>NC_088716.1:53299964-53637047 GCF_963576615.1 Watersipora subatra
TGGTGTGGAAATATACCAAATACCTTGACATATGAAGTTAATTCATTGCCAAATTCACTTCATATGCCAAATCCATCATACATGTACATGTATGTCAAAGCAAATATTCCTATAAAACTGTATTGTATTTTGTTTCATTTATTCCAGAGCTTAAAAAAGAGTAATACATGCTCTAAGTAGAGGCGTGTAGCATTAAAATATGCTCTATATAAGAATGTGTACAAATGCTACATGCAAACACTTACATATGTGTAAAAAATTAATACAACTGCGGTTAATAAAAATGTTTTTATTTTTATATTATTTTTGAGATTCGTGAATGGAGTTGTCAGCTCAACAATTTGTAAGTTTGTTAGTGGAGTGAGTGATAATTTACACTAGACATAGTTACAATTAATTTAATTTATATATTTTTTGTTATTGTAGCATTTTGATTTTTAGTAGCTTTGTAACTTACACTTTTACTTACTGTACATGTTCCCAAATGAGAAGTTTTGCATGCAGTTCTGGCATGATAAAAGTGTTCTCATTTTAGATTTGCCACCTTTGGGTCAACTATTTTGATTTGTTTATTCTGAATTGTCACAATCTATCTTGTAGACATTTTCCTATGTAACAAAGTGTAAGGTTTGTGTGTGACTAACCCAGGAAGATTTTGCTTTGGGAGTTGTCCCCTTTTTTGGTGATGAACTTATGACTATATTACGCTCCTCATTTATAGCTATAAAAATAATACTTTGCATTATTGATTATTGATTGAGTTGCCAGTTTAGTTTTCTTTTTCTTCTAATAAATGATATTGATAAAATTCTGACCTGTTCCCAGAATGTTTGGGGAGTATTTTTTAGCAAGTTTTGATAACGGTTAGATTAATAGATAGAATAATAGATAGCAAATGTCATGAACACTTGCCCATCACATGCCTCAAAATATTAAACCGTGGATTGTTTTCTTGTACATTTTATTTGACTTGAAAAAAGCTGACAACTTTTTATTTGACCTAGTCATATTTAAATCACTTTTCCCCAAACATCCGTGCAAATCGACACCTTAAAAGTCATTTGGCTGAAAGTTTCTATTAACAGGTCAAGAATTTTCATAATGTCATTTATCCATGGAGAAGATTGAAGTTTTTGGTGATAATCTTCATTTTAATGTCAATGATGTCAGTTTCAAAGTTTTGGCTAAGCTTCTCTCACCCTCTGCTATATTCACAACATAGAAGTCTTTAAACTTTACATAATTTTAACTAGCTTCGTCAGTTTTTTAAATGACTATAATAATTTTAGGCGGGTTATTTGGTTGTGTGGCGACGAGAAGATGGGGGCTTGCCAACAAAAGCAAGAGACACCAACGGTGACTTATACATTCCTCAAGCTACGCTGAATGATGCAGCAATTTACATCTGCACAGGAAGTAACCAATTTGAGCAGCGATCGGAGCGTGTTGTGGTGAGAGTATTGAGAGCCACTCTACCCAGTAAGTATGATTTTTGACATAATATTTTATTTTACCCGACTCTATTTTGCATGAGAATAGAGAAGTTATTATCTCTTTGCATGATTTCATATCCTGCTTTGCATGCTTTCACAGCTCTCTCCCCTCCTACAACACCGCCTCCACGGCCTTCCAACTCTGACGTTAGCCTCAGGATTTATCCTAACTGGCTTTCAGTGGAGCCCGGGCAACCCGCAATGTTTGAGTGTAAACTTAATTGTAACAATGCTTCAGTATGTAACCCCCTGCCTACAATTCGTTGGAAGTCAGAGTTAGGTTATTTTAATCCTGGGGCTACCGTTGAGAATGGTCGTCTGTCAATTCCTGCAACGAGCAGTGAGGACCAGCAGTATTACATTTGTACGGCTGTCAGCGAATTTCTTTCGCTGTCGCTCAGAACAGTTATTGTCGTACAGAAGAAGTGTGAGTAGACACAGCAGCTGCTGCTAGTAAAATCAACAGCAAATCTTTTGATGCTCTAAACGCTGCTAGGCGCTAAGTTAAGTCTCATCGCAAGCCGTTCATGCTACCTCTACCACTTTCTGCGAGTATCCGTGTCTTTCTCTAACATATCTTTTACATCTGGGGAGTCTGCACAAAAATTCTTTCTGTAATATATAATTTTATCAAACTTTATTGGCTAGTGTGTGTGGAGGGCAGTTGTGCTATACAACCCCTTGTATATCATGTATATCAGACTTTATTGGCTAATGTGTATGGAGAGGGTTGCCCCATTCTGCTTCTTGTAAATCATGCACATCAGACTATTGGCTAATCTGTATGGAGGGGAGTTGTGCTATACTGCTTCTTGTATGCCATGCCATGTACATTATATCAGATTCTATTGGCTAATGAGTATGGAGAGGAGTTGTGCTATACTGCTTCTTGTATACCATATATATCAGACTCTATTCGCTAATGTGTATGGAAGGGAGTTGTCCCATACTGCTCTTTGTAGATTATGTATGACAGACTCTATTGGCTATTGGCTAATGTGTGTGGACAAGAGTTGTCTCATACTGCTCTTTGTATGTCATGTATATCAGACTCTACTGGCTAATGAGTATGGGAGGAGTTGTGCTATACTGCTCATTGTATGCGCATGATGGTTTGGTTATCTTTTGATGTGCTGATCTCTTTCAACTTCTCTTGTTCAGTAGCTCCAAATGTGTGGCATTAAACATTTGAATACAAAGTAAAGTATATAGGATAACTCTTTGTCTCAGTATGTTATATTTCATGTCATTAGTTACTGTAGAATAGTATCAAATCTATAAATATACTGCTCTACATGACTTATTCACAGTTGATTGCTAGTTGCCAGTTTAGCTAGAAGGGGTGCTGGGTAACGGCTATATGGCCTATCTAAATTGCTACGCTTCTATAACCAGCGCGGCATTCCATATCGCTTTGTAAATAATTTTTGGAGCTGTTTCATTGTACGGTAAGATAACTCATTTTGCAAACAATAAGTTTTTTACATGTTTATAAATCTTCCAAAAATGCATCACCCAATTTTTTTTCTTTGTGTTCTTTGATTGCAAAAATTACTAAAGATTTTGCTCTTTTTTGACCTAATTTTGATTGCTTAGTAATGTCAGTAGTCACTTCTTTCTGCATTTCATAAATTCATCAAGTTTTTAAATGTTTAATATAGATGCACAGGTTTACATTCTATTAGTTTCTATATTTATCTATTATACGTTGTTCTCAACAGCTGATCTCACAGTTAGAATTGAACCAAACAGATTGTATGTTGCTGAGGGCAGATCAGGCTCCATCCGTTGCATGGTTACTGGTAACGCCAGGTCTGTCTCGTGGAGAAGGCCCAGAGATGTACCAATATTAGACAAAAATCAGGTATTTTAATATTTGCCGTTGTTGTCTACTTTTATAATTTATGTGAAGATAACTCTATCAGCTTCCAATGTATTATTTTGTCATCGTTTTGTTGTCACTGCCTGCCTAAAGCAAGGCCAATCCGGTACTTCAAACTTGCAATTTGTAATAATACTACTGCTTCTTGTCTTATTGCATGTTTTGTGCCATGCTAGTTGCATATTTTATGATCATTACATTTTATGATATACTGACTAGTTGTGTTTGTTCTAAGATTTTTGAACTTTTTACTTTCTCTGCTATAAACCCTTATCACACCTGTTCGTTTACATCCGTTATTTTCTTCTTTCCATATTTTGGCAATTTCTTGAGTTTAGTTTAATCATTTTGCTCCCCATAATAACTCTACTCCATGGATGTGTAATAATCATTATTTGAATGGTTGCAGATAAGTACGACGATGATCCGGGATGACACTCTGACTTTTGTGAACATGGCTGTCAATGACCGAGGCTACTACTATTGCACAGCCATTGGAGCAGACTCTGTAACGCGTGTTGATTCAAGGGAACCAGCTGTTGTTGACATTGAACGTAAGTAACTAGGCTATTAAGTACTCTACAATCTTTCAGTATGAATTGCTGTAATACGTTACTTAGTTTGGTTATTTAACTTTACCAACCCTTTTCAGATATTTAGCCCTATTATTTTAGAGTCTTCACTTTACAGCTCACAGCTCTCTGATTTCTGATAGATTTGGTAATTATAAGTATTAAAATTTGTTCACAAGGTACAGGATAGGAGATGTTATTCCAGCACATATAATAACATAGATTTCATATAATAGCACAAAGTTACTTGAATTATGTATAAATACGTTATACATAATTCTTTAGGTTATCTATTGGGGTTTGTTATGCGCACATTCTAATACTATCCTAATGTTTCACAACTAATATTATAGTTAGTTGAAAAGACTGCAAATGCTTAGTTTTATCTATCACTGACCAGTGTAGTTGTTTAGTACATCAGAGTGTAGTGGTAAGCTCTAATAAAGTCTGGAGTCTGTGTTTTATGCAAGTCTGCTCATTGAGCATTATTATTACTGGAGTCGTCTCATTTTGCATTTACTAGAGACAACTGGTACATCATATACAAGCCATTCGTTCGGAGTGGCTATACATTCATAACTTATTGGTCACATTTTACTGTTTAATAAAATGATGACACTATAAATGCTTTCAGATCTTGAATCCTTTTTTATCTTAAGAGGCAGTCTTTGGAATAGTCAGGTTCCAAAGACTAGAATTAGTCAGAGTCAGCGACAATGGTGGGCTGAACAGATGACCTCTTAAAATAACTAATTATCTAAATCATTTCACTGGCTAGATTATTCATGTCTTTCACCTATTTGTTTTAAAGTTCTTTATGTTCCTGTTTCTAGTTGATATTTTACAGACAATGATGGTAGGTTTTTATGATGGTATTTTAGTATTCAACTTGTATTGTCTTTGTTAAAAATATATAAACAAAGCATTTAGAAGTTATAAAACAGACCGTATGGCAAAACTTTATTCAATTGCAGTATCAGAATGGCTTGAGGGTATCACAATAACACAATATCTTTATGGTATCAGAATTAGTTGAACTTACAGTATCACCATTACTTCAACTCACAGTATCGCAATGACTTGAATCTATAGGATTATCATGACGAAATGATCTTCGAACTATCTATAGAAGAATGATATATTTTAATGCTTTTGAAGTTAGTAGGTTAGATAAGGCTTTGTGATGGTACACAAAGTTGAAGTTTTGAAAAAGCACAAAAAATATTTAGTGCTTTGAAGACGCGGGCTTGTACACAGATGCAGATAATCTTTTGAGTTTTGCTACCGTGATTGTGTTACTGGTGATAGCTACAATAGTTCTTGCAATAGCTTGAAGATGCTCACTTTGTATATGTTTTGCGCAAGTGCAGTGCGTTGACCTTAATCACTAAATGTTTACTCATAACGGAGCTAATGTGTTGGTTTGTACATGGCAAACATGTTTATGATTTGGCAATGTAGGTACAATCACTCCTGGAGAGATACGTAAGTATGAAATCAGCTAACTAGTTGTGATGATTGCCAGGATGGTACACCAGTACTGTAGCTCTCTTTAATTTGCACTGCTAAACAATAATCTATCTGTCAGCTGTCTGTCAGCCATGTGGTTAACCAATCATTTAATTTTAGTGCTTGTTCAATCATCTATCTGCCAACTATCTAATTGTCAGTCTGCATATCTGTCCGCTCTTGTTAGCCTACCTTCTATTGGTCAGCTTTGTAATTTTATAATCTATCTAGTTTCTCTATCAACCAGATAGGTCATTCAAGCATCTATCTGGTGAATGGATGTTCATTCCCAGTCAGCTCTCCAATCTGGATACTCAATACTTTGCCTCTGGGCTGTATATCTCCATACACTGGAAATATGAATATGGAGCTTTAGCTGTCTCAAAATTTCTTTCATCAGCCATTATGAAAGTCTATCTATTAACATTCCTTTATTGGACAGACTTTACCCAACTTTTTTCATCTAGCCAATCACTGTTCATTTATCTATCAGTCAAAAGTTGATTGGAGGAAATTATTAGTTAGTTATTAATCATTTAGCTTCAGTCGAGCTGGTCTAACAAGCTGTAGTGTTGTCTTCTCTTGCGTTAAACACGGTGTATTCCTTTGAGATGGTGTGAACAGCATCAATGGAACACACCATGTTTCACAATTCAATAAGATGTGTATCTTCAATATGTTTTTAATTACTGCCAAAAACTTTATCTGCTATCGAATAAGGCTCCTACCTTTATAAAACATATATAACATATATGGACTTTGTAAAGCTCTGGTCATTGTTGATTTATGCTGTCACCCTTTCTGTAGGTTTGGTAATTACTGGTAATTATTATGCTTTTTCAGGCAACTTTATATCCATTCCAACTCCAGATGTTAGAGTAACAGCCGGAGATAACGCTAGACTTGAATGCAGAGCAGACAGCTCTGTTGCGGCTGTTAGCATCCAGTGGAGTCGAGATGCTGGCTCGATGGACAACAGGTACAAATGCACCACTTAGGCAAGAGAATAAATAAACTAAACACATGAAAACCTAAAGAGATGTAACATAAACGGAGAGCATTTCCTGCTGCTTTTCTCTGCTGGGCTTTTCTCTAAATGCGGAGTCAAACAGATTTGGTTTCAAAGGCCTTGTGTTGCTATAGGCATTTCAACATTTTTCAAGACTGTCAATAACATAAATTAAATTTTGTAAGAGTACTCCAGTATTACATCCGAGATTCGCTTGGTGGCTGCAGCCACCAACCACATACCAGGTGATATAAATCGGGTGAAAAAAACATTTTATTTTTCGTTTTAATAAATTTATGCAAATATTCAAGGTTATTGTTCGATTAAAGAATATATTCAATTGCAAGCATTATAGAAGCAGTTTGCTCCAATCGGTAAAAACATTATAATTAAAATGGTGAAAGGATTATAGCTCAATAAACCATTCCAACATGCGAAGTCTTGTTCTAGAATTGTGAGTAAAATATAAATGTATAATAATTTATAAAAACGTATTTGGTTTTGTAAATATTTTTACAAATTTAAATTTTTTCTCTATTACTTATACGATTCATGAACATTTTGTATGAGACTTGCTTTATCGTAGCCCTACCTTTTAATTCTATCTAAATTGAAAGCTTCCTTAATTATTTATTCTGTTTAAATATTATTTGGTGAAATCTTCGCTTTTTTACTGCAGAGCAGTATTTAGTAGATCCTTTAAAATGTCAGTAAGTACTAAACCAGAAGTGAAAAATTCAAACCACATTCTTTTGTACCATATGTAGTGAATAAACTATTTTCACCAACTTGGTGGAAATTATTGCAAGTTTCAGACAATCAATGTACCAACTTGAAGCATTACCTACAGCAATTACCTTTACTGCTGCCGTAGCGAATGTTCAATTACCTTTACTGCTGCCGCAGCGAATGTTCAATTACCTTTACTGCTGCCGTAGCGAATGTTCAATTACCTTTACTGCTGCCGTAGCGAATGTTCAATTACCTTTACTGCTGCCTTAGCGAATGTTCAATTACCTTTACTGCTGCCGTAGCAAATGTTCAATTACCTTTACTGCTGCCGTAGCGAATGTTCAATTACCTTTATTGCTGCCGTAGCGAATGTTCCCATGATGCACAAGTTTGCGTCTGCACAATGGAAATGACAAAAGTTCACAAATCAAGCAAGTTTTGTTACTTGCAAGTCTTTGTCGAGTTTTTCAAATTTTGGAAACGTCTTTTACAAATGATGCGCAAGGAAATATGATGCAAGCTTTTTTATTTTAAACATCTCCACACTTCAGTCATTCCTATTTTGATTGGAAAATGCGAGAGTGTGCCGCTATGATCTCTGACGTAGAGTTCCTTACCTTTTTTAACAAAGCACAGGCGCTTATCCGCAACATGCGAATGTCCAATTGAAACACTTATAGCACAGTAGTTCAATGTGCACACAACTCCAAATCCTATGGAAACCTAGTGGTAGAAAGAATATGTTCAACTTTTAGATTTATCCATTTTAGTCTAGGAAACAGAAATAGGACATAAGAAGCTGCAAAGATAATGTGTATTTACAGATTAAAGGTTGTTTACACATATTATTACTGATGACACGCAGTAATAATACTTAGCTGGCTCAGCTGGGTATTCGTATGGTTTAAAATTGCATTGCTTTTGGTAATGGCGAGATGTTAAAATATGTAGACCTGTTCAATGAAAGTTAAATTAACGTTATATTTTTGCTATTATTAAACGTTATACATAAATGTAACATGGCCAGAATTTAAGGCCTTCATTTAACAAATGTGAATAAACCATAAAATGAGTTGAACCACAAAAATATTTAAAAAAACATATTTGATTTTTTCATAAAAGTTATAATGTTTACCAAATATGACCATATCAGAGCCATCTTTTGTTATTCATAAATTTTAAATGAAAATCACAAAAAAAATTCTTTTCTTATTGTTAACTATATATCAGTGACAAATTGTTTAATTGATTTATCAAATAGTCAATCTACGAAAATACTTTAAATAATTTTTTCAGTCGGTAACATCTATTCCAAAAAGAACTGCTGATTTATAGAAAGCAATAAATTGTCCTGTTCTTATCTATCTTTGTAGGTTTAGGCAAAGTAGTGGCATACTGGATATTATTCCAGTCGAAGAACGTGATGATGGAACCTACACCTGCACAATACGTACCAGCACAGGAGCAGTACAGACGGGATCAGCTCGTCTCACAGTCTATCCTCGTGTCCCTCAACCAGGTAAGTTATCCCTTGTTTGGTCTCGTTACTCACATGTGGAGACAGCTCTTTATGTGGTGGAATTGCACATTAATTTTTATATTTAGGTAGCCTCGTTGAGTGTCAGTGTCTCAAATTGTTCAGTTTCGTAGTGTTTCTATTGCTGCCCACTAAAGTATGTCATCAAACTTAAAAGTCTACCTAACCTTGCCCATAGGTTCGCATAAGCAAAATATTGTTTAAAGGTTTTTTATTTTATTCCTGCACTCTATGTCCTATGCTAGGTTGAAGTTTTGCTAAAGAGATTCTCGGCTAACCAAAAGTAAATGTGATGGAATACGCTTGAGATTTCATCACTTCATATCTTTGGTTGGTAAAAATGTTGCTCATAATAAAGCGTCATTGTTGATGAGAGCGCTTGAGCTGTCAACATTAAGCTGAAGAGAAAGAAAATATACTTTAAAGAATTTATTGATCATAAGGAAGTACAAACTATTGATTTTTATATATAGATGGTTTCAGTTTGTATATATATAGATGGTTTCAGTTTGTATATATATGTCGATGGTTTCAGTTTGTATATATATGTAGATGGTTTCAGTTTGTATATATATAGATGGTTTCAGTTTGTATATATAGATGGTTTCAGTTTGTATATATATGTAGATTGTTTCAGTTTGTATATATATAGTTTGTTTCAGTTTGTATATATATAGATGGTTTCAGTTTGTATATATATATAGATGGTTTCAGTTTGTATATATATAGATGGTTTCAGTTTGTATATATATGTCGATGGTTTCAGTTTGTATATATATGGTTGGTTTCAGTTTGTATATATAGATAGTTTCAGTTTGTATATATATACATATAGATGGTTTCAGTTTGTATATATATAGATGGTTTCAGTTTGTATATATATGTAGATGGTTTCAGTTTGTATATATATAGTTTGTTTCAGTTTGTATATATATAGATGGTTTCAGTTTGTATATATATATAGATGGTTTCAGTTTGTATATATATAGATGGTTTCAGTTTGTTTATATATGTAGATGGTTTCAGTTTGTATATATATAGTTTGTTTCAGTTTGTATATGTTAAAGATTATATGTATATTCTATTATGTATTATATAAAGATTCCGGCTGGGTTTTCTCACTCTCGTAGCCAGTAGAATAGAACATTGTTTGTAATTGTTTCAGAGAATATAGAGGCTGTTATTGATGGAGTCAGTGATGATTCAATCACCTTCACAATAGGCTCACCAATTCGACTTCGCTGTTCTCTCATCAATGCCGTAGGCCCCTATGAGACATACTGGCAATATGGGTATGCAGCCAAGTTCTCTCGCTAGTAGACGACTTTCTAGTACGATTTCTTTCAAAAGATTTGTGAATGTCTAAATGTTTAAAAGACAAGATAAAGGTTGAAAACACTATCAGTTCAATTTCTTAAAAAATGTTGCTTTTTGTCAGAATCGTTTTATTTTTTAATCCAGGGTCATGTTTTTTTAACTTTTGTTGAGCATACAAAGTTCAATCATTCACCATGAACTTGCTGCAAAGTATCTGTTCCATAAAGGTCTCACTGTATCTGTAAATGTTTCAGTGGGTCACGGAATGCATTACCAGACAATGCACAAATCTATGATGGTATAATGTACATTCCATCAGCAAGAGGAGACAATGCTGGTAGATATACATGCACCGGTGTGTCAGGAAATGTTTTTTACACAAGAGATGTGTATCTATTGATCAGTTCACGGATTGTCATAAACCTTCCAGATAAGTATGACGCACCACTAAACACAGATGTCGACCTCACTTGCAAGGTTTGTATTTACACCATGTTTATTAAAATGCTCATTAGGCCTATATTGATAACCTTAGTTTATTTCTTGTGTCAGCATCATTGGCCATTAAAACTATTACCTTAACAAACATACCCTTTTTGAGGTTTCGTAAACGAATAATGCCAAACTGCCCTAATGAGAATCTATCAGAGTTTTGCAAAATTGTCTTTGGTTATTTTTTGGTTTAGTCAGATGTCACAGGTTATGAATAACATGAAGCTTTGTTGTACTTATATCACTTGAACAAGCTTATACGCTTTCACATCAAAAATAAAATATTTCTAAAGCAGAAACAAGTTATGATGTTTTTAACTGAGGTATTTTTTAAGCATTAGTATATGTTTGTGTTGAGCATGCAAACTGTCGAAAAAAACATGATGTGTTTGACTTATGAATAATGACTATTGATACCCAAGAAGTGTCTTTAAACAAAATCTGTAATTAAAATAACATTTCAGAGCACTTTGCAAACAATGTTTGGAATCATCTTGTTGTATGGTATGACAACTCCTTATACAACTTGTTGCTTGCATTTGTTTTTTACATAAAGACAAGCTTTTTAAAATTATTTTTATTGAAACTACTCAAAAAAGTTAGAATTTTTGCTTTTTGGGATAATTCTGCATCGTAATATCTACCCCTGGTTTTTTCTGCATTCTAAAAGTGCTTTGATATTTTAAGTGTTTTATATCCATGCCCAAGACTCTGTCTTATCAGGCCGATATCTCATTTGCGGGTTTCATGTTTGTTGAACTATACTTGTTAGAAAGAATCTGTAATCTTAGCTAAAATGTTTGAAGTTATTTTCCATAGTTTTAGTGTTTGCTGCGGTGCTGATTCATATCAAATAATGTACTTGTGCATCTCACTTTTGCTTGATTAGCCCTCACGTGACCTTCATTGAATGGATACCAAATCCTTTCAGTAGAGTCTTTGGTTGCAAATTGACCTCTTTGTCTTTTTTTAGGTACCTCTCAGCCCAGGCGCTGTGCAACCAGTAGTGTACTGGGTTAATGGAAAAGGTCAGCGACTCACTCAGTCTCAGTATAATGAGTAAGTTATATTTTTATTTAATGATAATGATTTACTTTTTCCTAGGCCAATGTAATCAGCTAAAAGAATAGGAAAAAACATCATTACTTAAAATGGTTTGATCTATTAAAGGATGATGTAAAATGAATATATATTTTTCACTTTTGTATGTCATAAGAGTTTAAAAATAGACAAACTGGAACTGTGCGCCATGAAGCCATTCTCAATTCTTGTTGATAGGGCTTTCAGCCAGCTACACCACAAGTTGAATCTAGATTATACAGTTAGCTAGTGCATGATTACAGGTTTTCATCAGATAAACAAACTGTTCTGGTTTTTGGTATAAGCAACTGAACTCGCTGTCTGATTCCATCTCTTTAATGTCATTGTTTATGTCAATTATTTTATTGTTTATTTCAAATTAAGGTTGTTCTGATTATCATTGGCCAAAAAGATCAATTAATTTAGCTGTTCTACTAAAACCAACCCAAATCATGCATTATCTACAATCACAGGCTGTTTATAGGCTTGCTTGCAAAATGTAACTAAGTTGCTATTAAGATGATAGAAGCTGTCGTTGTCTAGTAAACTAAGGGTAGACCAAAGGAGGCAAGAGTACAATTGATTTTGCCATAAATCCTACAATTTAGAAGTAGTCACTATGTAATTGTTAAAATTTTAATGACACATTTAAATTGTTTTTACTTTTGATGTATTATCCCTTTGCACTGGTAAAATCAACCAAGCAGACTCTATTCTCTTTATTAAAGTCTGATTGCATCATCTAACAAAACATTATGTTATGTACGATGCAGTTCAGTTGATAGAACAGCATTTATTGACCAAAGTTCAAAAGAACAACTTACATCCACCTCCAAGGAAATAGTAAGAAATTGTGTCCGCCACTGGTTAACAGAATAGCGAAGTTGTAAAACTAATTGTATTGAAGCAATTGTACTTCTCTCTTGTGATAATTTTATTGGCGAGCCAGCAATAGAACAACATGATTATAAGCATATTATCATTTACTCACCAATATGGTTGTCGGTTTATTTGTAAAGTCTCTCAACAGTATATAAAGTTTTGCTGTTTTCCGATCTGTTTAAAAGGCAAGATTTGAGTTCAAATCCTCAAAAATGTTTTGATTGTTTTACTTTATTTTCAACATTGTATTGTATCTGTGGGAATGTTTGTTTTCTTGATAAGGTTTTTTTTTAGCAAGGTTCCTACTTTATACTACTTAATGTGCTGTTACTAGGGCTACACTCAGCATAGTCAACGTGCAGATGTCAAACGCTGGAAACTACACGTGTATAGTAGAGGTGGATGGAGCAAGTACAAGTAAAACATTGAGGCTTAATGTTATCCCAAATTCCAATGGTCTACTATACTGGGCACAGAATCCTCTGACTTTCAATTCAAGGCCTGGTGCTCAAGTTAGCTTGGATTGTCAACCAGAAAGTATGTTGGCGATAGACAGTTTTTGCTGGTTTTTAAAATAACTATTTTTAGCTGATTTTCATTTTAATTATGTTTTTGAAGCCAAAACAGAAATCTGGAAAATCTAAATGAGAATGAATACCATAGAAATAGATTTAGTTAATAACAGGTAAATGAGTATGCCATAGGAATAGATTCAGTTTGTAACAGGTAAATGAGTATAGTATAGGAATAGATTTAGTTAATAGCAGGTAAATGAGTATAGTATAGGAATAGATTTAGTTAATAGCAGGTAAATGATTATATTTTAAGAATAGGTGTATTGGGTTGTGCTAAAGGTCTTACAGAATAATTATATGGAATTAGGCTGTGAATGATTAAATGTAAGTTAACAGGTCTGAAAGGCTTCATAAATAGCTGCCATCTTTTCTTCACTGGCTTTAAACAATTGTATTCGAAAAAGCTTGCTATATAAACGTTTCACCTCAAGTTACATTTGGTTAATCTGCTTTAGATTGTTCTCAGATTCAGTTTTTATAAATAGCGTTGAGTCAGTTACCTATATTCAATGTTTGTCTACTTAGCTTCACAACAAGTTGTGATGGTGTGGAGGCGAGATAACTACCCTAGCTTGCCTGCTGGAGCTGTTCAGCGTGGAAGTATGTTGGAGTTTAGAAGTGTATTGACAAGTGATGCTGGAACCTACACTTGCACAGCAACTAATGCATTTGGCTCATCCGAGCTTTATGCAACCCTCATGGTTCAGGGACCTCCAGGTACTTCTCTCACCTTAACTTTGTTGCTCTTACTTGCTCCCAAGTCAGTTTTTAACTTTTTTTCTGGAAACTGATAGGAGATTTTAAATGGGCTACAGCTATTCAACAACAACAATTCAGGCTAGTCACTTTCGTCTTTTGCAAGCCCAACTCTGAAGCAAGATGTTGAACTATAAATGAGTTGCTGTTTGCATGACTCAACTGATGACTCAACTGATGACAGTATAAGCAATAAATAGTAATAAATAAATATAAATGTATGATTGAGTTGAGAAATAAAATATCGATGCTGATCGATTGAGTTGATCAAAAAAATGCTAATCGTGTTGCTGATTCCTAAACCTATTATATTCTGTTAACAATAGGTAGACCGGTTGTTTCTGCAAATGGTGACAGAATGGAGCCTGATGGTGTGAAGACATACAACTCTGGAGACCAGGTAGTTTTGAGCTGCATTGCGGATGGCTCACCATCTCCACAATATCGCTGGAGCAAAACAAATGCTTATGGAGGATTCGTGGAGCTACAATCTGGTGGAAACATTCAAATCAATGATGGCATCCTAAAGTGAGTTGTATAAATTATTCTTTTTCCTGGTTTAGAAATCTTCTTGTCAAGTAAATTCTCTTTCATAATATGCGTTACATTACATTTATTTGTCATGTGCCTACAAAGTTGATCTAAATGTTGTTTCATTTAGGAGAGACCAACTCAACTATCTAAAAAGCTACTTGTGTTTGTGCAAACTTACCTCATAACCCGAAATAGAAGTGTTACAAAGAATATTAGTTGAATCACAAAAATCTTTGTCACTAATATTTGGAGTTGTCACTAGTATTTGGAATTGTCACTTCTTGTTGCTGAAACCGCAACTAATCCAGCCAGTAAACAATGGCAGGTCTAATGTTACAATTAGCTATTACCTAACCGTTTAACATGTAATGTATCTCTATTCAACAGTGGCCAAGGTTCACAGCTTATGTAAGTCAGCCTATCTATCACAACATGAGCACAACAGTAGTCAAGTACAACCACCTATGTTTACTTGCCAATTGTATGACATCGCTAGCTGTCAGTTACTCGCTAGGGGTGTGAAAGGCAAGACAAGGTGGTTGACTTGACTCATTCATTTGCACCGCTTAAGTTTTTATATCGCTTGATCTTTCTTCACTATCTGTTGTGCATGATTGTGTATGCCAGCTGTTCATCATTGGTTGCTCTTTCTTATTCCTTCTTTATTCCTATAGGTCCTCAATTTTTTCAAATATTACTTTAAGCTTTTCAAATTAATAGTGATGAGTGTATATAATTTTATTGCAAATACTTGTTCAAATGATGATTTTGTCAAATTACAATTACGTAGAAACTTTTTACTGTGCTTTTTAATTTAAAGTCAAAGAAGTGGCAGAGTAGTGCTAGCTAATGATTGGCACGCTTTAAGCATTACTGTTTTTGTTGTGCGCTCAACAGCTTTCCCCTACAGAAGGCTTCTGCTCAAGTTATGGCCATGATCCACTCAATTTACTTCGTACACTCTTCTTATTTAGAAGTCTGCAGCAATCTATATTGAGACATTTTGTTGCGTAGGCGGAAACTGGTAGTTATTACAATATTAAAACTTACGAAGTACACATGTAAATTGCTTTATGACTGGAACAGTTTTATTCAAGTTTTGTCTTCCCATCATATCTTTAACCTTATTCTAATAGATTAGAATTCTGGTATTGATAATACAACAACTATCTTGTGTTACAGTATTAGTAATATAATAACTATCTTGTGTTACAGTATTAGTAATATAATAACTATCATGTGTTACAGTGTTAGTAATACAACAACTATCATGGGTCACAGCGTTAGTAATATACTAACTATCATGTGTTACAGTATTAGTAATATAATAACTATCATGTGTTACAGTGTTAGTAATATAATAACTATCATGCCTTACAGTGTTAGTAATATACTAACTATCATGTGTTACAGTGTTAGTAACATAATAACTATCATGCGTTACAGTGTTAGTAATATACTAACTATCATGTGTTACAGTGTTAGTAACATAATAACTATCTTGTGTTACAGTGTTAGTGATATAATACTAACTATCATGTGTTACAGTATTGGAAATGTGAGAATGGCCGATGAAGGATACTATAATTGCACTGCTTACAATAGCCTTGGCTCCAGCTATGTCTACACCCGCCTCATTGTCCGTTCAGGATATGGTAAGCTTGACTTTTAAGTTTTTGGTGCAGTTTGATTCTCTCTTCAACATTGTTTCTATCAGATAAAACTAAACTAGTTGTAGGACCAGTCATTCTTTGAGTTGCCAACAAATAAATTTTATGTAGTTTTCCAAAGCGAAGTATTGTAAACATCTGTACAAAATATATTGTAGACTAGTGTGTTGATACATGAGAAACTACCCGAAAAGCAATTATTTGCATTTAAATCATTTCAATTTTATTAAACTTGCCACTCATTAAATTTATCCAAGCATCAAGAGTTTGTAATTTGATTAAACTAGCGATCAGACCAAACACAACTGCCATAGTTCATGTCAAAAGAAAAAAATGTATTGGTAGGACATATGACTAATTTATAAAACTGTACAACACTTTTGCATTTGTTATTGCATGATGGTGTTTTATTTTCAATGCACAATCTGTATTTTCATCTACCAATGCAGAGCCGTATTGGAGTCGGTAAAGAGCATGATATTTGACGCCTAACTATTGCGCCTACCCGTCATCTGCTGTCATCCATGCTTTAGCTTTCAATAGCTGCTAAAAAACTTTATAAGCATTGTTATTGCTCTTTACTTAAGTAAAATTTGTTCATATCTGTATCAACAGCTACATGCATGCATTGTTAATATTATAGACTATCGATCGCTGAAAGGTTGACAAAAAGTAACTCTGTGTGTGGATGATAAGGGTCTCAAACAAAGACCAGCCGTGTAATGTTTTTCGCAGAGGTTGATTGTCTGAGATCAAATAGGCATTATATTTTATGCTAGCATTCATTTAGTCAACTGCTTCTTTCTAGTCTTTATGCGGTTTAGCACTATATCTTGAAAATATCATTACAAGCTGTATACATGAATATATAAAAAAAACTTGTTATGAAACATATACATATATAATTAACATGTATATCTATGTATATCTATGTGTGTATATATACATATCTTCAAATAAAATTTTTCAATTTCATCACAAATTCTAATTATGTCTCAGAAACCATCAATGGGTTGGTCCTTGTTACAAAGGTCATGACTTAAGGATTGCAATGGTAGGCAGCATTATTATGGTCATCAATGTCTATAATAGTCTATCAAAAGCAAAACAATAAATAACATCACCTAAGACTAAAAAGGTTGAGGAATGCATGTTTTGTGCTATCATTTATTCAGTTGTTGCCTTATTCCATGTACAGCTGTGCCTGCTAATGTCAACATAATTGGTGGCGGGGATGGACCTCTGAGGAACATGTATAACATTGGTGAGACAGCCATTTTGAGATGCCAGGCTTCTTCTGTGACTGCTATGACATACAGGTGGACATTCAGTGGCGGAGTCCTGCCATCAAATGCTGTCACAAGGAGTGCAGTGCTAGAGTAAGTGTCGTTTAGTTTTATTTAATACAATAACATCATATTTATCATGTAGCATAGCTCTGACAGTTCTGATGAAAACATACAAAAACAAGGCCTGTGACGAATGTATTGCGGTGTTATGTTTATATCAGTTAACAGTGAACCATCTGAAGACTCTGGTAGATGTACTAGTAAAGCTTCACCTGGCAGAAAATAAAAGTAATTCATACAGAGCTGCAATATCGATATCATACCCTTCTTTCACCGCTCTAAAACTTGAGCAAACTTAATCTGACCTTCTGAATCCAAGAGTATAATTAATTTAAGAGTTGTCTGGCGCGCTGTTTCATTTTTATTATTCACATTCAATGTGCAGAAGCCTTTAACTGATATTTAGTTTTCAAAATTTTGTTTGCTTGAGATGATGGTCCTTTGTCAATACCAGTTTTTATCTATTCGCTGTAGAAATCTCAATTGTCAGCTTAATTTACGTACTGCAATTTTTGATAGAATAAGAGAACTGGATGGTCGCAACCAAGGAACTTATTACTGCGTTGTGATGAATGCAGCAGGGAGCTCGAGTCCAGCCGCTCATCAAGTTATCGTATCAGGTTTGTTGCGCAAGACTCGCTTGAAAATTCATAATGACTGTCTCAGTGATCATAAGTTCAGTACACGCACACTGTCAGAATATCTAAGACTTCCAGACACTCAAATACTTGTAGTAGCCATTTATTCTATTTAATTTTACAGAACTTTTGAAAATATCTAGGACAGCAAGGTTTTATTCAGTAAATGAGTCTTTCTCAAAAGTGGCATTTTTATTGAGACTTAGTTTGCTATGGAATTGTGGTGAGAAGACACGACATATTTTTGCCATCATTTGCCTTTGATGCCCATTATACAGCCACTTTCTCTGAAATGCTTCATTCGCAAGTACAGAACTAAAGTTAATATTTCGCTCTTTATTCTCTTTTTGTTTTCACTTTACCTGTTGTCCAAGACAGACTTCTAGCGACAAACAAATATCATTCTAGATTCATCAGGAGGTCAAGCTGACAGTAAGTAATGGCTCATATCGAGTGATAATCTAGCTGCCCCACTTTTCTAACCTTACGATTGATAACTTCTTAGTATATGTAGAAAGCAACACTTTCATTTCATACAAATTCTTTTTTTCATGCTAAGTAGTGCACGGATAATAGATAACATAACTGGTTAGTAGTTAGCGATCAGAAGGTATTGTGCAGTCTGTCTCTTCAAACATGCTGTATGTCCAAGAATGTGTAGAAGTTTGCTTGCTTTAGAGTCTTCCTTGGCATTAATTCATTTATAATTTAAGTGACTCAAGCCCCTTTACATCAGGATGATTTCACTGTCACCATATCTGCTGTAACTTATAAATACTGACTAATACCGACTTGGTACTTCAGAAGCTGCTAACCCTAATATCTATAATGCTGGTTGGGAAAAGCTTTAATTTGTTTCATAACAGCGAGTGACTACAATACAGAAGCTCAGCACTTGCTGATTTTCTTGTAGTCTACTCTGAACTAATACATAATCCTAGATAAACACTCTAATTTAAAATTAGACTATTTTCTACTATTTGGCATATCATCAATTAATAGCGGGTATATATCCGGCTACTTTGTTCATTGATGGCCCAAGCCGACTCAAATTGCAAATTAATCAGTTTTCAGTTGATAGTCTCTTTCTCTCTCGCATTAGAGTAGCTTCTGTCACTCTTCTCTGTAATAAGCTATATACGTACGTACACACGTACACACGTACACACATACACACATATGTATATATGTACATACGTATATTTACCTGAAGATTGCAATACAATTGCATGAAACTGTTAGTAGTAATAATTAATTAATGTTAGTTTTAATAACCTTAATACACAGCTCTGATTGACTCAATTATCGATCTCCTCACTTTACAGTGTAAACTCCATATACATCTGTATATTTATATATATTTCATTTTTTATTATTTGAATCTTTTGAATAACTTCTCTGATACATGCCTGCTTAAGAAATGTATACGACAAAGATAAATATAATTATGTGAATGCTTGTCTAATTAATATGTAGTGGAGACTTCCGAAAGCTTTTATACTCTCTTTCTGTGCGGTTTTAGTTTTATTGTTTTTCGCTGTCCAAGTCTTTTTATTTGTTCGAGCTTTTGTCTTTTTTATATGTAATTTTATAGGAACACCGGTGGTTCCAATTGCGGCAAGAACCGAGTACAGGGCTGATGTCGGAGATTTAGTGAGACTGCAATGCTCTCTGCCAGCCAATGCTGACAGCATACAATGGATAAGAGAGAATGGTCTACCACTTCCATCATCGGCACGATTGAGTAGTCGTAACCAACTTCTTGAGTAAGCGCATATGAGTTGATTACCATGTTATATAGTAAGGTGCCGGTTTCTCTTTGGCTGTAGATTACGTGTTAATAATAAGCTTGCTCTGACATGCTTACGTATGTTAGTATTGTGTTGATGGTGGACATTTAACATGTAACATGTTAACAAATTCTGCAAATTTCAAAAGTCGCCTTGTAAAATCAAACTTCTACTTATGATTACCTCAATGTTACAACATACAATTTGTTTTAGCTTTGCGTGTAGTTTGCATACAATAAGGGTTTATGATTTGTTGCGCATTCATAAAGGAGTTATTGCAAATTGTTAGGCTGTGGATTATAAGGACTAACCGAATGATTGTAATATACAAAATAGATCTCGGAACCTATTAACTTTTTATTTGGAGGTTTGCCTGTATAATCAGCCTTGACACAGAATGTTTGAAAAAAATCTGAAATACAAAGCGTTAAGCTTCACTGATTACTTTTTATATTGTTTACACCAACAGGCAATTTCTATACAAGTGAAGCAGTTTAACTTGTTTTCATCTTTCACCAGTTACTCTGATATTATCTCTGGTCTATCTAATGGCTATTATCATACTGCATATCAACCATACACTGGCTCTCACAAAATCACCTAAATGTGTTTTATTTTGTATATTAGTATCATTAAACACTGTCTGACTATTCATACAGACTCGTGGATGTGAGTCTAGGAGATGCTGGAGTATACTATTGCTATGCCACAAATTCTGTTGGATCAAGTCCTTATGTGGCTCTTGATGTCATTATAAGTACGTTTATTTGAGTCTATTCATTTCGATTTTTATTGTGCAGTCTTGTTTCTCTATCGCAGAAAACCCATACATCTACAGCACTAGTTCTGTTGTGGTTTCAGTAGAAAAATATAGTTAGCACTCTTCCCACAATGCTTTGTATAGTCACAGTGTATGATTTTATTTATTACAGCATAACATGACTGCTTTTAGTTATTTCAGGATCTTTCATAACAGTGCACAAGTCACACTAAAGATTAACACGTTGTGTTGCTTGTATTGCTGAATAGATGAGTCGTATAGTAAAGTCGACTAACCCTCTCCACTAACTGTAGCTAGCTAACCTACTGTTTCCTCATTCTTCATAGATCACAATTTTATTTGTACCCGCTTGCTATGCTTTGCTTTCACTTAGCCCTTTGCACCACTCCTTGCTATAATAGGCTCAGAGCTCGCAAAAGAGATCGGGCCTCAAAGTTATGACATTGAAGAGAACGGTCAAGTGACACTCCAGTGCAATGCTCCCGATGCTGCCATTGACAGCATTTGGTCACGAGAAGGCAACAAATCACTTCCTGGCCAGTACTACTTTGAAAATGACCTTCTGATTATTCCTCGAATCAAAGTACAAGATGGAGGCATATACTATTGCACGGCTCAGTTTGCTAATGGCAAGACTCAGACCACATCAGCCATTGTTAATGTTGTTGGTGAGGAGTTGCTAACTTCTTTCCCCGCTCTTGCTTGCTTCTAATTGATTTGTAGATCAGTTGTCATGTGCTTCTTTAGAGTAGAATAGATAATAATTGTGCCTCAATTTTCTAGCCTAACAGCCTCTGTATAAAATAAAGTCTGTTTAATTTAACTAGAAGTATAAATGATGACAATTTATTTGTGTCACTGGTTTTGCATAAGTGTATGCTGTGGATGTCATCTTACCTCACTTTTCCCAGCTCAACCAGATAGTAGACCGAGCCTTTCTTTAGTGCCGGGTGTCGCGGCGCTGCAACGGGTCAGAGAAGGAGCTACGGTAGATATTAGATGCGTAGCCTCAGACTCTGATGCACTCATTACTTGGGCACGCCAAGACGGCAAACCTTTGAGCTCTAATGCTAGACAGATAAATGGTGAAACGTTGAGGTAAGATTTGCTAGCATACAATTGTGACAGTCAATAACACCGCAACCAATGGGGGCAAAGACAATTAAAAGAACCTTTGTTTCCATCCATTGTTAACCTTCCCAGAGGTTATGGTGTTAGTGACTAAAGCAAGGACTTATTTTTCTCATGTAATGGGTAACATAACTTCCTGTTGTTATCAAGGTCAAGGACTGCCTGAGAAACCCAACTCTGCTAGCGAGCGAACCTATATATTTACATACCCTGGTAGTGATGTATACATGTCGTGTAAGACAACTGACAATAGTGATATTCTTTGGTCGAAAGAGGTTGGCTCTCTTCCATCCTCTGCCACGACCGCTTCTGGACCTGGATGGGCCCGTCTTGTGTAAGCAGCCTGATATTTGACAGGGCATGCAGGTGGTCTGCGCATGCGGTGCATATGTATCTTTTCTCATCTCGGTCAAGCTTGCTCAGCTTGTTGCTCTGATAACTGGTCTAGTAAAAGAGAAAGATTGATATTTTAAAGCTTTGCTCCGCTACAGCTGTTCATATCTACTAACTGACCCATTTAGTTCGTAGAAATTGGGTCAGTTGCTTTTTCAGAAAAAAAGGATAATATCGTGTTTGGTACACCAGATAGAGCTTGTGAGCCAGACTCAATGGTTGCCACGAGTCGCTCTAGGGTTTTGGTTGCTGGCTTTTCATGTAATTTTGGTTGTAGAAATCTAAAGATTAGCAGGTGTAGACTTTAGTTATTTCTAACACAGTGATTATCCAATGGCAGTTGTATCATTAATTTCTGCGATGGCTTACATTGCTTTCAAGTACTGGCTAGCATGTGTCAACCTTTTTGGTTCAGCACTTATCATTTCATCGCTCGTATGACTAATAATGCTTACGATTAGTTATTCATGTTATTATTTATTTTGGTCATTTCATGCATGAGTAATAACTAATTTGATATAATACCATTTTTTCTGGACATTGATATTATTTATTTAAAATAGCATATACTCATTAAATATTCTATAATGCTCTAAATTTTGCCATGTACCATGGGATATTTTGCAAATTAAAAAGAGATTATTCTAGTAAACTATATGACAGAGACCATGAAAAACATTTTTTCGCAGCATTCATGATATACTTGATAGTTTGTAGCTCAATAGTAATAATTCATTTTGAAGATTCATGCATTTTGGTTTAAGATTTATTAAAAAAACAGCTGCAGCAGTAGCTACGATGTAGTAATAAAAGATTGCTTCCTCCGGTGAAACAACAAGCAACAAAATAGTGATTTTACTGTTTTTATGGAATTTTTTTGTTGCATTGTTGCTAATTTTGACAACTCCATCCCAAGTGCAGGGTGAAATTAATAATGGCAAGATTACTTAGTGGTCAGTATCACTTGTGATATTGTTTCTATTCATTGGTCCATTATGTTATTAAAACCATAATAGAGGAAGTGTGAAAACAAAAAAAACCGATTTATTTCCATTTTAATTTATTCCAAGAGATGCACCAAAATAATGGAAGGTAACTCTGTTTCTATAGTGAAGTTACTCTTCAACAAAATCTTTGCTAACATTTTCAGACTTGACCCCCTCAGTGTAGTTTTAGCTCACTGCAATATTGTAGAATCTCGGATATAAAACCTGACGACGCAGGTGTGTACTTATGCCGAGCAACCAATGGATATGGCGTTTCTGAACCCCTTCTTCACACCATAGAAGTTGGATCTGCTCCAGTAAGCTCCTCATCATGTCTACTCACTGTCTTCTTGGTTCTTAAAAAATAAACTTTTAGTGTATAACTTTTGTATTATTGTTGATATACTTTAAAATACATATTCCTTCACACATTTGTCATGAAGAACAGAAACCATGTGAAATTATTTCTTACAATTCAAGTAATAGCATAAAAACCAGTTAGTTATGTGGTAAGCACCCAGCTGAATTGCCAAACTAAAGTTATGCTTACCATGACATCAATAAACTATGCTTAGTGTTATTTGGGTTAGATGCAGGTTAAATAATCAGAACTCTGATGTAATGTGTAGTTGAAACCAAGCAACATTACAAATTAGAAAGGCCTAAATACTAGGCAGGAGTTCAGGCAAACTTTATGTTCCGTTAAAGTTCTTTCTTGAAAAATAGTGAAAAAATTTTTAATTTGTTTAATTAAATTTAATTAGTTTCGTATTCTCATACAAATCTGTAGCTACTCATAGTAACTGTTATTCATAGACTGTATAAGCATTAGTCTATTTTACAAAATAGTCATATCATTTGCACTAAATCTATTGACAGAATCATGTACAATATGCTCAATAATGTTTATTTATGCTTTATTTATTTCATTTTACTTTCAAAATGCCCATCCGGTTTTATATTTACATTTATTATAAGCAAATTCATTTATAATTTGTTACAAATCTATATAAAAACTTAATTGAAATTTATCATACTGCACAAAATACAACATTCTAGAGAGCAGAAGATTTTACTGCTATCATATTATTTCTAAGCATATCTTATAGACCCTTATATAGCACGGTCAAGATATCTGTACAAATTAGCCTTCATAGAGCTATTCATGCAGCTATTCATAGAGCTATTCATGCAGCTATTTATAGAGCTATTCATAGAGCTATTCATAGAGCTATTCATGCAGCTATTCATAGAGCTATTCATAGAGCTACTACTGGGTAGCAAACTTGTAGCTTCAACAACATATTTTCTCAGAAAAGTCAACAACAAAAAATAAAACTAAGAATATTTCAATATTTAACTATGATTGCAAGGTGCTTTTGCATAAAAATTATTGAGTTTATCAAATTGTTTTGAAGTGGTTTCTTTTATAGATTATTTCATTTTATAGTTAAAAATATATTATTATTTACCACTTTTGCAAGACAATTTTTCCAAGAATCTTTGTAACAAAATTACTTGACAAAGAATGGAACAGACAATAAAAGCGTCCAACTTAAATCCTGTAATGAGGGTTACTTTCATTGAAGACAAACGGAAGAACACTATGTACATCTATGT
Organism: Watersipora subatra; assembly: GCF_963576615.1. Classification (NCBI taxonomy): domain Eukaryota; kingdom Metazoa; phylum Bryozoa; class Gymnolaemata; order Cheilostomatida; family Watersiporidae; genus Watersipora; species Watersipora subatra. The sequence continues at coordinate 53,324,693 of NC_088716.1, forward strand.
GTTGCAGAGCACGTTATTTGTATTTGAGCATGCACAAATTCATAAAAGAACAAAAAACTTAACTACAATATTGGCATTATTGTCAGAAATTGTTATACAATCATGTAGTAATAATTACTGATAAGCAGTAATTCATATTGATATATTTTAATCTTTTATATAATCATATTATAATATTTTACAACTTTGCCAGTTGTGATAATTGTTTTTTTTTTCTAAAGTATTTCAGTTGTATTTGCAGTTCTGTGGTCAATTTCATTTTTTTTCAACGTGAAGACACATTACAATGTTTTAAGCAATTGGATGTCTTTAAAAAGTTTATCATCTGCTATTGAAGACAGCTTTCTAGCTCTTACAAAGCTTTTAAAATTGATGTACACAACGCCAAAGTATTTAGTATTGTCACATTGCATACACAGTTCATGAATATGTTTGCAGAGGCCCTTGACACTACAGATAATGGCTGAGGGTGTACTAGCTGATGCCAACCAGCCTAATACCTACAAGGAGGCCTCTCAGCTAAGTCTTGATTGTACTGCATCTGATGACCAGGCTACGGTGGTGTGGAGCAGGATTGGGGAGGTTATGCCCTATGGAGTCCAACAGTATGGCAATGTGCTTGTGTAAGTAATTGGCACTTCTGTAGTTTTCAATTTTATAAACACATCATTTTCAGACATACATTTTATACATACATTATTTTATACATATGACATTTTATACATAAATTTTTATGCATATGTTATTTTATACATATGTTATTTTATATATGTGTTATTTCCCATATAGGCCTAAAGTGTTGGAATCTTACACATCAAAAATGTTCAGTATTTTGCAAAGAGCTTAAAAGTGGGGAAGAAATGTGAAAATGTACCATTTTGCTTGATTTTTCATGTTTTCATGGCGGAACTGAAACATTCCAATAGCCATATATGACATATTGTCTTTTTTCCATTTTCCCCTTCTATTTGGCAGCCGTCAAATGACTGCAGCTTCTAGGATGAGAAACCAATTTTATCACTCTCTTCTTTTTTTTTCCCTTTACCCTTTCCTTATAGTAAATTAGTTGCTAGGCATGATTAGATGTAGGCATATATTTAAACTCTTCTAACTTGCAATGAATGGCAAGGAATCATCCTTCCTTACTAAAACAAAAAAGTAACTGACTTGTAGATATATAACAAATAGACATACCTCCTTATCAAAATAGATTAGTAGGGTTTCCTAAGAGGTGGGTTGTAGGTGCTGGAGCTGAGTATCATTGCACTTATGGAGGCCATCAAGTCTGGTTCACACTATATCGCCATATCTTAGCGTTTATGTCACAATACTTTGGTGATAGTCGATGATAACCATGTTCACACAATCACATACATATCTACATTTGCATTAGCAAATACTCCGTGACGTAGCGTTCCCATTTTTCTTTTTAAAGTTTGGCGAAGAAACTGTTTGTTTTCATGTGCTTGAATCAAATACTTGTCCCACAGCAACTATTATAAACGGAAATGAATCACATTATCACCGAGAGCGAATTACCATTGCCGAAATTGTTCACATTGAAAAGACATTCGTTAGTGCACAGCGAAATATCGGAAAGTTTGAAAGCTGGAAACTTTCCGAAAGTATCCGCTTTGCTTTATCGATGCTACCAGTTTACGGTTCATATAATCGATGATGAACACCAAAAAAAAACGCTGTCACATGGCGATATAGTGTGAACCAGCCTTTTAAGGTAGTTTAACCCTAACTAATTACTTCACTGTTGCCATTCACTCATTTCTTCTGAGGTCAACCATCATCAGCCATCAGACAAGTGCTCTCTTACATTTTAAAATCATACTTTCTCGACCGAGGATCGTCTTTAGATTCATTGCAGTTTTGTTAAAACAACTGGTCATCACTAAAAGTTGTCTAATAGCAGCTTAATTATTTGGGCTCTACCTCTTAGGTTTGCAAGTCTGGAAGAGAGGGACAGAGGAACATACAGATGTGTTGCATCCTTGTCTGGTTCTCGAGTCTACGGCGACTATGCATTTGATGTGATCTACAAGCCGAGTGGTAAGTACTTTTTGTTTTGTTGTTGCTAGTTATCTGCTGTTGCACGTATGCTATCAGCATGCTTATAGTTTCTTATGTGGTCGTACAACAGTACATACTCAGGTCTGATGCAGCAAAATATAATCAAAAAGTTGTAATTTAATTACTACAAATGTTGACTTACAGGTTTCGTGCAGTGACAGTTAAAGATTTAAAAGTTACAAGGTGCTGTAGGCTTCTTTATCATAAGTAGTACAGTGTATACTTTCATATTAACCGATTGCATAATTAAAATAAAATTATAAAGGTCAGAGGTCAGCTCCTATACGCAGAAGTTTGATTTTGCACAAATGAAATAACATGACCTAACTTCTGAGGTCGTGCAATATTAGGGATATTCTATTCAATCATATATGCATTTATAAAACAGACTCACATAGGTTTTATTGGTTGGAAACGTATTGCCATATTGCAGGCACCATATTGCATCATATTGCAGGCAATCTTGTTAGTAATGTGAGCATCACTGTGCAACCGAACAACTACGTGTCAGAAGGAGGAAGTGTGACGCTACAGTGCTCTGCAAAAGGAGATGGCATTTACTATGAGTGGACTAAAGATAATGGTCCTATCTCACCAGAAGCTGTCGTCAGAAATGAGTATCTAGGGTCAGTAGTATTCCTTTGATCTGTCAAAGATGGCTGAGCACTACCAATTTAATCACTTCTTTTTATCAACTAGTGTGACTGTATTGATTGGTGCTCGAAGCCTTTTTGTTGAACAATATTCCTTGAAAGAAAACATTTTACAAATCAAGTGCCATCAAAAACAGCCTTACTTGTTTTTCTAGAATATGCCGACAACAAGCATGTCATCTTCAACATAATACTGGCTTATTGACAACCTTTAGTATTACAAGTACTTCAAAATTTATTGGATTCTATAGAGCGATGACTTTCTAAGAGCAGCCTTCACGTTTAGGCACATGTGAGGAATAATGACAAGCTTACTGGTGACAGCTTAAATAAGATTGCCGTAGCTTAATATAGGGTTGACTAGCTTCTATTTAGGTTTGGTCTCCATGAATCACCAACTGAATGATAGGAAAGAAACTGAATGATAGCTACTGCTCTTTCCATTCAAAAGCCTTCGTAATTTGAGAATGAGAAATCATATATGTATCTTTGATTACAATTTCTATTAGACTTCCTTCTGGCTTTGTTTGAGAGTCATTTAAGAGGATACGTACATGTAGATGTCTCATTAGTGAATGGTGACTTTCAGATCAACAATAAATTGTCAAAAATGATACCGTGTAGTATGATTGTCCACACTTTTTATTTTTATAGTACCATAACAGTTATTTTACATTTGTCAACTTTCACGCTCTGCACACAATTCTACACATGCAATTACTGAGATTACTGAAATATTGGCTAAGAAGGGTTTTGAACCTATGGCATTGAGCTTGTTAGACTGAGGCCCAACTAACTTAGCTAACCAGCTACAGTATTCTTTTCTCCGTTGGTCTTCTAACCCCTCAGAATAATTTTGCCATTCTTTACTCTTTGTACTTGGTGACAGTAAAATTGAATGACATACAGATGGACCGACAACAGTCAATAATAATATGTGCACAGAATTCAGAGATGATTTTCTATAGAACATGAGTTTTTCATAAGAATTCGGTCTTGCATTAACCATTTGCATCACCAACTAATGGCTCATTGCTTCGATAGAGTTTTTTTCAAATGGCTCTCTCTTAAACAACCTTTGTTTAAAATATCTGGAGCAAAGAAAGATTGGGCTATGGAGTTAAGGCACCAGAGATATATATGTTGGCAAGAAATTTGTTGTAGTCATGAATGGCTGGTGTTATTGACCAGAAATAGTTGTACTAGATAAAAAGTAAAACAACATTGGCTTTTCCTTTTCATATGTTTAAACTCATTCTATATTAACTGACTGTGAAATCAAAATAAAATGATAAAACTTGAGCTTTCGCTCATACAAGCTGAACTTTGATGTGGAATGAATCAAATAACATGATATCTTTTGTTTTAGAATCACTGACTTCAACATTGAAGATGTGGGCGAGTACACCTGCACGGCTTCCAACAACTATGGGCCATCTAAGACGGCTAGCACTCGCCTCGCACTTCGTAAGTAACCTCAGCTCTCATTTTGCTCATATTTTTACCTTTGGCTAATCGTATTTACTCTCACCGACTGCATTCAAGTTTGTTTTATACTGTCAGGCACTTTAACATAATCGTGTGCAGTTCCATCTTGCCTATAATATTTGATATTTTTTCAGCAAGTATGTATTTTATCAAACGGGCTGCTTGCATTTTACGAACCACTGTTTGGTATAGCTACCGCGCAGATGGACAGCAACGCTTACTAAAGCAATTTGGCTTTGCTTCAAACTCCTGTTCTACAAATTAAAAAAAAACTTCATAGAATTACGCAATACCTGTCTTTAACACTGAAGCATATTTAATTCTTTTGTCAATAGAGTAGCTCCAGTATAAGGTGTATATGTGGACTGTTAACTTTAAATGCTTGTGAATCTGTGAAAACTGCCTGTCTGCATACTTGCTGGATGCCTTTTTCTATTTTTAGAAGTGATCCCATATGTTCATGTTTATATTAACATTTGTGGTCTTCTATCCGACTTCATAAGCATGATTTTAGAATCTCAGCTATTTTAAAAATAAAATTAAAATGATAAACCAAATATTGGCTATTTAAAATAGTAGATCGCTTCATGAATTTTTGTCGTCATAAAACTAAATATTATATGATATAGTATTCGAGTGTTATTATTACACTGATATCAAAATTGAGCATGGTGGTCAACAAGATAATTGCTGTTTGCCTTCAACTCATGAAAGCAAAAGCCATAAAATGGGTGATCATTTGGTTGGGAGTGATTATTCATTCATTTGGTAGAGCCTTGAAGTTTTTCAAACTTGTTGTCACATACGTGAGCGGCAGAAATTAAACCCCGATCAGTCATAAAATATTTACACACACTTCATGATTGGTTAAATTCACATCTCTTTCATGAAGAAAATTCTTAAAATCGTTTTGTAACTGCTTCTGAAAATTAAACCTGTCAATTAAAAGGCAGATAATATTTCATTTATAACTAGGTTTTTTGTGAGTTAATTGGCATAAAAAGGTTTCAATTCTTCAGTTTTTAAATTTTCAATTAGTTATATTTCAGCCTTTGTCTGATAACTGTGTCAGAGTGTATCAAACCAGTTTAACTGAACTCGCAATATTTGTATTCCGTTTTCTATCTTATTGCAGGTTGAGACTCTATAGTCTTACATTTTTGATGAACTCTAGTTTGTATTATTCTTCTACTGACATGACTAACATGCCCCACCGTGCATAGACATTGATACTGCATTAGCTCACCTCGCTTTACAATAATAAGCTTATTAGTATAAGCTTTCTTTGTCTGTGCCCACAGTTTGCTTGCGTATTCTGTACTAAGATGGTTAGCATTTTCCATGTTTTCATCTGAAATATGAAACGATGTCTCATTGCATCGGTCTGTCATGAGTTGGTGTTGTCGCGGCTGCAGCCAGATGTGAAAGTTTGTAACAGTTTACGTGAAATGTGGCTGATGGCCTCTGTTTATGTTTTATGCTACTGCAATTGTGCTAGTACACTTAGTGTTTCTCATTTCAGCGTTGCTGTACTAAAGTGTTTGTAGAATGTCTTGCTTTTGCTGCCAACACAAGTTTCCTTTGAATGTTGTTATATTTTTATGTAATTTGAGAAACTAGTGTAAACTTATTATGTAGCCATGTGTATTTTAGTTTTTATTTGATACTGTGAATGTAGTGCAACCACATGGTTATTGTTATGTAGTCATTAGAAGGGCATTTTGATGATTTTACAGTTATCTATGCTTTTAGTTAGATATCAAAATATAAAAGTCAGTGTCGCTAAACTGCTGAGTAATTAGCTTGAACTAAAAACACTCCCATTTAAAAGCTTCATACAATTTAAAATGGAGTGATGCAGTTTGAAAACATTTAAAAACTCACAGAAAATGTTCGATCATGTAAGCTAATCGCAAATGCTGGTTGCTTCTATTTCTACAAAGGAATAGAAGCAACCAGCATATTGGATTCACAACATAGCAAAAATTATCCAATTAAATTCATTCTTTATAACGCATGTCATCTGTTGAATGAAATGCTATCTATATGTATTTGCTTGCCATATACAGAGGGTTCTCTTTTTGTGATCTCCCGCAATGTTAGTTTGGTTCATTTGTGAACTTGCTGACATCAAACGGGCAGTCTTTCCATTTAGATTCAGCTCAAGAAAATCAATTATAAGTATTTTTGTTTTATTGCTTATAATGCTCGCTCTATTCACCAAAGAGTTATACATATCTATTAAAATCACACAAAATTGCACTTGCATGTTGTTTCACAAGCACGTTTATAATACTAAACCTTTTCAAGAGCATTGCCAAATTCTTGTGGATTTATGGTGAGTGTTCGTTCATCAACTTGACTTAGATTGTTTAATAAATTGCGGATGATTTATTGATTGAGCATCATTCCATCATTATGGCTTGTGGAAAGTTGTTAACTAGTCTTTAACCAGGATCTCTGTGGGGGTTCTTTTAGGCGTAAGCCTCTACACTCCTTCACTCACCATCAATGGGGAACAGCGTTACGGTGAGACGGTTACCATTGAATGCTCAACAGTCGACAACGAAGCAAATTTGAGCATAAGAAAAGATGGTCTGATTTTAGCCCAGTCCCCTTTTCCTGGAGGGGACGTCGAGTATAGGTCAGTCATATTTGTAACTTATTTTTATTTTAACCTCATCACTTTTTTCTGGTATTAATACAGAGTATAGGTCAGTTATATATGTACTCTAGTTTTAATATAACCTTGTCACCTTTCTCTGAGACTAATATGGAGTATAGGTCAGTTATATATGTACCTTAGTTTTATTATAACCTTGTCACCTTTCTCTGGGACTAATATGGAGTATAAGTCAGTTATAGATGTACTCTAGTTTTAATATAACCCAGTCACCTTTCTCTGGTAGTAATATAGAGTATAAGTCAGTAATAGATGTACTCTAGTTTTAATATAACCTTGTCACCTTTCTCTGGTAGTAATATGGAGTATAAGTCAGGTTTAGATGTACTCTAGTTTTAATATAACCTTGTCACCTTTCTCTGGTAGTAATATAGAGTATAAGTCAGTTATAGATGTACTTTAGTTTTAATATAACCTTGTCACCTTTCTCTGGAACTAATAAAGAGTATAGGTCAATCATATATGTACTCTAGTTTTATTATAACCTAGTCACCTTTCTCTGGAACTAATATAGAGTATAGGTTGGTTATATATGTGCTCTAGTTTTATTATAACCTTGTCACCTTTCTCCGAGTCTAATGTAGAGTATAGGTCAATTATATATGTACCTTAGATTTATCATAACCTGGTCAACCTTTCCTGGGGGAAATGTGGAATACAGGTAATTTATAACTGTCTTTTTAGTACCCGTCACAATTAAGTCCGTTGTTGCAAATATTTTTCTGTTGTTTAAATTAGAAATTTGATAAATTTAGGCATGATTTCATACCTTAGTAGTAGCAGTCCAACTGCCATATATGTTCCTTTTACCAATTTTAGGTCTTTCCGTTTCCTGCCACATTAATGCTAAGAATTCTATTACTCTCTAAAATAAATACTTAGTAAAAATCTATTTTTTGGCATTTCGTTTAGAGTTGGTCCAATCACTGTTGGTGACCTCGGCACCTACCAATGCTTAGCCACTCAGGATACTGCAACTAACACTGACACCATTGAGCTAACAATACCTGGCCCTCCTCCTCCCCCTTATGTTGCCATACAGCCTCCGCAGGCAGACGTTCCTGAAGGCTCTACCTTTCAATTTAAGTGCCAAACTCCAGGTACTGGCTTTAAATTTATAAATTTATAAAATTTATATGTTTTTATTTAATTTATTTATAAATTAAATAAAAACATATAAATTTATATGTTTATAGTTTATCAATAAAGATATACAGGCTGATGAAATACTGCTAAAGTTAGGTTAAATATTTATTAGTGGTTCCATACGACTATTATTATTATTATGTTTATGTAAAAGAAGAATATAAAGATGAATGTCACTCGGCATGTCAATGTATGTAAGCGTTGTATAACCAGTCAATGGTTCAATTGTTCTCGGTGATCATTTATTTAACAATTGAATATTTATATTGCAGATGATTTGACGTTGTCAGGTAAATTTTAATAACATCTAGTATTTGTGTGTGATCTACATGTTACTATTTTATCACAAACTATAAACTGATTTGGCTTCTCCCCTTCTCCTTATAACCTATTATACATCCTTCCTGAATGTAAAGTCCCCTTCGCGTTATGTTCTATTCAAATCATTGATCACAGCTTTAGTTTCGGACCTGTAGAGAACATGTTGATTTGCACCTGGTATTTGACCTTTTTGCCACTTTATGCCAGTAAATTCAGGCTATACCCACTTATTCTCAGACTTTCCTGAATCATTTTCAGTTTGTTCAAATTTTGGTCAGCTGCACACCTTTTTGGTAAAACTTGTTTGCAGCTCCTAAATATCCCAGACACGTCTTACGACCATTATCTGTCGTGGATATTTTTGGCTATATTCTGTACAGAAAATGTGTTTTGCAGATGCTTAAGTACATTATCAAACAAGTTAATTTTTGTTATAAAATAATAAAAAGATGCAAAGCAGTTTTTTGTCAAATATATGCTGATAACAGGGTTACATGTAGTTATTATATAGTTATATATGCTGATAACAGGGTTACATATAGTTATTATATAGTTATATATGCTACTAACAGGGTTACATATAGTTATTATATAGTTATATATGCTGCTAACAGGGTTACATATAGTTATTTACACAGTAAGTCTGAATAAAGAGTAAGTTTGGGCCCGCGGTTATGAAGTGGATGTTACAGCCGTCATCTGCTATCTACTTCCCTGCACAATACAGTATGTAGTCTTAAACTCTGAAATTCTGTATTCACAAACACTGCATGATTCCTCTTAATGTTACTAAAGGTCATAGGTTAAATGAGGTATACTCATATAGCGGTGAGTTTTAGTTTATCATGTTCTACTAAGCATTGGCTTGCAACTTTAATAGAGACCTCCGTTGAAATGTGTAATTTTCTTATAGAGACACGGTTTTAAATGTGATATATGAGTGCTTTTAGTGCTGCAATTTTGATTTTTAATAAACAATGAGTCACTCAAAAACACTACAAAAAAGTTAAAACAAAAAACAATGTGTGAATAAATTTATTAAATTTGTCTAGTACAAAAATACAACTTGTATTGACAGGTATTGTAATGATGATTGGCGTATATAAATTGTACACACAAATAATTTTGATTTTGCTTTTTTTCTACTACTGTGCTCCAATATTAGGTGGTTTTTGCAAACATTAGACTTAGACAAAATTTTAGGTTACAGGCGAATACAGCTACGTAGCAAAATTGGCTAACTTTTAGTAAAACAATTAGAGTTGTCTAACAATCAGCCAATTCTAGTAATGAAAACATTTTTTGTCTTTATCTAAAGTGTTAATTATAAAATGTGCAACATATGGTTAATATATTATTAACATATGGTTAATATATTATTAACATATGGTTAATATATTATTAACATATGGTTAATATATTATTAACATATGGTTAATATATTATTAACATATGGTTAATATATTATTAACATATGGTTAATATATTATTAACTAGCTTATACAAGCTCAGAATATTGATCTTTAATTTGTGTTAATCTTCATTTAAGAAGTTTCATAGTATTGCTTTATTTATGAATTTGATATAGAAGCCTTTTCAAATGTATTACTATATGTAATCATGACTAATGATGATGAGTGTATAAAAATGACAGCCTCACGGGCCCAGTAAGTAACAGTACGATTTTTTTTGTTATTATCAGTTAACTTTTCAATGCCAAGCAATATATTGCACCTTTTAAATTGCATAAGGAAAATGCTAGGAACTGCTAGGTTTCGTCATGGGTTTTTATCTTGTTAATGCATTTTGCTAGCATAAACTTTGTTTCGCATTGCAGCCATGGCCAGCTACAATTGGACCAAGGATGAGTATGATATTCCTGATCATGTGGAGGTTACAGGCAACACACTAACTTTTACAAACACATCAGAAATTGATGAAGGGAACTATACCTGCATAGCATACAATGAAAATGGAGAGGCGCAGGCCACTGCTGTACTAACATTGCAAGGTATCACTTTACATCCTGTGTTGGCCAGGTAATGTCAATTCAGCAGTTACACCCATAGCAGTAAATGCAGTGAAAGTTACACCTGCGCTATTTAGAGTTAGATGGCAGATTTTTCACCAAAACCTTGATAGATTTGTTGCTTATGTCAGTGTGATATAGCTTTATTGTATTTGATTTCAAGTCTATGTGATGTAGCTGTATGGTACTTGATACCAAGTCTATGCTATTAGCTTCTTGGTACTTGATGTCAAGTCTATTTTATACAGCTTTGTTGTACTTCATATCGAATCAATATTATATAGTTGTATGATACTTTATATCAAGTCTATGTTATATAGTTTTATAGTACTTGATATCAAGTTTCTGTTGTTTATTTATCTGGTGCTTGATATCAAGTCAATGCTATGAAGTTGTATGGTATTTCAGTTGCAGGAAACTCAACAGTCACATATGCGAATGTAAATAAAACTACAGGTTCACCTGAATACGATGAGACGACCTTAAACGATTTTCTCACAACTCAGGTGTTTTCTGGTGAGTATCTACATGTATTTTATAATCTTTACAAGTCTAATAGACAAAAGCCTAATTATAAAAATGATTATTTATATTCGTAAGTTAGCATCTAGTGTTATTAAAAGCTAACTAGTTCACTACATAATAGTAGTAGAGTTTTCTACACAACAGTGAGTGAGAGTAGTAATAATGATAACAATAAAAATAGTGGTTTACTAAATGTATTTTTGGCTACCATCAGTTTGCTATTGTTCTATTTGCTGCCCACAGGCCAAAGTTTGCAGAAATAGAAGCTGACAGTAGATGAAAGAAAAGTCATGAATCCTTGTTTTATTTTTGGCTAAATTTATTTTATTCAACAATCACAAAGGCTGTGCAAGTTTACTAATCTATTTATTCTTTATTCCTAAGGACTGCCTTACTACGCTGTGTCTGACAACTGTTTGTCACGGTTGTATCTGTAGCTTTAAAACAGGATGTTTCTTGGCATTAATCATCTACTAGTCTTTTGAGTTTGTTGGCTACAGTTCTATCTTTAACGAGTTCTTGTGTTGAGAGAAGTATCTTGCTATGCTTTAGGTCCTCCTATGATAGCAACCCCGTGTGAAGGGATACGAACAGGAGGAGATGCGTGTTTGGTGGCGGTTGAATTAGATCAAGTCGAGGTTTCTATTGACTGTACAGCTGTCGGTTCTCAAGGTATCAAATACGAGTGGAGACAGCAAGGGTAAGTTTTAGTTCATGAATGTCAGCCATGATAGCATGCAGAGTATACCCTGACCTTATTTAACAAAATTGCTTAGAGAATACTCAAGTTGGCATATATATTAATTATGTTAACATTTCACTATTTAGCTAAATTACAACAACTATGTTAACAGTTTCATATTGAGTCAAATTACAACAAATATGTTAACAATTTCATATTTAATTAAGTTTTAACAACTATGTTAGCAGTTTCACATTGAGTTAAATTATAACAACTATGTTAACATTTGTTTCTATTTAACCAAATTGCACCCACTACGTTAATAATTTTTATATTGGGTTCAATTACAACAACTATGCTAACAATTTCGTATTGAGTTAAAATACAAAAACTCTGTTAACCATTTCATATTGAGTTAAATTATAACAACTATGTTAACTATTTCATATTGAGCCAAATTACGACAAATTGCTAAAGTTTCATATTTAATTAAATTATAATAACTATGTTAACAATCTTTTCTACTTAGTTTAATTGTAATTACTATGTTAACAATTTCATATTGAGTTTAACTACAAATGGAAATTGAAGACTAATTTCATAGTTATTCAAAATCCACAAAACAAATTTCGATTAACAAAAAACATTTTCATGAATGGACAAAACATACAAATGATGGATAGCATAAAATTTTTAGGCGTTACAATAGATAGTACACTTAACTGGTCAAGACTCATAGAACTATTGAGAAAACAACTGCGACAAAGCTAGAGACTTACATGTATTTACCAAGCTTCGTTGATCTTACCAGAAATGCCTCTTTTGCTTTTATATAATACTCCAATTAACGGTAAAATAGTTTATTGCTTGGAATCATGGGGAAATGCTCTAATGAACTACTTAAACAAAATTTTAGTCATCCAGAAGCGATTGCTTAGAATAATATATCATAAAACTCTTATTTTCCATCAACTCCTTCGGTTAAAAGATCTCGTGTTTTGCCTATACAACAACTTTAGCAACTAAAAATATGTCTTTTAGCTTTCACACAATTTAAATCTCAAACTAACTTGTCAACACATTATAACACTCGTCATTTCTCATTTTCATTACCTCTTCCACCCTCCTCCTCTACTGGTGGCCAAAGAAGGGTTGCCTATTGCATGTTATCAGCATGAAATTCCTTGCCAACTTGGCTAAGAAAAATTGGTAGTCATGATGGTTATAGAGCTGTTTTAAAGCAGTACTTGCTGGGCTCTCTGGGATAGACTTGCTCCGGTTTCTATTGCTTAGACAACCATGTTTATTTCATTGGCGATCAATCACATCTGTTAACTCGGGCTCTGCGCCTCGAATAGCCATGCTACTGCGTATATGGGCCCACATTGCACCGTAATTTTCTATAATCTTATGTCATGATTTAATGTGAAATAAAACAAACAAACAACAGCTGTGCTAACAATTTCATATTGAGTTAAAATACAAAATCTATGTTACCAGCTTCATATTGAGTTAAAATTACACCTACACTGCGCCCTCGAGTTACGATGACCCTGTTATATGATTTGTTGGCCCTTCATGATGTAGAACACAATGATTTTTTGCCCTATCCAAGCACAATATTTTCGCCATATGATATCAACAAAAAACTCATCTCGAAGTTCAAATTCAGCAGTCGGTGTGCTGATTACGCTGGAATAACAAATATGCCTATATGCTATTCGCTGAAATCCTTCGAACAACAAATGAAAGAGTTACGATGCTCCATCTACAGTGTAGCTCAGTTCAGCGTTCTTCGTTATTAGTTATTGTGAAAATGGAACCGGAAACAGATAGGTGATAAAATTTTCCCGATAAAAAAGTTGAAGTTCCCTAAGATAGTTAATAATACATACTAAAACTTGGCTTTAAGTATGTGTTGAGTAAGCTAAATTCATTTACATGTAAGTTAAATTCAACGTTCATGTTATACGTCTGCCTCAAAGGTAAGAAATCTCTACGATACGTGCTGCACATAGTGCATTGTAACGTGGCATTTTATTGCAGATCATACCTACTAAATACACTAAATACACTAAAGTTACTGTAGGTAACTATAGTTACTAAGGTTAAAATACTATTTTGTTACTAATTTTTAATATGTACAGTACGTATATAAAATTTGTATGATTTTCACCAAGGGGTGCTTGCATTAGATATTTACTATGGGTTTCTCTACCCCTCTATACAAAATTTTTGCCCTAGGATGCCAACACTAAAACAAATTATGACCATATGGCGTGAGTCCACTGTACTATGTTAACAGTTTCATATTGAGTCAGAATAAGGCTTCTTGTCGATTGATTCTGCTTCATAAGGGCAATGCATAGCCTGCCATAATGACTGATTAAGGGAAGACAACCACAAAACTCTCTTCGATTTAGGAGTCAATTTCATTATTAAACTTACTTTACAGCTGCAATTTTATTTGCATAGAACAATATCTTACAGAACTGGCATTAATATGCCAAGAATATTAAATAATATATAATAATATATACTAATATACCATGTGATATAACTATGGCCAGTAATGCATCCACTATTTTAAATATTTTGAAAGTGCTTTTCTTTGAATTCATGTAACTTTTAGGTGTTAAGCAGGCTCAAGTTAATAGTTAATAAAACTTTGTAGGAATGACACTGTTATAAGCTCAGATCCAGTTCTCAAACTAACGGCTGAATCAGATCTCTCTTCCGTTTATATCTGTGAGGCTAGCAATGAGTTCGGATCGGAGTCAGACTCTTGGCAGGTTGCCAAGAACGGTGAGCGCATTATCAAATCTTTAAAGACTAGGTGAAGACATGTTACTTCTTTATTATGTAAAATTCCATATTAAAACATTATTCTTGTAACTTTCATCTATTTTTGATGTGTGAAAATTACAGGGAGCTTGGCAGCTGCTGTTTATTCATTTTTAAAAACTCATGGACAGAAAACTTCATTTTAATCAGAAATAATTCCCCCTGGGGACAATCTGTAATTGTTTGTCATGTTTGTCCACAAGCAGTAGCACATGCATATAGTCATGTTTGTGCACAAGCAATAGCACATGCATATAGTCACATTTGTGCACAAGCAATAGCACGCACATATAATCATGTTTGTGCAGAAGCAATAGCACACACATATAATCATGTTTGTGCATAGGCAATAGCACACGCATATAATCATGTTTGTGCAGAAGCAATAAAACATGCATATAGTCATGTTTGTGCACAAGCAATAGCACATGCATATAGTCATGTTTGGGCACTAGCAATAGCAAACTTATATAATCATGTTTGTGCAGAAGCAATAGCACACGCATATAGTCATGTTTGTGCACAAGCAATAGCACATGCATATAGTCATGTTTGGGCACTAGCAATAGCACACTTATATAATAATGTTTGTGCAGAAGCAATAGCACACGCATATAGTCATGTTTGTGCACAAGCAATAGCACATGCATATAATCATGTTTGGGCACTAACAATAGCACACTTATATAATCATGTTTTTGCACAAGCAATAGCACATGCATATAGTCATGTTTGTGCTCAAGCAATAGCACATGAATATAACGAATGCAAATTAAATCAAAATTGCTTTTTACTTTGCGAACTAAAGGAAGTTAATGTTACGGCTGACACATCATTGCTGCGTCGTTGTTTTGTTGGAGGACATCGTTGAGCATATTTAATATAGCCTAATATTTGACAGGAAAACAGATCTCGCTATAAAAATAGTTATGAATGCATAATTATGGGGACATAGTTATGGGTCCTTAGGTATAGGTATATAGTTATGCGTACATCGTTCTTTAGGAAAATATTGTTACTGTCCTTGAGTCAATTGTGTGCCACTGTACATTTATATGAATACCGCACGTATATATTGCTTTTACAATAACTGGGAAGGCAGTAAAGTTAATTTTACTTGAATTTTTGTTTTCCACAAACTTTTTCAAGTACTACAAAATTGGACAGGCACAATCTTTCATTTTAGCTGCTGTAAAATAAGAATATAGACAATTTTCCTAAATTTTCATAATATGCGTTTGTATGAAATTTTGCCTAGCAAAGGTGCTTATCCGAAAGTATTCATACTTGTCGTTATATAGAAGACTGACAGAGGGAGGAAATCTAGAATAGGTTTTAATGTAAAATATAGAAAAAGTTATAACTGTGTGCAGCTTGTAAACTGTTCATGTCACACCTTTAAGATCTGAATATGCGAATAGAAGTTCTATTCATTATTTTTGGCAGATACTTTTAATGCCTACCATAGCAGATTCAGGATCTTGGTATTTATTCAGAATACTTGTATTGTTAACCTTTTGATTTGCTACCTTTTCAGCATTGAGCGCAGCCTTTGGTAGATTTGTTACATCTGATAGTCCCACCATTGCAATAAAATTATACTAACGGAACTAACCCACAGCTCAATTGTTGTTATAAGCAATGTGATCGGTTTTTGTCCTCTCTCGTGCTGCTTAGGGCTAGGGGACTGAGCGACATGACTTCTCAAGACTGTTGGGTGAGCCGTAATGTGAAAATTAATTTGCAAATTTCTTCTTGGTTTGTAGCATATCTGCCAACTTTCGTCTCTGCTGACTCCTACTACACGCTGCCTGGTATCCCTGATGCTTACTCATCTACAACTTTTGGTATTTCATTCACTCCGCAGGACGACTCTGGTAATATTTCATTTGCAAATCAATATGTCATGAACTATTCATACCATGATTGACTGTTTCATAGTCATATTTTTTCATGTTTATCCTTCTTAAATATTATTTAATTTGAACTTTTTTTCACCGACTAATACCAGCAAATTAAATCAGGTTGTGTGAAAAATAAATAGGTCTAATATATAGAACAAATAAAATAATAATATGGGAGTTTAATAGTATTTAAAAAAGAAATGCTTGTGATATAAGAACTTTTTTTAATTCAGGATGGGCAAGGTGTTTATGTCTGGTGTGCTCAGTGGACTTTGCCTGTGGGTGTTAGCTGTGGGTAGACCCCTTTGGGTAGACCACAAACAATGGGTAGACCACAGACAGTGGGTAGACCACAAACAGTAGGTGGACCACAAACAATGGGTGGACCACTGTTTGTCTTATGACATGTGCCCAACCTATTAGGTGTGGTTGGGCACACGGCATCATCTGTTGGAACACTTTAGACAGCAGAGATTCAAAAATACCAGAAATTTGTCGAACTCAAGGGTCTCTAATTATTAGATGAGGCATCATTACTCTACCACAAAATTTTTGTAGCCTTTCTAGCTTCTCTTTATATTGAAACTAACAAAGAGCTGCGTATGACAAGATGGACAATAATACTCTACTCCATTAAACAATGATCTTTATAAGTAGGGCACCATCGAAAGTTGCACATCTTTATAGGTTTTTTATATGCATTGTTATAAAAATAGGACCTTAACATTGCTTTCATGATTACTTGAATGCATTTTTATTGACCTTGAATTCACTTTGGACTAGCGAATAAGATTCAGTTTGATAGAGCGTAGTTTTTGACTAAACAAAGTTGGGCATAACTTTTAGCATGAAGTTGTCTCGATACAAAGCGAGCCGTATTCTCAAACAGTGTATATACACATGTGCATGTGGTTAGCTGGCTATTGGTACATTTGTTACAGAGCTACATGTTACTAGCTGTGCATGTGACTAACGGTGCAGGTAGCAGGTGGCTGCGAAAAGAAAAATGTGCATGGATTGGTAGCAGGCAAAAATGTTCATTACATGACATTCATGGTTCTCTGTATCCCTGACACATGGTCTATACTGTTTTATACCTAGTATTGGTTGTGGATGGAGTATGACTGATCTAGAATCATGGACGGAGGTGGGTGTGTATGTGCGTGTGTTTCCTCTTCATCATAAAACTGCAACATAGAATGTGCGTATTTGATGCAATAACAAAATATGCTTAATAAAATCAGAATGACAGAAAAGGATCAATAAAAAGTAAAATTGTGAATTATTTACAGTATAAATCAAATCTGTACCACTAGCTACTCTTCCCGTTCATACAGAGGATCAAAAATTTAGCTAAAGTTTGAGACGACAGCAAAAATATAGCAGCATTTCACAAAGAGCGCTGCTTCATTGAAATCCAACTTGAACAAAAGGCAAAATTGTTGTGTGTGTGCTATTGGATTTTGGCATTAATAAATGCTTGAGTGTCAGATAATGAGAGTTAAATCCTCAAATTGTGCAAGGATAGCATGTGTGTGGTGAATGTCCACCATTAGATTGTCTCCCCTGACAACTTTCCTTACACTATATTTACACATACGTGTACGTTTTACTATACGATAAGATAGTCTAGAATAATACGCTTTCACATGGTATCTTATTTAGTGTGACTGATCAATGCTTGAAAGTTGTAGAAATAGTTTCATTGCAGTTTCATGAACTATCTTTATGGTATCATCTGGTCTCTTTCTTTTTGTGTGGAACCAAACAGGGTGAGAAAAGTCTAATGTGAAAGAGTTGCTTGCATTATTATCAATGGCAAGATTTCAAATTTTATAGAACTATTTTAAATTTTAGATCTTTGCTACTTTTATAGAACAGTTTTGTCACAGAGTAAAACTAGCAAGCAATGAGCATAACATGATATACACTAATATATAATAATATAATAATCAAAGCATGTTTTGTTTGTCAGTAACACAGACAAACAATGAGAGTATTTGCTGTTCTACTCATCTTCATAACTGAGTTTGGAAAGTTTAGTCACCATTTGTTCAGTTTTATGTTTTTGAAAATTCTTAAATTGTGTGCTAATTATTGTAACTGCCCAGCATCACATCACATGCATCACATTATGATAATTGAAAGGCTTGCCATTTTTTACAGGTTTATTGCTTTATGCTGGTGCTGAGAATGAGGAAGATCAGGGAAGGGATGCCATAGCCCTCGGTCTAGTTGAAGGGACACCAGTGCTCAAGATAAATCTTGGCTCGGGCTTGAAAGAAGTAGCCTCTGCCCAGAAGGTTACCCTCAACCAACCTAACATGGTAGAGGTGGCCCGAAACAAGAATTATAGTAAGTACTTTATCCAAGCTAATATTTACTTTCAAGCTTTCCATGATTTGCAGAAAATCCTCAAACTGCCTAGAACTTTTTGCTGCCTAGAACTTTAACCACAAAAATGTTTTTACTTATTCAGTGCAATCAGAGAGCTCACCAAACTCATCAATTTTAGCTTAAAATTGCTGGGATAAACAAAAAATCTAGTTGCAACATTTCAAATACTTTGATTTTCAGCATTTGATCGGCTTTTCTTTGTTATTTTACCAGATAAAGTTGAAACGATTTCTATATTCTGCTTATCTTGTTTTGCTGTTTAAAAAATAACTCTGCATTCAAACACTAATTTTGCTGAAGCGTTAAGGTATATATAAAGGATTACATAATACATTCAATACATTCAATCAATCATAAAATATTTGCGAACAGCTAGCACAATATTTAGCTAAAATAAAATCTGGAGCCGTACATACAGTCTGACTACACTAACTTGTTCCCATGCTCTCAAATAGTTTAATATACATGTATTAGCATACATTTGATATGATTGTTGCATTATAATTTTGCAATATGAATGCTTAAAACGTTTACATCTGTAGAGATTGGAATTAGTGCCCTTGACATATTCATAGGGAATTCGATAGTGAAAAAGCTTTTTTTGAGGTTTTTTCATTTATCATCTCACTGCAGACTCTCATAACTTCACTACATGAATATAAGTTACTGTGCAGCAAATGAATGGCCAGCACCAATTCTTAAGTTCTGCTTGTCATAACTTGGTCTATTTCACAAGATGTTTCCTGCTGTGTACTCTGACGCTTCATATTTTTCATAGACACTTTAGAACTCAAAAATTTCGTTCACACTATATTTATAGTGTTCAGAACTCTAAAAATTTATCATTTCTCTTCTCAAACGCACTGTCTTATTATCTATTGAGTTGATGTCTTCTATCAAGTTTCGTAAAGAAATTTCTAATTTCATATATTCTAGCTGAAGCAAAGCATTACAGTCAACGTTTAATAGAACAAGTTGATGCTGAGTTCACAGATTGGAGTTGTCATTTTTCGTTTGTTATTGCAGTAAAAATGATGGTGAACGATGAGGTAACCGAGAGCACCTTGGAAGGAAGTTACGTTGGACTGAGTCTTGGGGAAGCTGCGTACGTGAGTGGAGTGCCTGAGGCTGTCAGCGGCGATCAAGTTGGTTTTGGAAAGTCATATCAAGGTAGGTGATGAAGATTGTATTGTGACAGCGCTATTTTAGTCCAGTTTTTGCTTCATTGTGTCACGCTACTAGGTAGGACAGCAGGTGAATAGAATGGTGCATATGACAGGAGACCGCTAGTAGATTGTGTAGCACATATGAGATTGGACAGCAGGTGATGTGAGCAGTATATATAAGTGAGGCAGCATGTGAGTTGAGTAGTTCCCATAAGAGGATTAGCATTTTTACTTTTTTTAGATACCAAATTTATGACCACATTTGAAGTTCGACTTGGAATGTAGCAGCATTGAATATTTTGGCATTTTGAAGCAGCGAGTCACATCTTATTGTTTGATTTAGATGTTTGGTGTTTGAAGGCAGCGATCTCGTGATTATAGTCAATTATAAAATTTGTCACAAACAACACAAACACTGATGTCTAGATGTGGTATTTACTGTTGTAGGAGTTATCAACTCTCTTGAAATACAAGGGAAGCCTGTTCAGTTTGATATGAAGACCGCAATGGATCAGGGTATTTTGCCATCTAACAGTTGCCTGCCAGTACAATGCCAGAATTTTGGTAAGTAGAGATTTTGGCTCAAGAAAATTTTTTCAACAAAGAAGCTGTCTTTGCCATACTATTGAATTGTAAAAAACTTCTATAATAGGCTGCTGCTGTTTGCTGGTGATTATCCCCCTCCCTCAAACCCATCGGTCATTAACTGATAGCTTCTAATAATACAATCATTTTAATACGAAAAAGTAAGGCTGTCTATTCATGTCTATATTGATTATATTCTGGAAACTTCTAAATAGCATCTTCAATAATATCGGTGAGATTGGCTTCGTAAGACTCATGCTCAAAAAGATGCGCTTGGGTTTTTATAGGTGTATGCGTGAGTGCAACCAACATGCAGGGCTATGACTGTATTTGTCCCAAAGGCTATTCTGGTAGTCTGTGCTCCACTGAAGGCATAGACTGCTACCCAGGTTACTGTTTAAATAATGGAGAATGCTTAGATACTGGCACCGGACCCTCTTGTAAGTGTGGACTGGCATATGAAGGGGACAAGTGCGAGACAGGTAATTGAGCATGAAATACACACCAGAAACATCACCATGATCTCTTGTTTAAACAGAAGCTATATAATTCTATTTAAGGTCAGTCACAAGGTTTGACTATAGGATACTCAAGTGTGTGAACTGCTAGAAATTATCGAATTGTGTTGAGATTAATGATTACATTTATATTGCCTTGTTGTGAGCATAGCTCTAGTGCCTGAGCTGTGAATCTCACTGTATTTTTAAAGTATCTAACAAGCTCAAATGTGAACACAAAAATGTGTGACATCAGCAACTCCGTCATACTGCTACTATTGTTATGAGCTTGTGCCTTCTGTGAGCTAGACCTTTTTAGTCATTACTATTGTACAGAGTCCAAGATCGAGACACCTCAGCTTGATGGAGAAGGGTACCTGCGGTACCCCCCACTTGAAGGTGTATCGAGAACTACAACGATCAAGTTGGAAATGAGGGCTGGAGATGAGTCAAATGGACTCCTCGCGTATGCTGGAGAAAATGAGTTTGGAAGTGGAGACTACATGGCATTGCTTATTCGAAATGGGTTTGTTAATAGTACAACATCTGGTTAGATTGTTTTAAGTTTGTTTTGTGAAAACTTTTTTACAGTAGTGATTCTCTCATGTTTTTTTAAGGTCATTAATAAATTTAGTGAAATACCCACTCTAAACTCAAAGACAACCTCTAAGAGTAATCTTCCTTATGGTGACCTTCGACTATCTTTTGTTGGCACGGCATAGGAGTTGTAACTAAGTGAAATGCTCATGACTGTGACACTTTCAGATAAATTTCACTTGTGGCTCTTCTAGGTAATCTGTCATCTACTGACACTTTCAAGTAACTTGTCACCTAATGACACTTTCATCTAGCCCTTCACTGGTAGCACTTTTGAGTAACGTTCCACTTAGTTACATTTGCAAGTAACCTGTCATCAGTTACACTTTCAAGTAAGCTGTCACCTAGTGACACGTTTGTGTAGCCTGTCACTCTGTGAAACTATCTCTGTTATACTTAACTACTCAATATTTTATTAGAATTGCTCATACCACTTCAATTTTTTTATTGGTTGTGTTATTGAGAAAACTTAGTATATGGATTTTCATGTTGCCTAAACACCACTCATTTTGAGATAACTCGTTTTGGTCATAAAGGAATAACTCGCTTCTGATGGACAGACAGGAATATTATTTGTGAAAAATATTTTCATTTAAAAGATACGATATGATATGCTCAACAAATGTTTTTCAGAGCATGTCAGTACCGTTCCATGGTAAAAAGTGAATTTGCTACATGCATAGAACATCTGATAAGAAATTCAATAATGTGCTTATATTATCTTACTTAAACTAAATAGATAACTGATGTAGAAATGCTGCCTCTATAAATGGTCAACAGAGTACCTTGCGGAAATAACAGAGTGCTAGAAGCTCACTGCCATTTAGGACAACTATAAATGCAAACCATAAAAAGCACTCGAGGAAAAATACGATATTGCTTTAGGCTGTTAATCAGTGCATGAAAGTAGCATGTATAATTGTTTGTTTTTAGTTACTGTGAAGCAGGCAGAACATTATTTATCTAGAAACTTAGCTATTGTGACGGCTGCACATTCAATAGCTGCTAATGATCATACTAAATCTGAAAACAGTCAACTGATAGCAAATAAATCAAATATCAAACTTTTAAAAACCATAGTCCTCCATCGACAGGTCAGTTGTGTTTACCTTTGACCTGGGAGAAGGTCCAGCTGTAATAGAGGGCAATGTCAAGGTAGAACCGGGTGTATGGCATGCGGTGGAGGCAGAGCGCACGGAGATGGAGGGCTCACTTATCATCGATGGAGGAGTCGCTGTCAAAGGTACATGATTATATTCCAGTAGCGGACTACTTTAATGCCCTTCCAACAAAAACTTTTAAAAAATCAGCGATATTGATTACTGTTTAGGTGTGAATAGTTGTACATTATTGATTTTATTAAAACTGATGCCGCTCAATTGTATTAAGACAATTTGTGCTGCTAATTATCTCCAAGAAATGCGCTTAATTTTTGGTTACTTGTTCTTCAGTGTTTTTCTGGTAGCTCAAAATATTAAAAAAGTTTCAAAATAACATTTTTTTAGCTTTTAAATAATAATTTGCAAACCATGCTATAGCAAAATATTTAGATTTCCAGAAAATAAATCATTTATGGTCAGCACAAGTTGTAGCTGGAGTAGAATCATAGAATGAATCTTATTACATTTTGCAGTTTAGCTCGTACATAATTGTAACACGATATGGGAATTCAGACTAATCAAATTCTGGGGATAACTTGTATTCAAGTTGGCCTTACGAAGGTGGCTGATGTGCGATCTTACTCTCAGCTGATTTTTAATAAGTTGTTGATGGCGCGCATGTCATACCATGTTAAACATTGCAATTCATAGAATAGAGGCTGTTCAACGGGAATCAACAGAAACCACAAAAAGGAATCAACTGAATTGATTTGCCCTTTAGTACTTGAGGAATGTTCAAATCAATAAAGATCAAGTTTGGTGTCGTAGATAAGATTGATAAAAATGGTTTTAATTGGTGGTTTTTAGCCACTATATTTTCGTCTTTTTTTTTCATGTAACTGTAATGGCATTTTGGTTTTGACAGTTTTTTGGAGACAAAATTGTTTGAACAGAGATGGCTTTTTTCACAAAAACCTTTTTGTTCAAATTGTATTTATTCAGAGTCTTAGTAAATGCTAGTCATGTGACAATTGATGATCTGGTTTACATAGAGGAACCTTGAAGTGTGAGTTTATGATTATTGCTTCAGTTTCGCTTCGGAGTTATCCTCTTTGTTTTACTAGTCAATCAGGTTTCTGTAATTAGACTTTATCGTACTATTTAGCAACACTGTGCCATGACCTTGACACTGTCTTAGTCATTGCTTTGGATCATTTAGAGGTTCTGTTCTTAGCTATTGCATGATTTGCTTTAACTTTTCTATCTGTATGTAGTAAGTTGCACGGCTTTGACTCATTTCACTCATTTTGTAGACTCTGTTCAAAGAGGTAAATATCTTATTTCTTTTATTTTTTTTACATATTGTCTAGTGTATCAGGGATTTGACTAAGGAATTTTCATTTGTTACACAGCGGCATCATACGCTTTGGTTTTTACAGCTGTTATCTCAATATGAAGCTGCTTATCTTTTACCAGTGAAGTGCTATCTAGTCTGCATCATTTGGTTTTTATGCTTGTGTTTTGCCTTATAATGTAATTAATCTATGAATAAAACACAGTTTCATTCGTAAACTTCTGGACGATAAATTTTTATTTTGACCAAAAGTCGATAAGCTCAAGAAAGAGTTTATTTGAAAATGGACTAGCTTTTTGTCATGAAAATCATTTTTTATGATTTATGTATAAAAGTTTACATTTAATTTTAAAAGCTTCTTATCATGCTGTTTATCCGCCGTGATTGTGTAAAAAAAATTTATTTTTGCTCTGAACTGATTCTATTAAAAACATCTGCAAATGGTTTTGAAAGACAATAATGAGAGCTGAAGCTGAAAGGCAAAGAAAATCTTGGACATTGCCATGCGTTTTGTGTGAAGATTGTAGATACTCCACAATGTGATATTAAATTGATGCATTATAGCTATTCTAGTTAGCATAAAATAACCTGAACAATTTTTACCTTTGTACAAGGTGACCAAAATGATTCAGGATTTATGTTAACAAAAATCAAAATTAAATACATTTGCAAATACAAAGAGATTTTCATAACGCCTCAATCTCCAATGCCCTTTTTAAAATCGCATGGCATAGCAAATCAGTTTAGCAAGTTGACATTACAAATCGACCTTGCAAATCAGCGTTACAAATCAACAAGTTCGTGTTAGATTCAATAGTTTGATTCTGCTGCACTATTTGCATTATGCTGATTTAGTATGACGATTCGTTATGCCACAGTTCTAAGAAGATTTTTGGAGAGGGGCACTGTGAGACTCTCTTTGCATATTTATAGAATATTTTCATATTAAAGATGTTTAGTAAAAAGTAGTATTGATTATTGATTATAATCAATATTATATAATCAATGACATATTTCCTCAAAATGCGGGTATTAAAAACTAAGTTTAACTAACAAAATTTTTAAATAGTTGGAAATGAAGTTGATGATAGTAGTTGCATTTGTTTGTTGGAGAATCGACAACTGCATATCTTAACGGTCAGGTAATATTTATTTACAACTTGACAAACTTTTAGACAATGCTTAGATATGTTTCTATTTTAAAATATTATAAAATCTTATCGGAGAAAAAGCATCAAACTACACCTATAATATCCTATATTGTGGTCTGTATTGTTAAATGAGCCAGTCGGAGGGCTTTTGTATCACTTAACCTACATTTAAATTTTACGTTTAAATTTTTTTTGGAAAAATATGAATCACACTAAATTAAATAAATAATTTAAGAATGCATGTCTTAATAAATTGGTACTCTACTAGCTTTAATTTTATTTTTGTTTCGCTGTCTAAATTTAAATAGTGAAAATAACGTAAAAGCAAAAACACTTGTTGCTGGTCGAAAGAGAAGCACTTATATAAAATACATACCCCAGAGTGTTTGCTGCTGCGTCGCTCAGCTGTTACTAATCCTTGATATCTGATACTGGAAGTCTTCCCGTAACCATTCGGCACAAGGTTAAGCCTAATCATTTGTGTGCTAGCTTGCTTGAACACTCACAACATGAGCTGTTACTTTTCAGGCAAGCTTGATTGATTTTACAGATTTGTCAGACTGTGTCTCAATTCTATCAAATGATGATTTCCTGAGCCTATCGTTGTTTTATGTTTGTGTGCATTTTCCACAGACTTTTGTGCTCTCTTCCCCTGTTACTTACCTATGTATTGATTTTGTGACCTGTATATTGACCTGGTGACCTATACATTGACCTTGTCACTAATGCTCTGCACAGGAAATAACCAAACGAAGCCAACAGGTACTAGCTACCCTCCCATATCTTAGCACTCTAAGAGTGCATTCCGCAAAATTGCTAGAATGTGTGCTTTTGTGATGGGAACTAAGGGTATCACTGAGGCAGCTCTGGAATTCTTTGTCTCAGGGCTATCTGCAGATCAAGCTTTACCTAAAAGGCTAATCAAAATCCTTGAACCGTCTTCTTGGGCAACAGCTTTTCTGCTTTCTGTTTGAACCTATTCGCTGAGTCTTTCATCCATATATCGGAAAAATATGCTCTCAAGTTAGCAGTACAGATAAAAATAAATCAAACTTTTGTTGTTGCAAAAGAACCAAAATTACTCCAGTCAACAAATATATGTATCTGTTGCCAATATTGGTAAAATGATTACATCAAAAATGAAATTTAGTACACTTTCAGAGTGCTTGTGAGCTCCTGAATTTACCTTGAGTTGGTGGCAGTTATTCTTTTTGATATGTTTGCAGTTGTCTGATCATGTAAGAATTCATCTCTGATTGACCTTCCCATGTACATGTATCATAAAAAATTCATGGTTACTCGATTACTAAATTTTTGACTTGCAAGTAACTTTTGGCTTGTGCAAACCCTTGTAGAAGTATAAAGTCTAGCTACAATTTTATTTGCATATCAAAATTTCAAAGTGGTATGAGTTGTCCTTACCTTGCACGCTGTTGTAAAGCCATATGATGTTTATTTTAGGTTGCATTAGCAGCTTGCATGGCAGCTTTTTAGTTTTCCTGCTTACTGTATTCTATGGCTTTTAGCAAGTACAACAACCACGACTGAAGAACCAAGAGGTTGGTTCTGGATTCCTAGAGCGAACAATGCAGAAGACGTGCCTGATGAAGGTATTCAAAATAAGGTTATGATAACTCCTATGGAATAGGTATCATAGACATAGTATCATAAGTATATGGTCATATTGTTACTGCTGTGTAACAAAGATATACCATACGGAAGTAACAGTATTATAAAAATACATGCACAACCAGGAGCTTGCCAAGCAGTTGAGATACTACATAAGCTATACATGCCATAGAGCTACTATAAGTAGATCATACCATTGAGCCCTCCTT
This sequence comes from Watersipora subatra, assembly GCF_963576615.1. Taxonomy (NCBI): domain Eukaryota; kingdom Metazoa; phylum Bryozoa; class Gymnolaemata; order Cheilostomatida; family Watersiporidae; genus Watersipora; species Watersipora subatra. The sequence goes on from NC_088716.1 coordinate 53,351,735, forward strand.
GTATGTATGATGTTTATGACACTATAAAGGTCCTATAGGAAATTACTTACAACTTAGAACTGTAATAAAGGGTTTAAAATGCCTTAAAGCTGGGTGTACAAATACATAGAGTTGTTACAAAGTTATGCGGCACAAAAAGTAATACATGTATAATATAGGTCAACTCAAGTGATGTTGTACCATAAAGCTACTGAACATATGTTAAACCATAGAGCTACTAATAGTATGTTGTACAGTAAAGTTACACCGTAATGTTATATTATAGAGCTATTGAAGCTATGCTGTAACACATGAGTAATAGGTGATTATAATTGCACCATAGAGCTACAAAAAGTATTTGATACAGCGGTACCATAGAGCTATTAATGGTATGCTGTACCATGGAACTGCTACAAATATTTTGTAATGTAGAGCTGCTAAGGATATGGTGTAGCCTATCATAATTTTCATGCATTTGTCACTTGTTCAAAAATTATAGTCTGTTTGAGCTATAGATATAGTAAATCCTAGATATGCGAATAATGAAGAGAAGTGAGGCGTATAAATAGCACGGCGCAACGTCATGGAGATGTGTAGAGTGCATCAGCTGATCTATGTACTCGTTTTGACTTAACACTAAAAACTGCACAATTTTTCTATAGTTTGTGCATCTAAGACTGCACATTTTATGGAAAATATTTACAACTGACTTGGGATGAGAAAGATAAAAAACTTACACACATGGTATCGGATAATACCAATGGTTTAGAAGCTTCTATATCATTGATAATACAAAGAGTGACCAAATAGAAATTCTAATCTTTTTTCTAATATTGAGATACGTGTGACAGCAGGCTGTTTAGGTCTACCACCAAGTCAGCAGTTTGTGGTTGAGGGTGTAGGTGTGTCCTGATTGTCAGAAGCTGCAGGTTTCTCATCATCATGAATAGTAGTATCAACAGGTGTATCTTCAGGGTCAGGTATCATGGTGCTGGCCGCAGTCTGAGATTTTCCTCTATGTTTCGGCAGGCTTTCTGTTCTAATGGTCGATGTCCGTCTTTTCACAGCATTTGGCAGAAGGTAGATTAGATAGGCTGTAAATATTGTAGGTATCACGTCCGATTATAGCATTGGTTTTTTCCTATACCTGGTGGAACTTTGTAGCAGTCTTTCTCAAAATGTTCACTGCATAATACAGAGCTTGATATTGGGGTCCAGTCCTGTCTTCGCACCGCCTTTACCTAAGCACTACAGGTTTCAGCTTGTTTCTCGTTTGAAAACCCGTCAAATGCCAGATCTGGGCATTTTTCAGGACTGTTTGATCATCCATAGGCTCATCACCAGCTGCGACTAGACTTTTTTTTAGCCTAAACATTAACAATACATACATGTTCTAGAATGAATATCATTACATTACTTGGAATGAGACAAAAAAGGCATTTATTCAATCACGCCAAGCTAGATTACAAACCTATCAGCTGAAAGACAAGTTTGTTAACATGTTGTTGTAATCAGTCTAAACATTCTTTCTTTTGATAGTCCCAAGCATTCACTTCACTTTCAGTTCAGAATAATCATAGAAAGGTATATTCGTCGTTATGAGACCATGAAGAGACAAGTAAATTCAGTTGAGTTGGTAGTTAGTTTGTTTCCAGTAGTTTCTTACAACGTGAACCAATGATATAGTGCATGTGCAGAGTTTAGGTTTATTAAGTATTTAAAGTTTTTATTGTGGGTTCACATACCTGGGGTGTTGTAGTCTCCTCTGCTAACATTTCACCAAAAATTTGGTCTTATTGTAATGTTTATGACTTACAAACTAGTATGATAAGCATGTATTCACTACTAAACTCATTGCTTAATTGAAGGCTCTGATGCTGTGATGCACATCACTGCGATGTAACTTCATGAAAACAACAGTTCCCAGCCAATTATATGCCTCACTTTTGCTCTATTATAATGATTGCTATTCGCCAATCTAGGATTTATTATATTTATGGTTTGAACTTGCTATGAAATAAAGATAACGCAAAAGTTAACATCGAACATTTGTTCATAAAAAAAAAGCTTCAAAACTGTAGTTACACAGAAATTAGTTTATAACTTGACTCTAGTGGTAACCAAGTTTTGCTGTTAGTATGTTCATGGCATCTTATTTACTTGTAAGTTTATAAAAGGGATAGTTTTGGGTGATAGTTCAAAAGTAGAATAACTTGCTGGGCAAGATTTATAAGAAAATTTTTTGTAGCAATATGTGAGTTTGTGGAGAAAAAATAACTATTTTCTGAGTCATTCACAGCCACTTCTTGGCACATGCCAAAACTTATTGTAGAACAGCATAGAACGCAGGCAGTTCAATGTAAATATTCCACTAGCTTCGACTCCTTTCCTTCGCTCATGCATGCTTGCCATGCCTCTGTAGACTTCGATACCCATTTGCTGTTGTTATGCTCTCTTAGAATAGTTTCCATCCTCATTTGCTATTCTGCTGATGCAACATTTCCTAAAGTTAACCGTTGTATATTTAACATATGCATGTTGTTCTATATTTTGTACACAGATATCTTACTATAGCACTAATTCTTAAAGATGGGCTTGCCCAAAGTTTGAGTAGATTTTATCAGAAAGTATCTGTAATTTTCTGTCATTTGTGATTGTTTTTGATGTTTGAGGTGATCTGATTGCCACGATGTTTCAAAATTAAAATCGATAAAACTTTATCACAGTTAGAAAGCTAAAAAAAAAGCGTTTGAAATGACGTCACTAGTTGTGATGGTTGCGATAGTTGATATCAGATATTGAATTGAAGTTGCAGAGTCACGCGTCTCTAATCTGTCAGTTTCTTTGCAACTATAGATGTCATAATCACACTTTCAATTGGTCTGAGCGTTTTAACCGCGATCAAGTTTTATTGATTTTAATCTTAAAACATATTGCCATTCAGTTTACTTCAAATATCAAAACAATCACAAGTGACTTAAAATAACAATAATTTCTGATAAAATCTACACAAATTTCGTGTAAGTTTATTTTTAACCGTTAAGTTTAACCGTTAAGTTTAACCGTTAAGTTTAACCGTTAAGTTTAACAGTTAGCACTCATAAGCGTTCAAATATGCGATATAATACATGTTCGTGCCTGTTTGAATTTGAAGAGCCTTCAAGTGGCTCCAATGTTGGACTGGATGTCAAGACTCCGCTGTTCCTAGGAGGTGTATCTGCTGACTACAGCTTGCCTGGAACTCTTAATGTCTCTGGCTTCACCGGCTGCATCAGAAAGGTGAGTTGAAGTTAACCTGTTTAGGGCAATAACTGTAGGATATTCAAGACTGACCAGCTGTTCAGGGAACAAGTGTATAGTAGAGTTAACAAATATAGAGAGCATGCGACAACTATGCTAGTTAATATAGTCGTCCATGTCACCTGCTGCATCTGTCATAGCACGAATAGCAGTACCAACTTATGCTAATAACAATTGATTAATATTGGTTCATATTTGCCTCGTTGCCAAATGTAGTTCAAATGTAGTTGCCTTGTAGTTCTAATCCTGTGCAAAGCGCCATGGACGTTTCTAAAAATATTTTATTATAACTGGACGCACGTAGAACAAATGGCCTACAGACAAACAATGAAATTTATATACATGTATGTATAGACGTGACGGGTACAGGCTGCTTATCAGTGGTAATAATAGTCAAAAAATCATTGAACTATCTTAATAGCGCTTACTTCTTTAATTCTAAGAGTTAACAAGTTCTATATCGTAACTATAAAGCGCTGATGGATTTTGAGAATGTAGACATTGTTCGCTCTTTACTACTGAATTACTGATTAATCAATTATTTAGGTCTGGCAGCGGTAGTTTTTAGGTTTCTGGGTGCAACTGATGCTTCTCTTATCTGCGTTGACTAACCTTGGTGTGCAATTGTAGATGGAGGTTGGAAGTATCGCGCTCGACCTGATTGCTGACAGCACAGACTATGGCAATATCTCATCCTGCCCAGATCTATCTATTATGAATGATGATCCTTGCCAAAAATTACCTTGTTTGAATTATGGCACTTGTCTCTCGGTGTCCACCAGCGAATTTACCTGCGTCTGTCCTAAAGGTTACATGGGTGAGTCGAGCTATTTTATTGGCAATTTTGAAAACTAGATGAAGGCTACCAGTTGTAAAAAGCTAATTAAGTTAATATACTCAAATGGTTGTTGTGTACGTGAATGTCTTGCTACGTTTTTTTTGTAAACTTGTTCCCACTTAAGGGCTAATGTTCAAGAAAAGCTGTTCACTTAGCAGATTTTAGAAAGCCACGCCTACAAAGTTACATTGGCCTACTTTGAGGCTCGGACAAATGAGTGTGAATCTAGTTATGGCATTATGTTGCGTTGAAAAAAATTGTGATCATGCGATTGCGGGTGCAGCCTGATAACAAATTTAAGCCTATGCTCTTATGCATAAGCGTAACAGTTTATTTTATTATACATGCAAGAAAATACATTAATCTCTATGCACTCAATTCGTCTAATAAAAATCGATTTCTCTGCACAAACGGACAAGAGAGCTCAACGTGGTGACCTCACGCAAACACACAAAGCGAATGTTCATAGCCATGAATTTTATAGTACTTTTTTATTTTATTTGCTGCTCGTCTTTCTAAGTAATCACGGTAAGCTTCAGGTAAGAAGGGAAAGCTTACTTCCTCTCGTAAAAAGCTTCAGTTAGCTGGTGTCACATTTTTAATGAATAGCTATGCCAAATATGATACAAATATTTAGCATAAAGAAGAATCGCGTGGCAATGGCGTGTACTGTTATTATCACCACTTTAAAATGACACCTACACATGCTACATATTAGGTAATAGTTGGTGTGTAAGCGGTCATTGGCTTTTCTGCTGATTGTAATAGTTATTCTTCTATCATTGCCAGTTTATACAGTGAGAATCTGGCATGTGTTGACAGGTGAGTTTTGTGCTGAGAAAAGGACCGCATGTAGTGTGGACAAACCTTGCAAAAATGGAGGACTATGTGAACCTGTAGGGGCAGACGATTTCAAGTGCCGATGTTTAGTTGGATGGACTGGAGAAACCTGTGATACAAGTGAGTGAAGTTTATCGTACTATTGGAAGCAATGAATTAAATTGGATGACAAACGGTTTACATATAACATATTTACATATAACATATGTTTTCAGTTGTTTTTCGATCTGCTGCACTGATCGCAATGTCAGCGATATTAGCTGGATTTTGCGTGACCTTCCTGCATGTATACTAATTAAGCCCTGCCTTGTTTTATCTTTTTTCGATTTATTTATATGTTACCCACATTCCTTGCTGAGTCACTTGGTTCTAACTGGTGATACAATATATTAGGTAGGCTATTATGGTTCAGACTAGCTGTCTTGTAATACTTTCATTCAGGTTACCTACTATCAGTTATTTTGCTGTCGTTTGATTTATCAATTTTTTCTTTTCGCTTCTCAAACTAACTCATCTGGGATTCAAATCATTTAAACTCTGAATGAAGTTGTCTCCTCATGTACTCAAATGCTCTCAAACACAGAAACCTTATAATCTTTCAATTACTATTGGAATATAGTAAGTTTGTTATTGCAGTCTTTGTGTTCATCTAACAGAAACATTTACCTATATTTTATTATTGCGCATTTTCTGTCTAACAATTAAAATAAAAATGTTTTTTATGTATTTGGAAAGCAGATAATTTTGTTCATACAAAAATTCTGTCTCGCGATGCTATAGCTTCACACCATTAACTTCACCTCTAATAACTGACAAAGTAATTTTAATAAATTTTCTCTTGGCACTTTTTGGTTGTTATGAATTTCATTGTTTAATTAGTCATATAATCAAATATCAAGGTAACTTATTAATTCAAAACTTTCATAGACTAACAATTGCTCTTATTAGTTGTAATATCAAAAACTGAACCACTCAGCTAAGCTGCTAAATATTTTAAAAGATATTTGAAATATTTTTAGTAATCAGCAAAAACTTTACCAGTCTTTTCACATTCATATCCATATTTAGCAAACATGTTGAAATGTTGGTTTTAAATGTAGCTCTGTAATTACGACACGGGGCAGACAACTCCTCAGGTTTACATGGTAAAGTGAGACGGGCTGAATTGGGATTTGACAAAATCTTTATATGGCTATGATAATGAAGTAATAGCATGCAGCATGTTTGTAGCGTAGAAAGTCCCATTGTTATTGGTTGTGTGCATGTCTGCATCTCTTCCAGGTGAGGCTAGCCAAGATTTAGCGTATGCTAACGGGGTGAAAGACAGCGTGGCTTTGCCACAATTCAGTCCTGACGATTTCTCAATTTCCTCTAGTTTATTGAGCAAAGCCGCTGACTCTTCTGCAGTCAGTGGCAGCAGTAGGTCAAGTTTCGGTAGTCCAAGGTTTGGTGACGCCACCAGACCGAATGATTACTTCAAACAACTCTTCCAGAGGCTGAAGGGGGCTCGAGGTATTGTCCCTTTTATTAATATTGTGTTTTACGTCAACAGCACTGACCAGATAAAGTGGTGTCAGATTCAGGGTGTTGGCAACTACTTGGGTTACTTTAAATTATGTCTATGTGTTTGTGGAGAGGGCAATTATAGATAATAGACATATGAAGAGATTTGTAAGCAATATTGATATGCCCTTAGTTGTATAGGTTTAAGGTTACATTAACACTCAATCTATTTGTAGAACGTATATGTTTATACATAGTGTAGATCCAGACTCTCTTTTCGAAGCTGATCTATGTGCAGGTGCTTGTATTTTCTCTTCGTAATTTAAGTAGGAAAAATAATTGTTTAACTAATGAGTAAAAACGTTCCGGCCATAGTTCACAGCTTCAATATAAACTTGATAGCTCCAATGGGACTTACATGGGGGCCAAAAGATGCTTCCACTCTTCAGTGTGCCAAAAAATTTTAGACGACAAAATATTTTAACCATAATATTCAGAGTGATGCTGAACAGCTTAAAATGTAAATTACTTTGATTACTCAAATTTGAGAAATACATTTTAGTTGGATATTTATTATGACTTGTTTGAGTTTCAGCCAGCTGAGTGACTTTTAGAAAACCTGTTTGATAAAATTGATTAGTTTTATCATGTGTATCAGCTTAGAAAAGACAATAAATGTTAAAGAGGGTAGTTTATAGTTAGACAGCGAACACTTCAATTACCACACACATAAATAAATGCTGTCGGTGTCTATAACTCTATTATGACCCTATTTATCTTTACTGTTACTGCTAGGATGTTCAGGTAGTACTGGTATTCCCGGTTTGAACTGGCAGTAATGCTATTGTCAGGCAGCGCTTGTACTACCATTATTAAGTAGAATTAGTGGTATGAATTTGAAAAAGTAATTTTGGTAGTGGTGGTATTCTCAGATAGCAGCTGAAAGCAAGGATTGTATTAAGTAGCCTTGGGAGTATCGATATAATTAGGTAACACTGTTAGTATTGATATTACCAGGTAACACTGGTATTACTTGTATTCTCGAGTGCTTCATAACAGCTAAGAAATAGTTGTGTTGCTATAGGCTACCAAATGAGCGCTGAGTGTACACCGGGGTATAACCTACCTTTAGTTCTTAGTCTTTTTTCACAGTTGATGTTTTCCTCAAGTAACTGATACACATGATAAAAATTATGCTTGCAAATACATTAAACTTTGCTATTGACTATTAATGCATTACAACAGTGATAGAATTCATATTTATGTTTAAATAGGAGAAATCGGTTTGTTAAAGAGAAAGTGAAACTGAACTCAATTTGCTTTGATTGATTGTTTTGACCCAACAAGCTTTTGCAAGTTGAACTAGCTTAAACTAGAGGGGTGGAGATATTTGGGCACATTTTAGTGAGTAAACAATAAAGATTTTCAAAGTTTATCGTCTGATCAAAGTTTTGGTGAAATTGACTATTTGCTAACTATTTGTCTGACTATTTGCTAATGTGCATGTAGCGTAACTCTAAACTAACATTCATCAAGCTGCTTTGGTTTGAGAAACTTTGATCACTTAGGAACCACCTTCATATAGAGTGTGAGTTAATTTAGCCCCAGATCAGGCAACATATCTTATGCCAGAGTTTAAGAGTTTGTATAGTATCAATTAAGGAAGTGTGTAGACTAACGCCCTGCAAAGTTAACTTTAAATGTTTTATGTTAGCCTCGCTTGTACCTTTCTCCCTTCTACTTTTCCTTTTTGGATTAGTTGCATGGTCAACAGGTGCAACATATTTGTTCACAGTTAAGAAAGGAATGGTATAGTTTACTAACAGTGATGTTAGACACCTGCATTGTATTTCTTTCTCATCTGAAAAATTATTTTTATTCTTTATTTATATGATCTGTTCTGCATGCTCTATTAAAACCAATTTTGTACTTCTATGCATTCAAGGAAACTCATGTTTGTCACCTAAAGGTATTTCTTTATTTGATACATGCAAATTTTCACTAAACATGCATTCTGTTTTTGGAGCTATCAGATGTTGGTGACACTTGCAATTTAAACTCAACTTCTTATTCATTCTCCTGTGTTTAAAATAAAAATATTCTGTTTTTTCTGAATAATAGATGATTTCCCCCCAATTATCTCACAGTTATTGTAACTCAGCAAAGTAATGCTGGCAGTTATCAATCAATTCATGTCGTCTTGTAAGCTGTCTAAAAATGCCTAATGAAGTTTTACCAATTATTTAGAAGATGGCAAATAAAGCAGATTCAAATTTTTTGTATCGTTTCGGTAAAAATAGCTGCAAGGCACCACTTGGTAAGCGTAGGATGTGAGCTTTATAAATATATCAAACATGTATAATATATATATATATACATGTATATATAATGTATATATATAAGGTATAATATATATAATGTATATATATAATGTATATACATAATGTATAATATATATAATGTGTATATATAATATATAGTGTATATATAATGTATAATATATATAATGTATAATGTATATATATAATATATAATGTATATAATGTATAATATATATAATGTATAATATATAATTTATAATGCATAATATATATAATGTATAGTATATATAATGTATAATATATAATTTATAATGTATATACATAATGTATAATATATATAACTTACAATGTATATATATAATATATATGTATATATATAATGTATAATATATACAATGTATAATGTATATATATAATATATAACATATATATATAATGTATATATCATATTATGATTTACTCTCGTGACTGGAGAGTTTAGTGATTTTCACTTTTGTTTGTTCAGAAAATTTTCATCTTGATATCTGTCTCATTTGTGCTTTTCCAAGCTTCAAATTCCTAAAGGGCACATATCAACTGCTACAAAAAAATTATTTTCTGTGTACGAGGTGTAGATGTGTAACCATCACAAGAGCGGGTGAACTAAATGGCATGTGAATCCTGTGTCAACAACCAATGTTATTATAATACAGTTAGGTTTCAGGGTCAAGGTCACATATGATGGTGCTTTGCTTATATTGCTTACATCTTTAAAATGAATTTTTTGGTTGCCTGTCAATTTATTTATCTGTTTTTGTTGTTTAGGAATAACTCCAATGTCATTGGCCTGCTGTTAACTATTTGGTTAAAGGTTTTGCAATGTTTGCATATTTATATTAGAAAGCAATTTAGATAACACATCTTTCAAAGACTGGATCTTCAGAGGATATTTTTACATGATTTTGTGTACTCTAATATATACAGTAGTTATACTTGGTACCTTTTACTGTTGTTTCTGCCACGTGCTTCTTTGACAAGTTGAGCCTTTCAGCTGATTTCACTAATCTGCTTCACCTTAGTTCTAAACCAACTACATTTTGTATTCTTGCAGACAAAACAATATTATCAGGAAAGAAGGCTTGCTTTAGTGGCACTGGCTACCTTGAGTTACCTCGTCAGATCTTGCCCAGCAGCTCTCCAGAGATGAAGGTGCAGCTGACAGTGGCAACGAGAAGCAAGGAAGGGCTTCTCTATTGGCAAGGTCAGCAGTCAGCGCTGAGTGGTGCTGGTAGAGACTTCTTTGGTATCGGCCTTGTCAACGGATACGTGAAATTCAGGTACAAGGCTTTGTATACTACCCTGTTTGTTTTGGTCAGTGCACATTTTTAAACTATAAACCATAAGGTCTTTAGTACGCAGTCTAACTGCACTGAACCAGGGTGATAATCCCTACACAGTCTGACCACGCTACGAATAATCAGCATGGTTTACGAGCTACCAACTAGCAAATACTTGATCAACCTAGTAGTAAGGGCTATTTTCAATGGCAGATCAACAGTTAGATGTTAAGAGCCACATTATTTTTTATATTATATTATTATTATAATTCTACTGTGATGATGCTTTTACTATAAACATTAAGCATCTTGTCTGTGCGCCAGGGTTTGTCTTCTGTTGTAATAAAGTAGTGTAACTACTGCATGTAATGCATAGACCTTTTAACTATATTATATTAGTATATATATATTAGTATAGTTGATAGGTCTATGATGTAATACCAACAATCGTTAACCTTCAGTCTTACTGATATACATAAATCAAAACTGATAGCGCATGCCAAAAAAACTGTTTTGTTAGAAATGAGAAAATTGATTGTTGATGGGCATTTACCCATTTTTGCCTACTCAAAGTAGCCAACTTTCTCATATGGCATGGCATACCGAGTCGCATGCGCCACGCCGACACGACGGGCCAAAACTTTTTGTGTGATAGAGGTTTGCAGATTATTAAGCAAATTTGTTGGTCAAATGAGTCTATAGACCCCTGTGCAAAGCTGTTGGTTATCTGACCAGTAGAATCTCAACTGACAGCAGTTTGCGTATAAAATAATAATTATATATTTTATTAAACAAATTTTAATTTCCAAAGAAGTATTTGATAGCTGTAACATATGTGAATGTGCTAACCACATAGCACTGATTTGCTAAAGTTTCTGTGGGAAATGTTGCTTTCATGATCTTCCACTTTTGATCATTAGAAGGTATTGTAGTCTAGTTCTGACTAAGCACTTGGAAAAAACATTGCTAAATACTCATAGAGGTTACTAGCTATCTGCCACTATTTTCAGATAGCTGCGCGTATTTAACTATCTCAATTGATTGACAGGTTCTGTTTATTTTGCCAGTTTTGAGTTGGGAGGAGGACCTGCTGTAATCATGTCGACCATCAGGGTAAATGATGGAAGCAGTCATGTGATCGAAGCAAAAAGAAATGGGCAGCAAGGATTGCTGATTGTAGATGGACTGCCCAAGGTAATCGGGTCTTCGAGCGGACCTTTGAAGCACCTAAATGGCAATGGGAACATCTATATTGGTAAGCTGGTATGATCTTTCCTACCTGTCAATGTTTAACATATCTTATTTTAATCACCAGTAGTCATCTGGTGGTTATGCGCTTGTTTTGTCAGCAAGAATCTCTGGCTAAAGACTGGTTAGTGCTTACAGTGAAATAGATTCTGCCTCCCCCTTGAAATCACCATTGTAAATTTTGCTGTCAGATGCCTGTCCAGTTTTATGCGGTGTAAGCAATGTGGACTTGACTGGCCACTGAATAAATATATAATTTTTAGCTGAGTTGAATAGCAGTAGAGAAAATAGATCATTACTTTATTACAAACAATAATCCATGATGAGGTTAGAAAATTCAAAACCAGGAGTTGTCTTCTTTTTTGTTCCAATCGTAAGACAAAAGCAAACAATTTGTAATGTTGTATTTTAGTGTAGCTTGAGGAACTCGTGTAAATCCTTATTCATATCAATTTTGTAACAAGCATTTAGTTCGACCTCTCGCCAAACAGGTCGTATATCTTAATATTGTCAAACTGTTTTACAAACCTTACCGTAGTTACTACTTTGTACAGAGGGAATAACAGCCTGAGATTAATAACTTACTTGTATATGTCTTCTGATGATATGACCCAATTAGTCAGCAATGAGGAGTTATCCCGATTACGGTGAATCAAAAAATGTGTGTCAAGGTGTCTCAATTTTTAAGACTGTGTGTCAAGGTGTAAATTTTATATTCACTCATGAATATAGTGCAATGACATCTAGTAATATCAGTTTATTCAATCACTTAGAATGTTTCTGCAGATCAAATTTTATGTAAGTGTTTAATTTGTACAAGGAAATCTGACTCATGTGAATAGCTATAGCAATGGGTGATGTTTTAGCCCATTCATTTTCGTTCATGACAGCACATGTTACATTCATAAAACCATCTTTATAACCAAAATGGATCTTTTTACATATAAAATGTTACTACTGTGGTGTCCTACTCAGAATGGTCGGTCAGGTACTCCTCCTGGCACTTTTGTCACATTATCACATAATATAATACCTTTGTTTGGTTGCTTGGCGTTTTACCACTTTAAATTTTGTTTCACTTAAGATTTCGCTCATTACCTTAAAGGTTGACTTGCAACAAAATTCACATTACAATTATTTGGTATCAAAAGATTCCCCATGTCTTACTCTGTTGTGTTGTAGGTGCAAAATATGTGGAAATGTGATTACAAGCTCTTAAAAGCTCAAAAATGAACAATTAATTGCAGCCATCACAAAAACGCCGTAGTGTGGAATCTCTTTATTTTGATGACATTCTCAAGCATTTTGGTTATTGTTTTGACACGTGATGTTCTCACGTGAAATTAAAGGCCAATAAAAAGCTCAATATAAAACAAATTCTCGTAGCACCAGATTATGACAAACGCTTCGGGTTTCACCAGAAAGCCCTTTTCAAATATAGATGCTCGCTACTTTACAGTTTTGTTTCGGCTTGGTCTAATCGTCTAGTCATAATCTGATCATGTGACCCATAATTCCTGCCAAACGGCGCGAATAATTTCTGCAGCATTTTTCAACTATCACAGATGACCAAAAGGCTCATCATGTTCATCAGAGGATGATATGTACTCTTTCGAGCTAAGGTTAAAAAATTAAACGAATTTTTACGGTGGGTTTTGAGATATCAGTGGTCAAAGTGACAGCATTACAACGATGATGAAATAGACGCGTAAGGACAATACACATGATTTTATTGAAAGTGTGAAGTATATTTGTGAAAATATTTCGACGAATGAGGTTGCATGAATGTGTAAACAGAAGCCATCGTGTTCAATTACGTCCCATTTGAGCCGTTTTGGAAAAGGATTCTGATCTACGGCGTTTTTGTGATGGCTGCAATCAACTGTTCGTTTTTGAGCTTTTAAGTGCTTGTAATCACATTCCCACATATTTTGCACCTACAAAACAGCAAAGTAAGACATCTGAATCTTTTGGTATCAAATAACTGCAATGTGAAACTTGTTGCAAGTCAACCTTTAACAAAACACACATAGTGACCGAATTTACATTAGCTTCGGTTGTTTTATCGTGTAAATACTTCATACAGCCAAACTGGTTAAACCAGGAGTTGTCTTCTTTTTTGTTCCAATCATAAGCACTTTTAATAGTACAGTTAGTGCTTTAATCTAAACTTCAAACCTGTAGGAAAAATATTTGTGTAAATATATTATTCATCAATATACAGCCAATGCCGATCGATTAACATCTAACTTAATTTGGTTCTTGCAGGAGGCGTCCCTCACTACAAGCGGATGGTCTCTTCCAACTTCAGCCCTGGCTTTGATGGATGCATCAGCCATATGAAAACTAGTGGCACCAAGGGGGTCATCGATCTTTTTGCACAGCGGATAACAGGGGTCGATGTAACAAACGAGTGACCAAACCCTTTCTAATAGTTTTATAAGTTCTTAGTCTAACAAGTACTTAGTCTAATGAGTTCTTAGTCTACAAAGTTTTACTCAAGCAGGTTTATAGTTTAGCAGTATAAATAATTCAGAAGATGGTATACCCGTATTACTCAAATTTTAATCTATGTTTTGACATATTTTGTACCATTGAGCTCTGACCAAGCTTGACAAACATAATCCTTTGCTGAGTGCGGGTAGCATAGTTAATATTCTGTAAGGATTTACATATTTTAAAAACCCAAACCGCTGTTAAACTTTTAGTGTTTGTTGAATCAGTACCATTGAATTATCGAAACAATCTAGATTGGTTTTCATGGATACAGAATGTTAGGTTTGGTCAAATTTATATTTACCTTCGGTTTTTAAACGACTTTCATAGTTTCCATGTTTCTGTCACTTTCATTCATAGCTTTTGTTGTCTCAATGAGTTTGCTACACATGGCACTTTCTTTATTTTGCGCTTTCCTGTGATTATATGATTAGTCAAAGATATTTCTATAACAGAGTATAATAGTGTGCCATATTTGCATTGATATGCCATACCCACTTTTTCCACTTTCCATTAATATTTTTCAATATACTTGTATATTACATAAATTTGTATTGTTGCGCTAAGCGTGTCGAAATGCTAACAATACAACGTGAAACCAGCTTCGTTTGTTTGTTTAGTCAACATCAAATCAGGTATCTTCAATATTTGAATCACAAAAGGCTCCTTCTAAAAAGAAAAGATTTGTATTAGAACAAAGTTTGTATTAGTTTCTTATCACTTGATGTTATGTTTGTTAAAAATCAGGTAGAAGTATATCTAGTTTCGATCGACTAAAGACACCCATTTTAAATTCCTGATACCTGAGCTGTTATTATGCTGAAACCTTCCAACATGATCATTAGCGTCAACATGGCTTAGACTCTCAGCTTCTCATGTGTCATACTTTGGCCTTTAGCGTAACTCAAATATAATCTGTCCGTTGGATTACCAGCCCTGTCAGTATTTATTCATGGTTAAAACTACTGTGTTAGTTTTAATTCATGAAATAAAAATGCTATCAGAAAATATTGTCAGCTTCACTTCAGCCAGAGGATCTTGTGGCTTTTATCAGGTTTAAGAACCTCCTAAATATCAAAAAGTTCTGGTGTTCTTGTTAGTCGTACATCAATATGGCTCATAACTTCCTTCATTATACACATTGCTGGAGGAATATAGAAGTAGCCAAGATTAATTTACTACTTTCAGCATTGACAAATTATTGCAGTTTGTTTTTCATTTGGTAACAAGCTTTAAATGTTTGTGGGGTTATCCGACCTTTTAGGTTTTCCATGTTTAGATCTAGCTGATAGCAGCTATCAATGGGTAAGCTTAGTTCAATACAAATAAAATTGAATATGCATATCTCACATCACTTACTCCTGAGTTGGCCCCAAGACTGGATAGTTAGCTTTCTAAACTGTTTAGCTTAGGTTAAGCCATCCAAGTCTCTAGAATAGTCCATAAGATAACATCTGTAGTTAACAAATCTATAGACTTATTAATCTAGGCAAAACCATATTGACATACTATATACAATTGTTTATGAGTGTAGATAGAGTCAGTTTCAAGTAGAAGCTACAGCGTATGATAAGATAGACATAATATTATTTTATAGTCAAATGAAAAGGTTGGTAATTGATAATCAATAGAGACAAGTCGAACTTAGCCTCCGTACAGATAGCAGCTGACAAAGCATAATACGGCGGGGGATGATCGAACGATAAATGCAAGTGTGGACGATTTCATGATAATAAGTTTAGGGAACATTTCTAGACACGTTGTCGATTCCACTATATGACAACAATTAGCACTGAGCTATGAATCGAAATGCTGAATCATTCAACCTTTTACAAGTGAATAAAATAAGAAACGTCAAAGAAGGGAGGGTGTCAAACATCAGTCTGATTCTCTATTGGCTCACTCTGTATTGAATAGAACTGCGCTAAACATTGCACAATTGTATGTGACAATAGAAAAATTTTTCTTATTTAAACATGCTATTGATTTTATGACCGCATGACTCATGCTCTTAGCTATTCTAAAAACAAACTCACTATCGTGCTGCCACACCCTTGAAACCCTTAGTCGAAAGTGGTTTGTTATGAAAGACGAAGAGTCGTTGAGAACTTAGTCTAAATATTTGCCGCTCACCTATAATCCGATTGTTTATACAGTATTGATGAGCGTCATTTATACTCGGTGTACAGGCAGTACGGGCAAGTCATCCCTGAAACAACAGCAAGGTAACCGTCGCTTTTTATGTTGAAAGCTTTTGGTTCTGTTTGCAGAAAATGCTGTAGAGAAAGGTAAATACTAACAATGACTGTAAACCTCACGAACTTGTCACCTTGATGAGTGGTTTGAGGCTTTTGGGGCTAGAGCTTTAATGTTTTGAGTTAGTTTAGGTTTTTTGTGTTCCCGTTTGCAAATAAGTGTCACAAGTATTATTACTGGAAAGAAAAATTGTGCGCTAGAGAAATGGTGCAGCATCAGGTATCTAAGATGTAGTAATCGAGTTTTCTGTGTTGTAATGTTAACGTTTCTAAATGGTCAGTGCGGGTTTTGTAGTCAAAGTGCATGCAGATCTAGTGGAGTGGTAAGAGACATCATGACACCTCTAAGATAAGTCTTAGAGGTATAAGTGCAAGATGGTGATCAGAGATTAAATCAAATTAAAATAAATAAGTCTGTATATAAGCGACAAAGCCAAGGCAGGTGTAAAACCGGGTTATAGATGCACTCAGGTTAAAGTAGAGTTGTTAAACTAAATTTATCATTCATTTTTATTTATTTACTATCAGTAAGTCTAGCGATGCTCGGGATGTCTCTCATTTTCAATCAGATAGCCTGCAACACTCGGGTAAATTTTCCACGCTAAATTGCTACGACTAAAATGCTACACTACTATCAGGACAACAAATTATGAACACCTTCATTGATGGTAATGTTCCATAACGCTAGCGAAAGTGCATTTTTGAATGACTAATCAGATTGGCTGTTTCTCAGAACCAAACAGAGTTTTAAAACCAAATATTTTAGTGACCTGGCGAAAGGCACATAGCATATGCCTGTAAAGTTTGGACGAAATTGGCCCAAAAGTGCGGAAACGCTTAGTCTTTACGCAGACTAACAAACACACACAATGACATACTAGGAATTATTAATATAGACATTAATTATTAATATTAATTGACAGAAACCATGGCAAAGTCCGATAAATGAGTAGAGGTTTATGATACTTATTGCCTTTTTATCGTCACAACTCATTTTTATCATTGCATCATCGGTTAGTAATATTATTTTGAGTTATATTTTCCTTTGCAACAGAAAGGTTACAGGTGATAACAGAATTTTTCAGTGTTTGCATTGACCAAATCTTGATTAGGCTATGGAACATTAAAACTTCAGCCATGCTCGTAGACCAACATGACATATTTCTTATGTAACAATGTTAGTTAGCGCATAGTCGTAGCATCGTGGCATGACGATTTTAGTGTAACTCATTGTAGAGTGAATCCATTTTACAATAGCAAAACTGAATCCGCTGAATAAGTCGTTCGAGTGTTTCCTGTGTGTTATTGCTATTTTTTCGATTGATCAGAGTTTATCGAAATCCTAAAGCTTCATAATTTCAAACACAGAGTGCAGCTGTATACATTGTTGAAGGGGCTTCTTCGATGCACCCCAGGTGACAAACAACAGGTCATATTTTGATACGCTGAGCAATTTTAATACATTTTCTTCGCATAAAGGCTATTTGAAACTGCCACACAAGTGCATGAGATGTTTTAATACTACCGTATAAGCAAATTACCTAACTGATTTTATTGTGCTATTCATGAGTAGACAAAATGAAAGCCAATGGTTTTTGGTTTTTGGAGCTATCAGTTTTTGAAAGAACTGCTGCATACTTTTCTTAATTTGGAGGATTAGCGTGTTGGTGACACTTCCTAGCAGGTACCTCATGGCTATTGGCATTTTTGCAGTGATTTTCTCCTGAGGATACAATGCTTCGATATAAGCTATGCTCATTTTTAATTATTCTACTTACGCAATACGGATTTGTCCGCTCTCTAATATCTACGAATCTATCTTCATCGCAAGTATATGTGGACGACGAAGGACGATACCAAAGTCTTGTTATTTTGATCAATCTCAAGATGAGTCGGGAAGAAGATAAGGATTCGTTCTTAAAGGCTGTGAAGGTGAGTTTTACCGTGCATATTTTACTAAATAAAAAAACTATAACTTTTAACGCCGCAACGAACACAAACCAGCAGTAAGTGTCCAAACTTTTACTTTGGCACACATGCTTAACACTAGGGTTTTGAGGTTTAGAAAGACAATTTGAAAAAGACAGCGAATTCATATCTGTTGTCAAAAAATATACAGAATAGTTAATGTGGCCGTCATTGCATTGAACA
This sequence comes from Watersipora subatra, assembly GCF_963576615.1. Classification (NCBI taxonomy): domain Eukaryota; kingdom Metazoa; phylum Bryozoa; class Gymnolaemata; order Cheilostomatida; family Watersiporidae; genus Watersipora; species Watersipora subatra. The sequence continues at coordinate 53,369,982 of NC_088716.1, forward strand.
ACCTGTAACTTGCTGATTGTAGAAATGCTAGTGCAATGCAGCTATCGATCCGACCGCCTGTTAAGAAAACCGGTTAACAGGAGATAAGAGAAGCCTTAACAATGCTACAATTGAACACTTTCCTTCAGGTTGCTGTAATCGTAGACTATGATCATGTGAAAGCAACCATCAAATGAGAATAGTTTCGGGTAATATGGGAATAAAAGTGTAATCAGATCTTTTAGCATGACAAACAAATATTGATTGTACATTTTTAAATGGCAACTACGTCAAGAGTGTCAGTTCCATTTACTCTTCACGCTATAAGAATTGTTTTCAGAGCTTTTAGAGTCAATTTCAAAAGACCGTTACAAATATTTCTTATAATAAGAACCTTGTCTGACGGTCCGAAGCCGGTTAGAGGCTAGGAAAAAGATTACATCATACGAGGCTCGAACTCATGATATTCAGCATGGTAGACTAACTCTAATGCAAGGGGCTACTTGAGTTTGAACGAAATATAAAAAATTAATTTTGTGTCAGTTATTTCATGCTCTATTTTCATATTGCTTTCTGAAGAATGGTTAAATGAATTATTTAAAAAGAAATAAAGTAAAAATTTTAATTGCTAATAACATGTTATCCAATCAGGTGCAAAGTAATGTTACAGGCGACCAAATGTTGCATAGATTAAATCACTTGACTCCATGCTTTTTGGTTTCCGCTGCACCGCATGTATCATTTCAAAACTTAACAATGTACTTTATAATCTTTGTAACTAAATGATAATGCTAGTTGGGTTGTTTGGGAAACCATTGTTTGTTTTTCAGTTTTAAAAGATAACCTCAAAACAATAAGAAGCTGAAAGACAGGGAGAGGTCACTTTGCCAATCATTTTTATCAATTCAGTAGCAGATTCTAATATATTCTGTTATGTTCATAATATGAAGCAGTTTATGGTACAAAACAGACTCACTGTACTTTAAAACTGGTAAAAGGTACCCTTTTAAAGAGATTGAGATAAAAGACAGGTTAATACATATAGCAGTTCTTCTGCTTTACACCGTAGAGAGCGTCAGCTGTTTCTTGGCATACAGGTCTCCAAGTCAGCAAGAAGTAGCTTGCTCTATTCAGCTTGGTTACTAAAGACTACGGGACCTCAGTCTTTTGTGCTGCTATGTAGCTGTCTTTTGTATGTTGTTTACATATCAATTGCTTTTGTTAGCTTTGCAAACCAAAACATCAATTTCAATGTATAACTAACTCCAGATAAATCAGCCACTTGATCTGCTTTAGTTCTCACTCAGTCATATGCTCTTTGTATCGATTAGTTTCCAATGCTATTAGCAAATTGTACTCATCGTCTGGTATATTTCCTGGTCACTGGGTTCAATAAGCACCATCATTGATCAATTATAACGTAGGCCAGTTTTTTCACATGCTAGTGTTTTTATAAATATTAATTTATACACCTCAGACTAGTAAAAGAAAATTTAATCTTTACTAGTTCTCAATTTAACGTCTTGAAGCATGTTTCAGTAGTCGTACAATATTGTATATATTTCATGCTTACGCTGTTACCATACAACATGTCTTCTATGATAAGATTCTTCTTATAGCTAATATGCATGTAGCCTTATTTTTATAAGCATGCTTAAGTTGAACTCTGATTTTAGGTCACTCCTGTTCTTGTGATTACATATAGAAACTTGGGCTATGATAAATGCGACAGATAAAATAAGATGTTTATGTATGTTAAAAATAGTACATTATCAAAGAGCTTTGAAGCCCTACTAATGCCAGCTGCTTAAAAACAAGCTATGTTCCATTTTTCATTTATGGAAAAAGGAGCTTTTTCAATAATTATGTATCAAAATGGTTAGGGTCCAACTTTATACTTATATACTTATATGTATGATGAGAAGTGAGTCGAATATAAACATCATAGTTAGAAGCTGCGACAACTGACTGTACATTTAGCTTATGACAGTATTATTGAAATATATTATTTACAATGCGCTTATTTTGCGTCGGCCACAGTATTAAATTCTATTATAATTATCTTGTTGGCTTCAGCAGTTTCCATTACGTGACTTTCATCTGACAAACCAAAGCGGGAGGCTTGTTCAGCCTTTTTTCAACTGACACTTTTTGGGTGCCTCTTTTTCAGCAGCATTGCCTATATTATTTCTAGACATCACTCCGTATACACTTGGCAGAACTATTAAGTTATAAACATCATTATTTAGATAGCATTTTATGACAACGTTGACATAAGAGTTTTCGAATAGACATTTAACGAGTAAGTGTCGGGACGGTGTTTCAACAGCCGGATGTAAGAATTGAGTTATTGTGTTAGTGTACAATAATCGATAGAGTGTTAAACGGTTTACTAAGGGCTACATACAGAATCCATTTTATCATAAACTAAACTTGTATGTCTACCAATTTTAGCTACTGCTAGCCGCTAACACATATACCTTTACCTAGTAATAATAGTACTGTGTAAGGTGTTATACACTCTGTTGTGAACTTCTTCATCTAAGCTAGTTTACAATCCGTTCTGCATTATTGACGTTCGGTACAGTTTGAGACCACTGGACTGTTTTCTCACCAATCTATTGTCTATCACTTGTCGTTATACATCATTTGTCTAATCTAGCATCTAATATTGATTGCACTTTGTTTTTAACGGAAACTATTGTTACAATCACGCGCAACTCTGACATAAACAGGTAGGCAAAGTTTATTAAGCTTCAACACTGTAGCTGGACAGCTTTTGACACAGCTGACTAAGCAAATTCATAGGACAACCTTCATCCAATGTCAATACATATTAAATAATTATAAGACACCAAAGGGATAAAACTGTTAACAATTTACCTGGCAGTTTGGCCATGCATCTCTTAGCTTTTTAACTAACTGTTGAGAAAAAATTTTCTTTTTCCAAAACGAGTGGGGAGTTAAAATTTATAAAAGGAAAGCATGCAATCTTCTAGTCAGCCCTACTTCTGCAGAAACAGTCTCTTGTAAATAGGATGAATGATAGTACAGAAGATACAACACGATGAAATGTTTTTTCTGTAACAAGCTTATCTTCAAGGGCGCAGCGGCTGGCCGATAATATTTATAAAAGTTAAAAAATAATTTAACGGGGAACTGTTAGAACTTTAGACAACTAGAACTGTCACTTTAGACTTTTAATGCTTTTTAGTACACTTAGTCAAGCAGTATGGCATTGTTATAGGAAACAATAAGCAATGTGTTTATACTGCTTATTCAACCAAATAATTAGCTTTAGATGTAATAGCGTGTCGCTAAGATACCAGCTTTTTGTAGCGTTCACTTGTATAAGTTTCGTATTACCAAGTAGTGGGCTATTAAGGTTCTGTTTACACTGTAACACAAAGATAGTGAATCTTGAATTGGCATAACTTTTTTGAAACCATTGTGAGGTTATATCTGATACAGAGAAATATGACCCAAATATCAGATGAATTGTACACTTGTATAACAAGTCTATAATTGCTCATAACATGAGAGCCCCTTGCTGAAATATCTTAATTTCAGCAAAGAGCTGAACTAACATGCCTAATATCTAAATCTTTTAGCGTTATTAGGAAGAAAACTTCATTAGGCTCAACAAGTACTGCTGATCCTAGTATTGACACGCCTAAAGGCCATAATGGTGCAATAATCACACAGAATGGTAGTTGTACTCTCATGGTGAAGCCTGAAAAAAGAGATCTGGCAATTGTTGGTTTATTGCAGCTATCAACCTCCTGCAACAACATACAGTGCTTTGCAAAATTATAGCAACCCCCTGCACAATAACACAAGTGTCACGTTTCATTGGTAAATTTTGTGCTTAAAATCAAGAAAACTAAGCAATGTTATACATAATTTTGCTCAGAAATTTGTGAGCAAATCAAAGATGCATTTGAATCTTGGCACATTTCAACGACTTTTTTATAACTGAAAATATATTTCTAATGGTGGAAAACCTGTCACTCTAGTGAAAGTGCTCGAATTAGTTTAGCATCGAAAATTGCTCAATTGAAGAAAACTTACAAACTGAACTCTTTGTACAAGTGATGGTGGCCCTAAAAAGGGCCGTTGGGTTTAAAATTGAGGTCTAGTACTTTGTTGGCCAGCCTTTATTTCTGATGACAGCACGACACCGCCTCGGCATACTGTCAACAAGCTTTCGAGTTTGTTCAGGTGTAAAATGTACATTTCAGATGTAAACGTATTGATAAAATGTAAACGTATTGATAAAATGTAAACGTATTGATCCTGCAAATGTTTGCAAACAAACCGATGACAAACATAGTACAGTGGGGTGCCAGCATTGAGCCTTGGCAATAAAAGATTAAGTATAATATACTTAATCTTAGCATATATTATATACTTCTGTTTGAACTAATTTGCTTTCCGTAGTATAGATTAAGCCAATCAGCATGCAGTGATACATAAAGCTAGTTCTCAGAAGACTTGATCATTTGTGTTGCCGGGCTCTCCAACTTTATCTGAGCGAGCAGATAACTTGCCAATATTTGCTTTGTATAACCAAAGTAAAAACAAATATTGGTTAAATTAAGCTCTCCACATTTGTGTACACCTTCCTCTTTGTGCCACATTATCTACAGGAGATTTCTCCTATATTTGTAGACACATGTGACATGGCTATCACAGTCTGTCCACAATACAACCGGCCTCTACTTTGGTAATGTGACTATTCTGGTGCCATCTGATTGGAAGGATAACTCTGACAAACCGGCAGTCAATAAAGTTCCTGAGTCGGCAGAAGTGGTAATACAGCCCTTAAAGGAGGTGGAGTTGTACACCCAGCACATTCAAGGATGTGGAAAACAGGCCCTCTTTATGGCAATTGATTCAGCCTATATAAGAGAAAACGGTTATACCACCTTGCCTTCCATAATATCGGGTATCTAGTTTAAATATACCTAAGTTATCCTAATAACTGATTGTGTCTGATTATATTAGCTCTTTACCGAAAAAACAACATTATTGAGTATCAGATTTGACACTTCTATTATACTAAAATTTATACTGTTCTTTAGAAAAATCAAAGCGATTGATGCACGAGTGGCTTCATGCTAGATACGGGGTGTTTGATGAGCACCCATTGAAAAGAAGATTTGACATAGCCTCAGATTCAACTGAGATTGACCAGCAACATTTTTACCATTCTTCCTCTTCAACCACCGAAGCTGTGAGGTAAACATCGTGTAACTGAAGTTAATAAACAGCAAATTCACTTCTGAAATACTCCTATGATCATATTCATCAGCTTTTCTGTAAGAAAATCTTTTTTTAAGTTCCTTATTAAAAAATTTTCACTCTGCATGTCAAACTCACAGCAAATAGTGTTGATCCTAATTATGAGAAAACCTAGTAATTTTGGTGTTCTTTGTCATTTATGGTATGAATTCACTTTCTTTATTATCTTGGACCATTCATACTTTACATATTTGAGAAGGTAGTTTTTTAAACACTCTGTTGCTACCGAAAGTGTTCTAAAAAAATCTTATTTATATATCGGGCCCCTTTTTCATCAATCCAATGATTGACAATAAGGGCTGGCTAATGAAATACTGATATCATTCTAATACTCTAAAGATCGCTGATTTACTGTCATATAGTAACGTGTATAGATATGCTAAACAATGCAATATTCGATCCCTTTTGTCAATACTGATATCATTTTAATACTCTAAAGATCGCTGATTTACTGTCATATAGTAACGTGTATAGATATGCTAAACAATGCAATATTCGATCCCTTTTGTCAATGACTGTAAACCTAATTTTTATATGATTATAGTCATAATATGCAGGTACTGTTATGTTATGTTATGTTATGTTAATATGTTACGTTACACCAAAACCAGGCTAAAAAAGCAAATATTAATTGATATGTGATAATATTTATATGTAGAGCATCCTTGGCTTTTTATTGATGTGCATTTTGCTATAATGCATCTGATAAGTATGTAACGAGTTGTGAATTAATAACAAATAACATGTTTATTTTCAGCGGTGCCGTAACTACAATCACCACTATAGAGTAAATAGGTAATAGACTTTTGCAAGCATTACAAGCTGAAGAAAATATTTTTAGGTGTAGCTTAGCCTTGGAAACACACACTTATTGTGACCCAACTCATTATAAAGCCAATGGAAATATGAACATGAAGACTTATTTGCCAGACAATCACTGCTCCTCTACCCTGCGGGCACCAAGCAGTCCGACACCCTCTCTCATGTTTAGTTTAACAGAGAATGTAAGTTGCTATAAATATGTACTTTTTTGAGTGTGAGCATTTTTAGAGTCTACAGTTATAGGCACATTGACTGATTCCATTTCATCGTATTTAAGTTTTGAATTGTTGTCATTTAACATGTTACTAAAAAATTTAACTTGTCTTCTCTGTCATCTACGAATTAAGACATGGAAGCTATAAAAAGCTAATAAAAAGACAACACGCAATCTGTTAGTCAGCCCTACTTCTGATAATGCCGAAGGTTCATGAACTGTGCTGACTTTAATGATGGAGATAATTTGTTTTTCTTTCTAGGCCCATTTTCTACAACTTAAAAAAAAGTGCCAAGATCATCTCATGATCATAGTTGCCGTTTTCGTATTTTTGATGATAATAGCTTTGTTAGTATTTACATGTATAAATACTGAATCACCAGTCAGTAGTTTATTTTGGAATTTGTTACAGTAGCGAACACAGGCTTAAGATGAAAGTTAATGTCTGGTATTTCTCTCAAACAAATCTGCTTTATACGCTGAATCAAATTAGGAGTAGTCTCCTCTATAATAATGGTAATTACCTTTTCATATTTTTCATCAGGTAACTCAGCTTTGTGACAGTGAATCTCACAATGGGGAAGCTCCTAACCGACAAAACAGACTCTGTAATGGTAGCAGCATCATGGAAGTTTTATCAGATCATGATGACTTCAAAAAGTTAGGTGAGTCACTACTGGTGAGCTTTGCTACTTCCAAAGGATAGCGTATGTGTCTGTAAATATAGCCACAAGTACTTTGAAATTTCTGGCTATTTTAGCAATTCAAGTTAATAATGTTCAGCAAAATCATAAGTTTCTTTCATTGTCTGCTCACCAGGTGAGGGTGTAGCAAGTTTTGTATCGGGCACATCAACAGTCCTAAACAAAGTATGACATTCTAAATGTTATGTGCAATCTGATTGGTCACTCCTGCCGCTTGAAAACTGTCATGACTGTTGCCGAAAGTAGACACGCTAAGCAGAAACAATAGCTAACTTTAGGTAGCAGTTAATATATTTGTTTTAAAGCGGGAAAATAACTCTTTTACCTTAATCATAAAAAGTATAACATATCGCAGTAAACAAAATTCGAGATGCATAAAGATTACGAATCCTTCGTTTTTTGTGACATCATTCTATCGTTGTCCGCCATCTTTGTATACAACTTTTATCATTAAAAACACAAAGCTTTTTCAATTAATTTTGCAAACGACGCGTTTGTTTGCAGTTTGTTTATTATAATATCATAACAAAACAAAAAATACTATTAAATAAGCGAATGACAATCGTTTGTGTACGAATATGGCGGCGTTTTTGCAAATGAGCCCATGTGCAAACAAATTTATGACGTTAAAAAACGATGGATATGCAAAGTATGATTTATCTAAAAGAGTCGACAACTCGAGCTTATCAAAAAAAATGCAGCAAATATTTAGGCATTGCGCAATACAATCAGCTCAGTAGTAATTTTATTGAAACAATATAAAAAACAATATAATTTCTTAGTCATTTTGTTAATCAAATGCTGGTTTTTGCTTAAGACATTTTGAACGCAGTTTTAAATGAGGTAATAATTATTATATGTTCACAATAGTCAAAGAAAACTTGAGTTTGACCAAACATATACTAAGCAATTTGTAGCAAAAAGTGACAATAATTATGAACATCTGTTGTAGTGTGAAAGTGCGGATATTAAATACGCAGCAAACTGCTATCAGTGTCTAAACCTTTTTACAAAAACACTTGCTGAATATTAATGTAGCCACGCTCCTTTAACATTTTAAACGATATTTAAGACACGCCTTTTTACATCTTTGCAACCACAAAAAAACTTTTTCAATATCAGTTTTTAAAAAGCTTTTGTAAAAAAAAACTACATATCTTAATAACCAGCATGTTTATCCACTACTGTATTAGCTCATTATCTCTGAACAACCAAAAAGCAGCTCACCACGCTATGGTAGTAAAAGAGTTTAGCCACCTGACAGTGCAAAAGACTGCAATCGATTGCTTTCACCTTAGTCAGTTTTCAGAAAGCTCTGACACAAAAGGGTTCTCTTTAATATATAAAATGAGACAAAAGCTGACGTTTGAAAGTGTCTTCTAAATGCCTGCTGATGTAACACTGTAGCAAAACATTTGCTTCAAATATACGGAGCTACAGTTGAAGAAAAGTCAGTAGCTCAAATTGCTGGGTGGTGTTGTCCTTTTCTGACTTCTTTCTTGTCAGCAAAAGTATAAATTGAATTAAAAAGCAAAAAGCAATATGGCAGAGAGATGGCTATAACTTTTTCTCACACTCTTCCCTTCTCTCTTGTTTTCTCTTTCAGTTGCTCTTTTTTTCTCTCTTTTTATCCCTCGCTCTTTCTTCCTCCTTAAGCTAAATCTGCATGACATAATCAGATATCCCAATTTGTGTAGTTATAGCACCCCTGACACAACATGTTACCACCAAAATCTTTATGTATGTTCTGACATTTTCTATCTATTACAATTTAAAGAGGACGTCAAAGATAAGCTGGGAAAGACATCTTACGAAAATCCTGTATTTGTTGTGGAGCATTTGAGAGGACATCGCACAATAGTGATTGTACTCGACATTTCAAAAAGCATGAAAGGATCTCGTCTCAATTTAGCAAAGCAGGTAACATAATTTCTCAACATGAAGAACTTCAGATTTTCAAGTTAGTCTGGAATGTCTAAGAAGGTTCCAAAACAAAAAGCTCGCAAACAGCAGTAACCTAGTCCAAAGATTTCTTGATCAGCACAGCAATTGTTTTCTTATGTAGCTGTAAACTTAACAATAAAATATAATAGAATAAAATAATAATGTAAAGTAAAAATATAATAATAATATAATTTGATGTTTATGCTTTTTTACAACCTGAGTCAGATTTGCATATACTTCAATTTGTAGAAAGCATATTCTGAAAGTATGGCAAGATAGCCCAACGAAATATAATTTTTTGTATTTGTAATATATTATGTAATATTGCAGGCTATTGGCAGCATGGCAGAGAATATTATAGAAGACTATGCAGAGATAATGATCATAGGTTTTTCTAAAACGGCTGTAAAACTTTATCCGCAATATCGGGATGAACCTATTGAACTAGATTCAGAAGACAGAAGACAAGAAGTTCTTGAGTCACTAGTAAATGTTACTACTGGACCTTACACCTGCATTGGTAGGTTGGGGCTAGACAGTTTTCACACCTTCATTTATCTTTATGTATAAAAAATAAAGCTTTGTGATACATAGAGTATTTATTAAAACAAGAAGTAATTGGAGATTCTTGGAAAGATATAACTGAAGGTGTGGATGAACAGCTACTGAAGCAATATATGAAGGAAGAGTATTTGAACTGGGCAACAAAAATTTTATACGAGAGACATATTACCATATGAGTTTGAACAAAATACAGAAAATTATGTCATGTCAGCTATTTTCTGTATAGCTTTTTTGCTTAGTTCTATTTTTACACTCATTTCTTTAAAATGGCTAAACTAATCATTTATAAATAAATTAATTAAAAACTGTAATCGCTAATAATTTTCATATTGCTTTCTGAAGAATGGTTAAATCGATTATTTAAAAAGAAATAAAGTAAAAATTGTAATCGTTACTAAAATGTTATCCAATCAGGTGCAAAGTAATGTTGCAGGCGACCAATTGTTGCATAGGCTAATAACGTGTTATCCAATCAGGTGCAAAGTAATGTTGCAGGCGACCAAATGTTGCATAGATGAAATCACTTGACTTTATGCTTTTTGGTTTTCACTGCACCGCTTGTATCATTTCAAAACTTAACAATGTACTTTATAATCTTTGTAACTAAATGATAATTGCTAGTTGGGTTGTTTGGGAAACTGATGTTTGTTTTTCAGTTTTAAAAGATAACCTCAAAACAATAAGTAGCTGAAAGGCAGAGAGGTCACTTTGCCAATTACTTTGCTTTTGTCAATTTAGTAGTAGCAGGTTCTAATCTCTAAGGTTGAGTATGTTTATAATATGAAATATCTTATAGCGCTAAACTAAATGACTGTAATTCAGAGAAGGTAAAAGGTACCTATAAAGAAAATGACATCAAAGATAGGGTAATACATATAGCAGTTTTTCCATTTTACACCATAAAGAGGGTCAGCTGTTTTTTGCTTATAGTCCCCAACTCAGCAGAAAGTAACTTAGTCTATTCAGCTTGGTTACTAAAGACCATGAAACCTCAGTCTATTGTGCTAATGGTATTAATACATAAAGCAGTTTTTCATGTTATACCATAGAGTGTGCAGCCTTTTCTTGGTCCGAAACTATCTCTTATGCGTTGCAAGATATCTAGTCTACCGCAACTGAAAAAACTCAGGAGCTAGAACTAGACATTCCCAGCAACAGCTTGTATAGTAGCAATAGACTTCATAATAATTACCTGCTAAGGTGTCCTTTGTAGGGCACCAAATTGCAGTAGCGAATGATATTTTAATGCTCTAGTGGAATCAAGTATTTAAGTAACATTACTTCTACTCTACACTTATAGCCTGGGCTCCATGTCTGAATACAATATGTGATACTGTCAACTCTATGTTTACTACAGGATGTGGGTTAGAGCTCGGGTACGACTTGATAAAAGAAGCAAAAGGAACAGTTAGCAGGACATTTTTTGTTCTCCTAACAGATGGTAAAGACAACCAAGACAAAGACAAAGTAGCAGAAATGTTTACTAGAAGCAGAATTGAAGGATTCTTTATTGACACAATTTTTCTTGCAGACGATGTTGATGGTAAGGGCCATCTTATGTTTGTAATATATTAACATACCGGCTAGTAAAAATGCATGCAATTATCTGCAGATACACAGACACCTTTATCTTTTATCTATCTATATATATATATATATATATATATATATATATATATATATATATATATATATATATATATATATATATTTCTCAAAGTATGTCTGTATGTGTATTCTAGGTTTGATTGTCCGGCTATAGCAATTATTAGAATAGTTGTAGCTAGACAAAGCAGGCGTAAAGTCATAGCTTACCACCATTAGAAGCCTATCTTATTAAGCAGCTTACTAGAATTTTCTATTGGCAATGTGCCTGGCTAATAGCTTGAAAGTTACAGATGTTTGAGAAAGTTTTAAATCCTTTACGGTTGTTTTTATTTTTCTCTTAATTTATTTCAACTACACGACACACTTCTCTCATGATATGTAGTTTGAAAGTTAGAATGGCAAATGTTGTAATATGTTAAATACAAATCAATTTTCTGTCCGAAGACTTTTTTATTACCCAGGCAACACCGGGTAGCACAGCTAGTCTATATATTTCTCAGTGTTGGTATGAGTGTCACTTCCGCTATAGCTATTAAAACTTAGAATTAAAATTATGCATGCTTATGGACTCAAACTCCTGACGATTGCATCCACAAGTTGTTTGCCCAAGCGCTCTACCACTGAGCTACATACACCTTCTTAACCAAAGTCATTATTAGATCTCCTGTATATGCATACTCATATGCATGTGAGTTCAAATCCATTAAACACAGAATTTTAATAGCCAAAATTTTAATAGCTATAGTTGCACAATCACATCGACGAATACACATATGACAAACTTTGAGAAATATACATATATATATAGATATACAGGTTACGATGTATAGATAAATCATCGTATAAGTATCATTGTATATATATATAGTGATCCTGACAATTTGTAACAGGATAAAGTGATGTTCAAGTTGCATGATTGAAATTGGCTAGATGTTTCCTGTCTAGTAAAGATTTGTTGCAGTTTGAAGTCTGTGGCTATTAAACAGGAAGAGATATAATAACATGTACGCACATTTGTATGTAAACAGGAAGAGATATAATAACATGTACGCACATTTGTATGGTTTTAATGTTTCTAACCAACAGAAGAGCTGGTAGACCAAGTGTTAAATGCTGGTTCCAGTGTATTCACCGCAACTGATGACTCATCAAGCCAGGTAGATGGCTTCACTGAAATGATCACTAACAGACAGAACCCATCTAGTCGTGTCATTCAGGTAAGACGGACACTTTTTCTTTAGCACACTTTAAAATAGAAACGAACTGTTTCACTTATCTAGCTATTGCTTCCATGAACAAAATATAAAATATAAAGTTGGTTTGTTGTTTTTAAGAAACTTTCTTATTCAAGATAATTTTATCGCATTACATTGAATCAAGACAAGGCTCACATTGCCGTAGATGCATATCCCAAAAACCCATCTAGCGCTATTCCTATGGGATCCCTTGAAACACATTAAAATGATTCTCTAGAGAATAGCAAACAAACTGAGCCAAATAATTTCCTTCTTCTCGAGTTGTCTGAGCTTAAATTAACTAAACAAAAATTATGCTTCAGGGTTATGCTACCTGATATGGACAGTTACGATCAGTGTTGAAATGCCTTTAATCCTGAGGAGCTAAATGTGTTTCTAGATATTTCCTGTTTAGAATACTCAAATTGTATCTCAAAATGTTTGATCATTCTGTACATTTCTACTTCGTCAAAAAACTACTACACCTTATACCAGACATCTATCTTGCCAATGTACATTATAGAACACGAACACGCATAACATGCGTTATGAAAAAAAGGCTTTTTCTATCAATACACGTAATTTACTTTACTATTTTTTGTTTTTTTTGTGTTGTTCTTTATTGCCTCATGGTCTGATCTGCTTTAAATGACATTGAACTGTGTAAGTGAAGTTACTATCCAACTTTATTGCCATACTATCTGTTACTCTACATTCCTTAAAATGAATTTTTATGTATTTTAGATATACAGTCAGGTGAATCATGTAAGAGTAAACCAGAGCACATCTGATCGGATTGTAGTTGAAAAAAACCTCGTAAAACCTGCTGAGATCATTTTTTATTGGAACTCCTCGGCGCAGCCCTTCCTAGCTTTTAAGCTGACAAGAGAGAATGATGGCAAAGTTCTGCTTAATCAAACAAAGGCAACAATGAGCAAACTCGGATATATAAAAGTGCCACTTTATGATGACGGCTATAGAGCCAATAGCGACGCACTTTCCTTCAAATACCAGTGAGTCAATACATTCTGAGGCGGTTAATGCACCACTGAATAGTTATATTTGCAGCACCTCATGTTAGTTTATATTTATTTAAAAAAGCTGATTGATGTGTCATTGAAACAGTTTTGTTTAATATGCCTCTTTACTATATCAAGTACATGCTTAATAATATTTTAGGTTAGTTTCACCTATTTCAATCTATCTTGTAATATTCAAAAAATGAGAATTTATGTTTGCATAAGGCGTAAACATCTCTTTATTTGCAAAGTCACATAGACAAGTTATTGTTTTTGTATGACTTATGTACAATGATTAAGTGATAAAGATTGAATTGTAAAAACTCTCAAATATTAATTTTATGTTTTAATATCGGTTTCAGAATTAAAAATTTCAACTCTCCCGTACCTTTAACTTCTTTGGTTACTGTCAACTCGCGCAATGAAGAGGATGATGAAACTGATGGCAGACGTCGCCGGGACATTGGTGAAGATTACACTCAAGAATATGGCATGCAAGCATTCGTAAATGGAAAAAGCAACTTCACGATCAGCAGCAAAGGTGCACACGCTATAATTAAAAACATAACACGTGCACGCATTATGTTAATGCTTTAGGGATCATACAAACAGGCAAATAAGCCAAAACTTGTTGGATGTATCTACATTTTTGATTAGAAATGTCTAGTATAGCAATGAAATGAAAATTGGGTAGACATTAGCAAACAATTGCAAATTGATCTTATTTCCTGTTTTAGCAGATTTCCCTCCAATTGTTTCTATCCACGCGTTTTTGCCTATCGGCTCAACCAAAGGTGTACCAGACAACGTGACAGCTACAGTGACCGTTGCAAGCCTGACCAGCAACCAAACTGACGAGTTTAATGTGAAGCTTAGAGATTTAGGAACGGGTGCTGATGTGATTGGAGGAGATAGGATCTACTCAGCCTTCTTTACCAACTATGTAGCATACAATGCTACTTACTATGTGAGAGTTCGGGCTATAGGGTAAGCGAAAGTGTACATAATTTTTACATAGAAACATCCTTTTCCATATCATCATTATCTACAACTAGCACTAAGTGTCTCATTAACCAAGATTTCTTTCCTTTTAAATCCTATGACCTGCTGCAGACACGGAAATTTTGCTGCAGGCTATATAGTTGAATTGCTAAACTAAATCATATAGCCTGCAGCCTTACAGGCTACACTTGCTATAGCCTGTAGCGAGTGTAGCCTGTAGTGCTGAATACTTTATTGCTACTCTGCTTTCATGCCAGCAATCTATAAACATGTCAATTGATGGCAACTGTACATAATATGTGGGAAGGTGCATTTTTGAGTGTCTAATCAGATGGGCGTTTAGGAGGTTGTTTTTCAGCAACCAGACAGAGTTTGAAAGCTAAATGATTTTAGCGGCGTGGTAAAAAGACGAGGTGTATGCGTGTAAGGTTTAGATGAACTTAGCAAAAGAATGCTTAAATACATAGCGTTTAAGTATACTAATACTAACTAGTGTAACACACACCACACACACCACACACACACACACCACACCACACACACACCACACACACACACCACACACACCACACACACACACCACACACACCACACACACCACACACACCACACACACCACACACACACCACACACACCACACACACACACACACACCACACACACACCACACACACACACCACACACACCACACACACATGCACACCACACACACACACACACACCACACCATACACTACACCATACACACCACACACACCACACACCACACACCACACACCACACACCACACACCACACACCACACACCACACACCACACACCACACACCACACACCACACACCACACACCACACACCACACACCACACACCACACACCACACACCACACACCACACACCACACACCACACACCACACACCACACACCACACACCACACACCACACACCACACACCACACACCACACACCACACACCACACACCACACACCACACACCACACACCACACACCACACACCACACACCACACACCACACACCACACACCACACACCACACACCACACACCACACACCACACACCACACACCACACACCACACACCACACACCACACACCACACACCACACACCACACACCACACACCACACACCACACACCACACACCACACACCACACACCACACACCACACACCACACACCACACACCACACACCACACACCACACACCACACACCACACACCACACACCACACACCACACACCACACACCACACACCACACACCACACATCACACCATACACACCACACACACCACACACACCACACACACCACACACACTACACACACACCACACACACATACACACACAACACACACACAGGCACACATTCAAGTGCACAATGACAAACTAGAGTTTATTAATATAGAAATAAATCAGTAGTTCAAGAGCTTATACTTTTAATACAGACTTTACACTTTATTGGCTGGTTAGGAGACATTTTGATAATTTTTACACAGTGGTAAATTGATTTACTGTGAGATGTTGGTTAAGCATCAAACAATCAGTATTCTAACACCATCTAGCATCCTATGGCATGTTAGTCAGCTAACATTGCCTTGATCTATGGCGTGTTAGTCAGCTTCTACCCTAAATCGCTGAAACTATGAAGTCTGTCAGCTTATCATGATTGGTATGTGTAAAAACAGTTAATCAAGTTGTACATATTTTAGGAGCACATTCATGCGCTATTCAAGTACAGGATATTTTGTGGTATACATGGAGCCATCTCTAAATCTCAAAGCACATCTTCCTCCATCTTCTATTATGGATTTGCAAGTAGTTGAAACACTCGCTACTCGAGTGAAGGTCAAGTTTACTGCTCCGGGAAGTGACGCTGATGTTGGCACTGGTATGTAATTGTAATGAAGTTAAGGAGTGCCAGACGTGGCTACACAGCGTCATCTTCAGAGCTCTGGTTTTACCTAGACACATCATGTTTATGAATTTGTGTCTGTATACACCAAGATTTTTTTTGTTCACGCTTTACCGAAATATTATTTAAACAAAACACTAGCTCGTCATTATTGCAATGACAATCTTTTCAATTTCTCAAGTTTTAAAAACTCAACAAATGTACTCATATCACTAACAGAATTAGCCAATGAGGTGTGACCAATGTGAAATAGTTCTGAACAAACACCAAGGGGATAGAGACACAATCTGAACAAAAAGCTGTTTGTATAAGACTCAGTATTGATGCATAACATTAGCCTATGTGACCTAACATTTATGTCTTACTGTACAAAGTATCTTGAGGTAAATACGGTGGGGACAACTCTTTCCAAATTTGAGTGATCACAAATTGACAGTTGTTTCTTTTAGTTTACTTGTTATTTTCTAAAGAATATTGAAATATATCCTCTGATTTTTATGACTATAATACTTATATCAAAAAGTATAAACGCTGTAAATTTTGTTTTTGTAGTTTCCAAGTATCGTGTCAGATTCTCAAATTCTTCAAAAGCATTAAGAACATGGAGACCCGATGTGTCAATGACAAACATCACTATAGATTTGCCCGAACCAAAGTCGGCGTACAGCCAAGAAAGCAGAGTTATAGACATTCCGACATTAATTTCTGGGACAAATGAAACAGTTTGGATTGGCATCACGGCTGTGGATGAAAATGATTTGGAGAGTAACATTTCTAACTTGGTCTCCAGTAGATACATGAATATGCCTGTAAACGTGCCTAAGAACCCAAACGAATGCCCTCCTGGTACAGTAATCAAATGCCTCTCAGATCTTTATTTTTATATCATTGTCGGAGGCTCAGCACTGTTAATCTTTTTGTTCCTATTACTCATACTGTTCTGCTGCTTGCGCAAGCGAAGACGCCCAACAGGAGATGAAACAAAACTGCATGATGGCGACTCTTCGACTATTAGTTCACCGGCGAGTGACAGGGACACCACCAATTATTTTTATTCAGAATTCAGTGGTATGGCTGGACAAGATGAGATACAAATGACTACGGAACAGGCTAGTACTTATCGACGCCAGCCTCTACCTTCAACAAAAAAAAGAATTCAATCATTTAAATTTCAGATGTCTTTAAAGAGAGCCGACTTTAAGTCATCGAAAACTCCTGCACCAGCTCCACCCTCTAATATAAACCAATCAGTAAAACAGACAGCAGTCTCTAAAGATGTGGAACAAAACAGCAGCATGATTTCTCAAATGGAAAAGGTTTGGGTAGACAGTAAAACCAAAAAGACGGTTGTCAGTAAAACACCCGCACAAACAGTGAGCTCGAACATGAAGAGCCTGCATTTCGATCGTTCAGAACCTAAACCTGAGCATGTTGATGTTTCAACTATACCCAGTGACTTGGAAACTGCAGAGGGCTACTGCAGTAATTTCATACAAGCAGAAAAAGAGAAATCATCGGTCACAAATAAAGCTTGCAATCCAGACGCAGATGTTGGCTTATAAGTGACTGACCCTTTTATTTTTTATAATAATCTGCTCAGAAGAGTTTTTTACACGATAAACTGCTTGACTATGCATAATACAGCATCAATTAATATTCATGATAAAAAACTACTACTGGTATTCATTATTTTTACTATGTCGATCAAGCTTGCATACTTGCTGTAATAGAAAAGCCCTACATGTATAGCCTGTGGACCTGGTAGTATTAACTTTATTCGGCTAAGGTCTGTTTAGGAAATTATTATTAAAGTACCAAATTTCTGTACTTTTTGGCTTAAACAATTTTAAACTAAATTGCAATGGCAAAATATAATATATAAATATTTATGATTATGTTATGCTGCATACTGCTTTGTAGCGTATATAATCAGCTTGTGATTGTTTCCTTCAATGTAATAAGAAAACTTGAAAAAACAGTTTTGGAGACTCGTTAATAAGTTTACATCATTATATTGGTTAGACAGTTGCAATTATTATGCATTTATACTATAGTATAATTTCTATCAACATGCGGAGAATTGATTCACAAATGGGTATTATATCAAGTTGTGATCATCATTTTACAGTCTTATTATTTTCTTTGACAATAGCTCTAACATTTTAGCCCGATGTAGCAGATATGTCACACCTCCATATATCTTTTATAAGTTGGCACAATGCAGCAGGTGCTTCATGACTACATACAGCTCTTAAAAGTTAACATGATGTAGCAGGTGCTTCATGACTACATACAGCTTTTATAAGTTAGCACAATGTAGCAGGTGCTTCATGACTACATACAGTTTTTATAAGTTAACACAATGTAACACATATGCCATGCAGTGCAGTTAAGTACAGCTAAAATAGTTAAAATTTTACATCTAAAATTACTAATTAACAAAATATTTCCATGCAGCCGGTCAGAAAAATAAAGCATAGCTTAGAAATAGCTATGCTGCTATAGACACGAAAAGCTAACTACATACTCAAGCTAGATGTTTACACTGGGCAGCTAGCAGTTATACTGCTATGTGAGTAGGGTAAGCAGTTGAGGTAAGCAGATATATAGCTATAATCTACAGTTTATATGTAACATACTCTTAGTTGTTAACCAAGGACAATTGGTGTGCTTAGGGTTATCAAAAATCGCTACAGTATCACCTATTTTCATATATTAATACTACACAAGGTTTAATAGGTGTGACAAACACCTTCTATTAAGACTGTACAATTATTATAGGTATGGCACCAGAGATCACAAAGAACATGTGACTTATTCTTTGTTGTAGCCTCATTATAGCAACATTTCAATATAACAGCTCCTCTTTATAACTAGGCTTTACCACTTTATGGTTTTCACACTATATAGCACGAGAACACAACTCTGCAACAAGTGATCAACTATGGAAGGACTGACCATGTTACTGATATGAAACCAAATCTCAAACCACACTGGCACGGAAAACTGAACTCACTCTTGCGACAATCTACTTGTGCAGAATCTGACAATAGTGATGCTGATCAGTGACAAAAGTAAAATTCTAAAATGCACTTTCACAGCTTATATAGAAATACACTGATGTAGCAAAAGAGCTCATTGACTTGTGCAGTGGTTTGAGAAATCACAAGAAACTCTTAAGATGGTAGATAACTTTAGTTTGCCTGAGTATTATGAGCCTCTCAAACCATCAGCACTTCTAGGCTTCTGTTGACGCTTCTATTGTCTCTTCCGATCTCTTCTGCTAACGTCATAACTTTTAATAGTTGACTACTACTCCCGATATATAGAATTCTCTTGACACTCATGCATGACAAGCACACTCTACCGCAGCACTCCGATAAATGACAGATATTCTTCAGCTGAGAATAGACAACTTCAGACTGATTTACCTATAGAAACAAACACTCTCATTGCACACAAGGTAAATCACAACTTCATTACAAGTAAGAACTCACACAACAGTTCTCAGAATACTCGGGAAGTGCCTAAACTTGGTAACCCACTTTATGTAAGCAACCTCGGCGGATGTTATACTGTCACTGAAAATCAACTTGACAGATCACGTGTAATTAGTCCTGACACTGTAATATGGTAATTTGCTGAAACGGATGCTTACAATCTGCTCTGCCAAACCCAGCCCGATATTTGTAGTTATCGGTGATAACTCAGCTCCTTGATAAAACACTAACAGCAAAACTGACGCTGCAAACTTTGATCACCATGCCAGCCAGCCAACATAGACTGTTCTTTTGGCTTTCATGTTGTTCTGCATTTCCGGATTAAGAATGGTTTGGTGGTTGACATCCAAACTGCTTACTCTTAACATGGATTGTTACTTTTTTTGAAATAGACAAAGTTTTTCAATTCTTGTATAAAGGGAGATGTGCCACTAAGTTTACTACAATTTAAATAATGATTGGTACTGGTTTATCTGTGCATGCGGTGTGCTTTGCTTCTTGTAACCATGTAGTGAAAATATACTACACATGTTAAAATGTCTGTTCATTTACAATTTTTACTATACTACAAGTGCATAATAATGGATGGGGTGTCAACCAGAGAGATCAAGGGCTGTACGTATAGTATATTATGTCACTGGTTAAACCAGCACAGCTACTAATTCTCTTGTAGTATGAGATACCCCCTTATCCGTGTACTATTATCAAGTAGTAATAGGATCTTGTGATTTGTGAGACGCTTTTCTGTGTATTTATAGTAAGTGATGCTAGTATCTTGTAAGGTAAGCCAAATTTTCATAGTTTCTTTATCCAATAGTGGTTTAAAATCTGTTTGAAAATACTGATGTTTCAAAGCAAGTTAAAACCACGAAACTGTTGTATCACCAGTTTATGTTTTTATATTTTATATTTTTTTTCATAAAAAAGTACAATTTTGTTTTATCAGTAGAGTTGATAGATAGTCAAACTATTGATTTTAAAGTTTTTTCAAACAACGGATTAGTGCCATTCTAAGAACTCTGTTGAATTTGTACTGATTATGAAATAATAACCTTACCTATGTTAGATAGTCACTTATCCAAATATCTAAAAATAAAACTAAAGCTCCTACATCTGCCATCTTATACTTATGCTTGGGGCAACTCTTGCAGATTATGACATCATAATGGTTCATGTAGCATAAACCTGGCCTCTTAAAACCAATCCGGCTTTTTTAACCCAAGTTCCTATAAAAAAATCAAGCGTGCGAAGGGTGCATGCATACCGTATGTACCACCATCTACTTATTCATCTACGATTATCGTTGCAGTGCTAAAATTCGATGTTGTCTTGAGGCTATTTTCAGTTTTGTTGAGAGATGCACATGCAAGTTTTTTGCAATAATAATATAGAATCATGGTTGCTCAATAATATCCATGTCTTTGTATCGCAAAACTTTGTTCAAGCTAATTAAAATTTGTATATTTGAATATTCGAACTTTTGAAACAAATCCCTTTTGTAGTAATTTAAGTCAGTTTTCATTTGACGTGATTTGATTTGCATTGACAATTGCAAAATTGATTTGGGATTTGACTTGAGAAAAATAAAATAATTCTGATCTTGGCTGTAATACAGAAATTAAATTATTACAAACTGACCAGATGTGCTCTGGTTTACTCCTGCACAATTCAGCTGACTGTATATCTAAAATTACGTAAAAAAGCAATTTTAAGGAGTGCAGTGTAACCGATAGCTTGACAATAATTTTCTTATGCAATTTTTTGACAGATACTGCTCATTTATAAAACAGAAGCCTTTGTTATAGCAAGCAGCTTCCCTCATGTTAAATTATTGCCAAAGGCAGTACTGGTAAACGATTGATTAGCAAAGCCTATACGACACTTCCTCCTCAAAGTAAAAATACTCCTCAAAGTAAATGTGCGCTACAGATCTGGTAACTGAAGGTGATACCAATTCATCTCTGTAGCCACTTATGAATCATGAGATGATAAGTGATTTTTGAGGTATTTCATTGATTTTATAAAACGGCAGTAGCCCGCTCTTTATAGAATTAAAATAGCATGAGTGGTCATTATTTCATTGTAACTGTAACCTTTTGTATACAAGGTCAGTCGCGCGCATTGGAAGTCTTCCATGACATTGAATAGACTCATCAAGTTAATTTGATTCACTAGTAGAACTCAAGTTGGGACTTTCTCACCTTCCTTATTGCCAGTCTAATAGTTCATAATTATTGTTTCAGTAAAAAACTGTACATGCTGAACAGTATCTTACAACTATTGTATCCTTTACTTGGTTGTTTTTACCGCTAAGCAAGGGTTTGAAAATAATTTACACAGTGCCTTTAAGAGCATCGTATGTACATTTTTTATTTATTGATAAGATAATATCTTCTGGCCATTTATCAGACCTTTTGTCCTAGATTTTGACATTGACAATAGCAGGCTTAATCATTATTTTATTCACAATACATAAACGAAGAAAATTTGCAATTTTATTACTGTTGAAGCTTTATTAGCTTTTGGTCCCTTGTGAAAAGATTGTGTGTTATTATGCTTATTTTTCTTAGACTCAATGATAGAAGGAGTTATCTTCCCCTTGTTCATCAATTGCATTGTGTCATCATTTCTAATACACCATGATCATGAATCAGGTTGCATGACACGTGCAGAAGTTTACAGTTTGCTAGGCCTTTGGCGTTGTTAGCGCATGATTGGCTAGTGCGAGTGGACTACACTTGTTAGGCAATGATATGTGATTTTACAGATATGTTTCCGCACCGAAATTGGCTTACAGACTTTTTAACAGACTTTTGTATGATCTCTACTTATATCAGTATATTTTGCTATTTTTAAATATTTAATAGTTAAATAAGTCAATTGCAAATAGCTGACATAGGTATTTATTGAAAAATAATGACGTTTTTGGTTGTTTTCTGATCCCTATCTCACTCATGCGAAACTGCGCACCTCATTCAGAGATCATATAGCATTCACGAAAAGGATTCCCAGGGTTTTCCATGGCGTTACGGTGGTTTTGACTGAGTGAGATAGTGATCAGAAAACAACCAAAAACGTCATTATTTTTTAATTAATACCTATCTCAGCTATTCACAATTGACTTATCTAATCATTAAATATTTAAAAAGAGCAAAATATACAAATATAAATTGAGATCATACAAAAGTCTGCTAAAAAGTCTGTTAGCCATATTTGGTGCGTAAAAATACCTCGATTTTAGGGCTGGTCATTGACCTGTGAACTCTGTTTTAGCCGACGACCAAGCAGTTAGCTTGTTCAATCAAAATGAGCCAGTTTTCGTTACTTGCTGCTAATCATGTACCTAATTACTAAAAGAATACTTGTTACTCAAAGTTATTTACCAGGAGGCAGAAGGTACTAACTATGAACTTTTATATTATATTTTTAATCTGTATGTTCTTGATTTTCCATTTGCCTATGGTTGTACTGTGCAAACCTGGTAATGTTGCTACTCATTCAACTAGTTCTGAACTTCTGTACTGTTTACTTGCATTTGTATTTAGACTTCACCAGATGGAGTTTTGGTTGAAAGTCAAGGTTCAAAGTCAATAAAAATTATTACAACCACACGCATCAGTAAAGTCATAACCTCTCTAAACATTAAAGTCCTACCAATTTTTCCACAATGCTAAACCTTGTTTAGCAATCTTAGATGTATTGCTTGTGATTATTATAGCTCTGTTTATTTACACTTTAAATACTACAAAAACTTTTAATTCGGTGTTTTTACAGCCCTGTTTGATCTTTGATTATTTCCTTTTTAAATTTTATGGTTTGAAACATCCTTGTTTAAATTCTGGTTTTTGCCCTTTTTTTTACTTTTGTCGCAATCTTGTTGGTATCTCCACTATTTATTACTCATTATCAAGGTCATTGATTCCTTTGAAAAAGATGTAAAACTATCCCTAAGATCCAGGCAAACCTGTTAAATTACATTTGACAGTAAAAATATTACCCTTTTCGAATACACTGGATCATACATTTACGTAGATAAATTAGATAATGACAGATGTCAAACACTTTGATTCACTTTTATATAATGACGATAAATCTTGATTGATTTTATTATATATGTACATGTATGTGTTGTAGAGCTGCATCCACACAAGATTGCTGTTTATGTGCTATTTTGCTCTAGTTTAATCATTGGTGTAGAAGTCATCACTTGTAATGTGTTTGCCTTTACTCATGATACCAGTCATTGGACATCACGTGGTTGAATAGACTTTCTTGTACTCACAGCTAACAGCTCTGATTGCTGATTCGTTGCAGAGATATACATCTAATACTATAATTGACCATTTATTGCCGGTTAACTGGAGTGATCTAATGCTTGTCTTAACACCTGGTTGTTTATTAGAAAAATACATGTAACATCAATCAGAGTCTGTTACCTAGTAAGATGTTAAGGTTTGTTTAAACACTAACATCTCAGCATCGTGTTGGCTGTTTCAGCACAATGCTGGTGATTCCAGTAGTCTATTCATCTCTGAAAGTGGTACTTTATATCGGATACAGTCAGCCCTCAACATACAAACTTAATCCACACTAACCTACGTAGGTCGATTTGACTTGTGCACATCAGGCGAGAGATTTGACCTGTTGAATATCATTTGACATGAACAGATGACTTGATATTAATCAAATCAATATGTAACTGATTAACTGTGTAACTGGTACAGCTCTTCTGACTGTTTTGATATTGAGCTGATTGACCAATAGGATATTAGTCAACTTCTACTTTAAATAGCTGAAATTATGAAGTCTGTCAGCTTATCATGGTTGGTATCTGTAAAAACAGTTAAAAAAAGTTGTACACATTTTAGGAGTAGATTAATGCGCTATTCAAGTACATGATATTTTGTGGTATATGCCGAGCATTTCTAAATTTCAAAGCAATTCCTTCATCTTCTATTATGGTCTTGCAAGTAGTTAAAACTGTCACTTTTCAAATGAAGGTCAATACTGCTCCTGGAGGTGACTCAGAAGTTGGTGCTGACTGTTAATAGAGTTATCTCATCATACTTAAACAAAAAAATTGTGTAGACAACTCCTGTAATTTTGTGACCACATAATTATAATTTTCGTTTTTGTCACCTTTTAAACACATTTTTATGCCCTTGAAAGTCAGCTTTTACTCTAGAAATCATAGTGGTTAACATTCTGGCATCAGCTTCTGTGATCAATTGAACTATTTGGACTGGCATCATCTCTGTAGATGAGTTTGATTAGGAGATTAACGTGTTCAACTCGGTCTTCCAGGAATCAGTTCTATCATGGTTGAATGCTCTTCGGGCACAATTATCAGATGCATGTATCTTGGATCTCTTTGTTTTTATTTTATGACTAGAACTGCTGGACTGCTAGCCCTTTTATTGCTGGGCTCACCATCTTTTGCTGCTGATGTTAGATGGTGCCAAACAATAAAACAGATGTCACATAACAATAGCTAACAATTGATATTGTTAAACAATAGCTCTTGCAAAATGCATAACAATAGCGAGGTTTTTATGTCTCTTATTTGGATGACTCTTAAAGTTACTGCAGCTATTTTATACGGACAAAAATAAGAAACCATCAGTCGCTGAAGAATATTAAAAGTAATATCTGAATTAATAAGTTAGTCAGTTCCAGCAACAAGAAGGAATAGACTTCTTAATGAAAATACTATAATATAGGTGTAATTTTTGCAACCTCTTATCTTGAATGCAATTAGAGTTTTTAATAGCCAAAGACATGTGTTGATAGTTAGGATACTATTTTCAATTGCTTTAGACTAAGATCTTACAAGAAACATAAAATTCTACTGTCAGTAGCAAGTGTTTTACACTGTAATATTATACACTATTCATTCCCAGTTATGTAAAATAAAATTATTTACCGATGTATCATCATACAATGTCATTTTTCCCTTGGGAAAATTGTAATGCTTTATGCTACTCTAGTTGGCAGGCCGATATTACATGCAGTTGGGTAAGTTAAGACACAGGATTGAAAATACGTGTTTATTGTAGGAAATAAAAAGCAATAACCAGTGAAGAATAGTTGTGACAAAGAAAACTTTGTGCGTACAAGTTTATAAATAGGTGAAAACTCGTAAAATGTACTAGTAAGAAAAGGTTCACTTCTCCAACAGCTAATAAGTCAGATGCAGTTGGAAAGTGTCTAAAAGAGCTAATGTCCATGTAAGCAGAACTTTTATTTTGAGATGTAGAGTTTTTATTTAGTAATCTTTTACTTGTAAAATCTTTTCATAAAACTTTGTTAATTTAGGTTTAAACAATGCATCCAAGAGCAGCCAATGTTTAGGTTATCACAGGATGTAGAAATTTGATAACCATCATAAGAAACATTATATCAGCCATTAAAAGATTTTTTAGCTATACTAAAAAGCCTTCCTAATACGCATGATAAAACAACTTTATGTAATTACTCTTTTGATCTTATCTCAGCTGTGTAAATATATACACCGCACTCTTGAATCATACATGCCATCAGGAGAAAGACTCCATATCGTCTTCTAAGTTACACAGCGTCATTAGCGGCTGGTTCGTTCAGAAAATTTCAGTCACAATGTCATGGTTTGTCAGTGTTCTGGTTAAGATGTTATCAGACACCATGACGAGTTAAGGATGGAATCATGCAATACTGTTTATTAACAGAACCACAGGCTATCTCATGCATCAGCGTAAGCAAACCGAGAAGCAGTCATCGAATGAGCTCCGGAGTCGGCTTCTAATGTTCTCTCTCGCGAATGTTCATCAGAGGCCTTTCCACATGCTGGTTGATTCATCCTACCTTCCGTATTTTGAGATAACCTGGACAATTTGCAGTTGTTTGTCGCTTCAGAATTCATAGGGCAAGATATAGGGCGCAGATCCTGCACAAGATGTTTATAATGACTCTCAATGTCATCAATGCCCTGTCGCAGGACGACTGCAACCCAGACACTCCATCCACATTTATGCTTTCGCAAAGATTTTCCAATAAACATACCAAAGGGATACAACACCTTTGTATCACGATTTTGAACACTCACAATCAGTCCACAGTCTCCATGCTGAAATTTCCTGTGTAAAAAACAAAATATTTGTGTAGGATGCACTGTGCATAAACTCTAGAATTTCTATGCACTTCAAAAGGACTCCAAATGCTACACATTTTCAAACAACAGTAATTCCTCACTTTTAGTGGTCGATCAGGAACGGCGCTGATAATAAAATAATATCATAAAATAAGTGAAATATATTCGCGGTTAAATTGTGAAAGTTCAAAAATTAGAAAAAAATTTTTAATTCACTTTTTCATTGTAATCATTTTCTTCTTTTTCTCAGTTTTATACTGACCATTTTGAGAAACATGGACATTCAAGAGGCATGATGAAGGGCATCACAAGTACTCTGCACTTTTATTCTACACAAAATGTAACAGAAAAATAGCAAAATGCGATGGCTGCTGCACAATGACGCACACGGAGGGATTTAACTCTCTCAGAGTATAAGAGAGATTTATGAATTTTTTATATATTTTTATTTATTTTGTTTAATTTTTCATTTTTCAATGATTATTTTTTAACCTGAGTAGTAGTGAAGCAACGAAACGTGACCTGCGATGTGGCGAGTGATTCCTTTATATTATTTATACATACTTCTAAAGACTTCATGTAGAAAAAATGATAGCTTCAATGATTTTGAATAGTTTCAGATGACAAGCAATTAAAACGCAAAGCCAATAATAATACTTTCTACGCCTATCTGGCTTATTAACACAATGGCTACACAAATGTCTTACCGTTTCTTGGTCACAAACTCAATTGCATAAGTCCATTTTCTTTGGCTGCGAGAGTCCACTCGCTCACCGCATGGGATCATATAGCCCGTATCTTGACCGATAAAAACGCGGACTCGTAGGTGCCCCATTTCCTTGAGCATGTTATGGTCTATCAGAGGAAAGATATCATCGAAGTGTGTATAATGCGCATCAAAGGATGCTTTAGTTAGGGAATGTGGAAAGTCTTCACGTTTAGTCATAGTAGATTCTAAATTCTCACGCTTATGACCAGGCTGCGTCGTAGACTCCCCCATCACCTGCTCAGGCGCTATCTGCAAAAGCGCTAAGTCGTTGGTGAACTCATAAAATTCCTTAGCTGAGCTGTTGGGTGGCTTAAAATGTCGATACGCAAGCATGGGCAGTTTATTGGTGTCATTTTTAACGGGGGAGTTGTGTGAGCCAAGGAGATATCGATTGAAAGCAGCTTCACTCTCCACTTTAATTCGAACTTCATCAATTAGTTTGCCATTGACCCGAGTTAGTTCAGTGCACTGGTCCATGCTGAGTACAAAATGAGCTGGTGAGACAAGATAAAGAGCTTCGATAGGATTATGTGATCGGGTTTTTCCAACGAGTATCAGGCCACACATCGTCTCTCGATCCAGAACGTAGTCATTTGTAGTTCTATCATAGCAAAACTTAGATATGTCTAATGTCAAAAACTTATCATCAATGTATTCCTCAATATGCCGGGCATCCTTAGTGTGCGTAAACATAAAAGAGTACCCTGGGAACTGGTTTTGTACTGAAGACAAAGATGTTGCCTGATCCCCCATTATAAGCAACTCCTTTGGATACCTAGGAGACTGGTAGATAGCTGCCCCTTCCACATTCTTTTTCTTTGCTTCTCTGAAATATAGCATGGTAACAAAACTGCTAATGGATATCACAAGTTTACCAATTTGATCGTAATCAATAAAGGTGTACCTTAGTGCGGTGTCTCACTAAAACTCTTACCTATTGATGAATTCTTTAATGTTATTGGGTATTGGTGCATAACCATCAGGGGCGCCCTCTTTGGAGAGAGAGTCAATCAGGGCACGAGAATTCTCATCGAAAGCTTGACTTGATGGTGTAGATGCCGGTGAAGGACCATAGGTGCTGCTTGCGGAGGCAGCAGGTACTGTAAGGCTTCTGCTTGATGGTCCTGCTAACTGATTTGATTCTATGGGAATAGTTCTTCCTTCCTCCTTGTCTAGAAATCATATTTGTCATTAACAAACTCCTATAAAAGATTGTGCCAACATAGAACCGTGCCTTTCTACATCTGTACAAAGCTTATTGCCAAATCTGAATCAAACAGATGACTGTTGTGACTGTACAGCTCTGTTCACCACAAGTTTATGTACTTCTTTTCACTGAGAAAAGTAAAAAGAACGGTGATTATTTGATTAGGTCCTTTTTTTAGTTAGATAAGTTGGCCTCCTCATTCAACTTAGATAAGTTTATCCCTCATTCAACTTAGATGAGTTGGCCTCCTCATTCAACTTAGATAAGTTGGCCCTCTTATTCAACTTAGATAAGTCCCTCATTCGATGTACATGAGTTGGCCCATAATTCAACTTAGATAAGTTTGTCCCTTTTTTAACTTAGATAAGTTGGCTCTTGTATTCAACTTAGAAAAGTTGGCTCTTGTATTCAACTTAGAAAAGTTGGCCCTCTAATTTAATTCAGAGAAAGTTTATTTTTCCCTAGAAGTGTTATCAACCAGTCAAATGACAGGAGGATTGTATTTTATGAACATTAATTCTAAAGGCTAGTACATATTGTACCGCAGTACATTGGCAGTAATACCATAATACGGCGGAGATGTTACGGCAGTGATCGGTGAACATCGGTGAATCGTCTGCGACGATGTTCTCATTATACAATGTGATCACAAAAATACCTGTCACATAGCAACTATCATCAACAATCTGCAACAGCCAATTGACATCAACATGATGCAGATTGCACAGGCGTGGATGCACTGCGAAATTTAAAAAAAGTTTAACAGCTGCAATGTCTCCTGATATATCTACATTGCCTCGGTGATGCCATCATTGACATGTTCACATGGTCTATAAATAATCGCTAGGAGGACAACCTGACATACTATGATACAAGGTGTACCAGACTTTAGCAAGACTTTGAAGCTTGGAATTCTGCCCCATTTTGAAGTACCCACAAGGTCAAGTTTACTTCTTGTTCATCGACCTAGCAGAGTCAAGTGTTGATCTACTGAGTGTTGTTACAGTTTGTACCTGGTTGATAGCTAATCTAAGCTATGCATAGTGACAATACCTGTTTTATTCTTCAGCTAGTATGATATAGTCATAATATTGTGGGTAACATATTAGGGGCAACAGACTACGGGTAGCAAACTTTAGGTACCAGATCCTAGATAGTATTTTAGGGGTAGTGTGTTGCGAGTAGTAAGTTGTGTGTAGTACAATGCGGAGTAACTTAATTTGAATATCAAGCTGTGGGTAATAAATTAGGGATAACAGACTCTAAATACCAGACCATAACCAACAGGTGGTTAAGACAATAAACATTTTTCTGGTCTAGCTAATACAGTAACCTAACTTCAAGTTGTCAGCTATAATAATAGCTAGAATAGACAGCAAATTCTATTTATGTAGTGCAACTAGATGAATGCTTGGCGTTGCATAAGTAATAAAAAACATTTACCATTCTAACTTTTAAATGAATTTGCTTGTTTATTTCTGTTATTTGTTGTTTATTCATTTATTCAATGACTTCGAGAAATTTAAGCTAGTCTAAATTTCTACTATATTAAGAGTCGTGCCATCATTCCGTTTGAACAATACTTGTACCTCTCAATACTAGTATAAATGTACAGCAGTAAAGCACGCGAAGGTACTTTTTCTTTGTACTTTGTAGAATCAGCGATCACTCTTAGGAGAAACTGGAAATAGGAGTGTAACGGTCCAGCAGAATTTAAAATGGTTCATTTGAAAATTAAAATTTGAAAAAAAACTTAGAATAGCTTTTAAAAAGATTCCAAAAAACAGATGCAAAAGGTATTATCACTTAATAAGAAAAAGTGCAGATTTTGATTGTAATCTGCAATCGTGATAAGAATAAATAAAGAGTTGAAAATGATAGGAATGGCTTAGCCTAAAGGTTACGCGTGTTTGTAGCATTGCGAATTGAAAGGTGCGAGTTCAAATCCCCTGCTTAATGGATCTTTCGTTCCTAAAATTTTATTGTTATAACTGGACATGCAAACGACAGACAGGCTTTGAGATATACAACAACAACACTGTATATATATATATATATATATATATATATATATATATATATATATATATATATATATATATATATATATATATATATATACAGTGTTGTTGTTGTATATCTCAAAGCCTGTCTGTCGTTTGCATGTCCAGTTATAACAATAAAATTTTAGGAACGAAAGATCCATTAAGCAGGGGATTTGAACTCGCACCTTTCAATTCGCAATGCTACAAACACGCGTAACCTTTAGGTATATATATATATATATATATATATATATACACATGTATATACATTTGTATATATACACATGTATATATATATATATATATATATATATACACATGTATATACATTTGTATATATACACATGTATATATATATATATATATATATATATATATATATATATATATATATATATTCAAATGTATTCTACTTGAAACTAAAATCAGAGTGCTCAACATAGGATGGAGCAGTATAAAATGGAAAGTCAAATAGTTTACTTATCTTTCAGCTACTGTCAGTTTCCTGCTGGCGCATTCTTCAGGCTGTAAGCTTCAGGCGGGAAGCTTACAGCCTGAAGAATGTGCCAGCAGGAAACTGACAGTAGCTGAAAGATAAGTAAACTATTTGACTTTCCATTTTATATATATATATATATATATATATATATATGCGTGTGTGTTGTTGCCTCAACACTGTAAGTTGTTGCAAGTCACTTTTAATTTGATTATTAGTTAGTTCAAAATACAGTAGATTAGTGCTGGGCACGAGTACTTCTTGGTCAACGGGTTTAGACCCGCCCCCTTCTGTTCGGGTTTTTCGAGTATCGGGTAGCTAGTAGTGCTAGGCTCGGGTATTTCTTTGTCTACGGGTTTTTTCGGGTATTGGGTTTGTTGATATGAATTTTATGTTTAAATTTTCTAAACAGATATATTTTCAAACTTACAAAGCAATTATATTTCTTTTCAATTTATTTACCATTTTTCACAGTTTTTATCGACTGACATTCGTACTCGCAGCGTTAACAGGCGGATTGTTAAACAGTCAAGATAGTTTGGGGCCACAGGGAATTTTCGTGTCAACAGGTGGCAGAAGATAGGGTCTATGGTAGCTTAATACTTAAGCATGTTTTATGGACCACTCTGATTTTTGTAGATGGTGCTCCAAATCTCATAAAAAACTTTACATTATCGGCTTTTTCCGTTAGTAAGGCTTGTTGGCTTAGTAAAACTTGGTTATAATGAATTATGTAATCCATAATAGCTAACTGTGGTAATCAATTTAAACATAGTTATTAAATTTTCACTGCTACTACTGCGAAGCTGATGGCAGTTTCTAACAAGGCGATAGCGGAAACAGACTAAAGACCTATTGTTATCGGTGAAAGCAAACACGCGCCGTATTAAAAAAAGGCATAGATTTGTTTACGAAGCCGATTTGGCTAATTGCGCAAATAAAATTTGATTTAAGTATTTCTACTCACGTTTTAATGACAAGTAATCACTGCTTGACTACAATATATCCGGTAGGTATGGTAAATAAGGTATGAGATGCTTTATTCTATCTATTAAATTAAAGACTCGTTATACCCCATTGTCGCGCCTCCTTAACAAAAATGACACGGAAATGCCCTGTGGGCCCAGACTAAGAGCGCAGGGTGCAATAGACCGAGTTTTTGTTCACACTACCTGATGGATCCGTGTACCAAAACCCAAACTCGAAAGTCAAAACCCGAACCCGAAAGACCGGAATACCCAAAATCTCTATTACCCGATACTCGAGAGAAGATAAACCCGCGAGTTCAACAAGTATTACTACCCGTGCCCAGCACTACAGTAGATTGCAACTAGGGATGTAAGAATCATGGTGGTTGTCTCCTACAAAGTGCGGATAACTCCAACTATCCTACAAAGATCATGAAGTTTAACATAGTTGGCAATGTATTTTTAGTGATAGGTTCACCAATGGAATTTATTACAGGATTATTAAAAGTAACTGTCTCATATTAACTAGCGGTAACTAAGTTAAGTAGCATTTGGTTGAATGGCTTGCATAAGCATGTGATTCATTTAAAAAAATTTTAAATACATGTACCATTTTGGAAAGTCTACCTTAAATTGAGCACAAGCAACAAAAAACTATAGCAAAAAATATGCATTGCTTTATCAATTTACCTTGTCTAGTTAGCTTTTTGCGGTGTGGGTCTTTTTTCCGGACATCTTTATCTCCTTCATCCAACAGCTCAAACGAGGCCGTCCTTTCACTCAGGTCAGCTGAAAGAAACAATTCAAAGCTACGAGAGATGGTAAAAAGCTAGTAGTTGAAAATAGTTGTCTAGACTAACTGATTTAAGCTTTAGTCACAGTTGCTGATAAAAGTTTTTATATACATATATATTATTTGTCAAATAAGTTAGCTGGTTGGCAAATTCTCGCCAACTAACTATCTTGTTACATTCAACTTTTACATGTATGTTTCTAGCTGAATTTATTGAGCAAACATGTTAGGTGTTTTCTTTCTAATGTGCACATAACTCCGTCATGGTTTTCAAAAAGGATTGCCAGAACTGCTCATGGCTGCCTCCACTCCAAAGGACACAATCAAACATGAGTTGTACATTTCTTATGCTGTGGATTCCGGAAGCTCACCTCTAGTATCAGTTGTCAGCGCTCCCGGCTTACCCAGCGTGCTGGTCACAGGATATGGTTGTTCATCTACCGATGTTGCTCTGCAATTATGTCAAAACTAAGTTTACCATCTTCGCGCTTCAGAAACATATATCTGAATCTCCATGGCTAACTTACAATTATTTTGTTTGATAGAAGCATCTGTTGAAAACAGTCAGCATTGTACAATAGTGCGTTAACTTTTAGTCAGATATGATTTACCTTTTATAAGTTATGCGAAGCAGGAAGAAAGACAAAGTTTATAAGTTGATGAGTGTTTGATTTTTTGTTGTTTAGAAGCCATTGTTATTGAAGGCAGCTTATTAATGTAGTCAAAATGTAAGAATATCATTCAGTATTCAGGTTAAAATGTTTTGAGTATTCAACCTACTTGCAAGCACTAGGTACTAGCTAAATAAAAATGCCAGATCTGCCATTACTGGCTACCTGCATTCTAACTAAGCTACCTGCTGGCATCTAGTAATTCACACCTTAGGGCATCTAGTAATGTATACCCTGGGGCATCTAGTAATTTATACCCTGAGGTGTCTAGTAATGCAAACCCTGGGGTATCTAGTAATGTATACTCTGGGGCATCTAGTAATGTATACCCTGGGGCACCTAGTAATTTATACCCTGAGGCATCTAGTAGTTTATACTCTGAGGCGTCTAGTAATGCACATCCCAGGGCATCTAGTAGTGTATACCTTGGGACATCTAGTAATGCAAACCCTGGAGCGTCTAGTAATGTATACCCTGGGGCATCTAGTAATGCACACCCTGGGGCATGTAGTAATCTATACCATAGGGCGTCTAGTAATTTATACTCTGAGGCGTCTACTAATGCAAACCCTGGAGTATTTAGTATCATATACCCTGGGACATCTAGTAATGCACACCCTGGGGCATCCAGTGATGCATATCCTAGAGCATATAGTAACGCATACCCTGGGGACGATTTTTGTGTCGCAACTGGTTGACTTTTTGGCTGTTCTGTTTCACTGCTTTTGTTGGTTTCTTCTGAAAATGTTAGCTCTTCACTTTTCATTGAGCCAGCACCTAACAAAATACCAAAACTCAATTTGACACGTATACTAGCAGAATTTACTAGCCGCAAACAAAAGCCTATACAACTATAAGTTGTTGAAATTGTTTTAATAAATTATTTAAGAATAGAGCACCTGGATGAGTAAAGACTATTTGATAGATTATATTTAGGGACACAAATTAATTTGTTGTAAACAGTCTTGTCAGCTGACAACTCTGGGAGTGACAGAAGGAGCTATGCATGTATTAAGTAACTAGTATAAAAATGAATATTATACAGACCAACGGAACTGGTGGAGGAAGCTATTGTACCTAAACTGGTACTATTATTATCTAGCTTAGTGGAACCAGGGTATCTAGAGAGGGGCAATCCTAAGACCGTCCCTAAAAGAGCAATTTCAATAGTACTGGTATTATGCTATTTCTGTGCAAGCATAAAATGGCAAGCCATGTTACTTATTGTTGCCATGCTGAAGTGTCCCTGATGGCTTTTAGTATGAATTATATAGGCTCCTTAATTGGTAAATAACTTACAGTGACTGTCGTGGGATGATTCATCATTGTCGTGTGTGATTACTCCATCTTCAAAACCAACAGTATCTCTACCAATGGGTGCCACTACATGTAGATTAGCTCTTTCTCTGATTTCAGTCATGCAGAAGTTAGCTGCAAGTTGAGAGTGAATCTGCACTCTGCGTGGTGCTGGAACTGGAGCAGGTATTTTTTGGGATGCAAGTTCACTGGCAGACTCACACACTTGGGTGCGAGTTGGCAGCTGTTCTGTGGATGTATTCACCCCGCTGTCCTGAACGGCTTCACCTTCTCCATGGCTTGTGTTTGTATCCTCTGTGGTTCCAGTATAGGAACGCTGCTCCGATGTGTGACCACTAGGTCTGCAAGGTATTGTAAACTTACCAGTAGTTCTTAACCGAACGTACTTAACTTCAACCTGCTAAAAGATACGAGCGACTAGAGAGTATAACAATGTCTGTAAAATTAATTATTTGGTGAGAAAACATTCAATAGACAACTTTAAGTATGTTTAGTAGTTGCTTATAGCTGTTTTATGCGTGTGAGTCATATATAGAGGTATTATATATGTATACGTTAGACACACTATAGCATGTACAGAAATTATTCATAGAGGTGTTATGTATGTCAGTCATATATTGAGATATTATGTATGTTAGTCATACGATAGTATGTATAGTATAGTAGTTACTTATAGATGTGTGCTGATAACTGAATTTTAAATTGATCAATTTATCTTTCGAGTGATTTTCTACCAGGTTTAAATTATTGATCAGAAAAGATACTTGATTTGCTAAAAATAAAATTGAGATCAGGAAACTACAATGAAAAGCCATTAACACTTTTAGTAGTAAACCTACAACAAAGATTGCTTAATAGCCTTTCACAACACCCTTAGAACTGATTTGTTTATTTACCCATTCACCCTTTTACTTACTACTTCTAGAACATTCTAAAACATTCTAGGTTGTTCATCATTTTATGTTTTTTCTCTATTAAACTTAAGCTCTACATCGATAGTGATTAATTCAAAGAGTTGTTGAGTGTTTCTGAACTAAAATAGTAACGGAAAAGAGTTTTTCAATTAATGCTTTTGGTGAACTGACTTGGTTCATATATTTGTAAAATTATTCTGTCCGTAGAACTCAGTCAACTTTTTTAAAAATGTGGTTGTTGAAATGTCATACTTGATGTCTTTTGTGTTTGGTTCAATATCACCATCACTTGCGTCATGATCATAGATGCTATCCATATCTGGTGCACAGGCTACAACATAAGACACAAGAATGTAAACCAATACACTATGATCTGCCTGACCAAATCACAGCTAAATGACAGTTTTGCTTGGCTTGATGAGGTAACTTGACTTTTATAATAACACTGAGCAGTGTAGCTCGTCAACGTTAATCAGGTACCTCGATGCTATTAGCTTACTATTCTTGAATTTAAAGTAATCTGGCACTAGCACCTTCCAATTTACATGTAAGCTCTAAAGAGCCAATACAACACTTGACAATTTTTTTGTAAAGCATCATTTACTTTGTTAGATAAAAGCACTAAAAAGAAGTAAATCTAAAATGGGCTTTATAACTTCCCTTGCACCTCATTTGTTGAGAAACTGCTTTTCAGTTGCTTGTTTGGTGAAATTTCATTTGCGATTTATTTAAAAACTAAATAATTGAAGATGCATAGCAGAAGTGCATGCTCCGAGCTGAAATCCTTTCATATCTCAAAGGTTAACAAACTACATGTAGTTTATACATGCAAACAGCTATAACTTGAGAGTGCAAGGTAATGTAACTCCCAAGTGTTAACTGGTTTTGATAACTAGTGTAATAGTATAAGTTTGTGTGATATTTAATGCTCGTGGTGGTGATCTCGCCAGACTGCCGAGAGCAGCCCCAGTGGAAGTGCGCGTAATAAACAGGTAGATTAAAACACACAAACTTAATTTAGGTTCTGATCATGCCTCACAGTAGGTACCCCTCTCTCTGGCCGGCCAGTTTTTGTCCCTTTATTCTTGAAATGCTCTGACACTTGCCACAATACTTATACACAGGTAATCGCCAACAATGCATATTATTACAAGTAAATAAAGTAATGATCTCACTAATATTTACATATTAGACTTCAATGGTTACCTGACAGTTTTTCAAAATAACAATGTGCTACAATAGCAGTTCAATAAAGCTATTTTAGTTTTAGAATGAATTGTGACATTTGCGGAGTGATACATAAGCTGTTAAAATGGTCATTCTCAGCTCTTTCTCAATTACCTTTAAATATTTATATGTAGTTAGTTTAGAATGTATAGAGAAAGTAGCTTTTTGCTGGTTATCTTTGTTCAGTGACAACTACACTTGTTTTGTCAAGATTTGAATATTCTGATTTTTCTACCAGGAGTGGGATAGACTAATAAAGGTTTAGAAAGCATGGCATCGTTTTCCTAAATCAATGCATTTTTATACTACCATGTCGTTGTTGTTAAAACATGTTATAGTGGAAGTAGAGTTTATGAGCAACAACTCCAATGTGTTGATAACAACAATAATATGAAACAAAAAATAACAGTTAAATAAATAAAAGTAATAATGATTCTTTGAAATTGGTAACGCCAATCATAAAAAATTAAAAAACTAGACCAAAAAGCAGTTCTGAGCTATCAATACATAAGTAGATGTAGACTAAGATTGATAGAATAAACTAAGAATGCATCGAAACAGATAACCTGAAGAATGAGGGAGGGGATAATGACGTACCATTTACATGTATAATAAAACAGAACTCATGTGAAAATAGGGTCAGAGAATGAAGACTGATAAACATAGAAATACCATGAATTATGAATCACATTTTTGACAAGTGCACTTGATAGCAAAAAATGACAGAAGGACAATGATACCCTTACAGTGACAGAAGGAAGTATACATTTGTTTCCAAGTCCTACCAATATTGCAAAACTCATTAGCATGTATTACATCAGACGCGGCGGACCTTGTGCAGTACCTCTAACTGTTGATACTTTATCAAATGCAAAGCTGAGCATAAACATAAACGATCATCATTGATTACTTACATTCAATGCTGCACTGAATGGGCAAGTTTTGTTGATGAGGAAACTCTGTCTGATCCAAGACACTGTAATCTGATTGGTTTTCATTTTCTGTCTCTCTGCAAAATAGTAATGAGAGATAGATAGATCTTTGGTATGATAGCAATGTTAATAAGTTGGAGTGAAGCTTTGGAGGCATGTGCCAGTATAAAGTTTTATGATGTGCTCCAGAGATAAAACTGGAGTGAATATAAGAGTATTTAACAGTAACTCTTGTGTATCAGTGAGGGGGAGTTGTGTCGCATCTATATGCTCTCAAATGCTGATTGTTGCTGTTAGTAATCCAGGTTGAACAAACACTCGGGTTATAGTGGTAGTTTTCTGATAAAACAGTCTGTACCACAATAAAGTTTTATTCAGTCATTGTCCCATTATGAGGTATAAATGTGCAACTACATTCTTTTTAATTAGTGTTACATGTTCAGAAGGTATTTTTAGTTTATTAGCTACAAAAGCGTAAGATCATAAGGAAACACATGTCATGTGTTCTTAAGGATACCTAGCACAAAGTTCAACCCGTTAAACTTGGTGATACAATCGTACTATGTACGTTAAAGATAGCATGTCGTATGGACTCACATCCCTTTACTCGTAGATGTTGTTCTGATACTAAGATTATGGGAAAGACCCGGTTCCCTAAAGCTGTAGAAATATTACGCAGACACACTGTGCACAGTGAGTTGAGTTGATGGTTGTAATATTTTGCGTAAATGGAAATCTCTGCAAATTTTTTAAGCTATGAAAATTTCTAATAAAAAAAGTAAGGAAGGGTGGACATTTTTGATAATGGTAAATTATTTGCAGACATTCCCATTCTAACAAAGTAAGTATTGCAACTGTTTTGTTTGAACGATATTAAATAAATTACGACTTCAAACTAACTCAAACTTATGTTTTGGTTTTCTAACATATTTATAAACCATATAATATAATATTTCACCATTATAAAAGTCAAATAGCACACAAAGGATAAGATGGAAAAACCTGTTTCACTCTTGCTAGTGTTTTAATAAAAGAGCTCTAATAGATGAGTGTTTCTTACATTCAATAATTTTATTACAAAAAATCAAAGTCATTGTAGGATGAATATCAACTGTTTGAACATAACTGAACTGTAATTGTAGTTTTTATGTCAAAACATGCTATAAATTTTAGTACCTTATATTCTAATGTTTTTAATAGTTTTGTAGTTTATTGGTACAGAAGTTGTCTAACCTTTGTTGCTATTTTTAGAACTTTCCACAGCATAGAAATTTTGTGAAAAGTTCTTTTCACGCATAGTATTGCTACTGCTGAATTAGCAGGTCACAGAACGTTATAGCCTAGTATTCACCAGTTATGGCTGACTACTAATGGAACCACCAAGAACCGTATAAAGTTAAGAAAGTAAGGTACAGCACATACACTTTTACTAAAGTCTTTGAGGGGTTGGAGGGTTTCTCTAGCGAATAGTAGTTGGCGTTGCTCTGCTGGTTGTCAGTCTCAAAGTCAGTTTTGCAATCATCAGGAATGAGCGCTTCTGTCCCTCCATATCTCACTGCAATGTTCCACTAGCTTTAGATATACTATTTGGCAACTAAATTGTTCTATCAAAGAGTCGAATCAAAATTGATTGTTCAGTCTTACCGATTTTGTGTGACATGTACATAGGGAGTGATACTCAAACCAAAAAAGTTACTAGGTGGTGCTGCTGAAACTAGCATGACCCAAAAGGTCTCTAACTACAAACTTCATGTAATGATTTGCTTGTCACAGAAATTGTTTCACTACATATTGAAGTTTTGGAATAAAATAGAATTGGAGTTATTGCAAGCATTTTATGTCACAAGAAATATGATATCGCACAATAGTTGCAATAACTAGTTACTACTCTGAGGTTGCATATGAGTGAGCCCCATACCGCTAGCCGCACTTAACACCAATCTGGACTGTTTAATACTTGTATCTACATGTAGTTAGATATTAGTCTGTTTACACAGGTCGATGTCGTTTAAAGCAACCCAGACCATGAGACAAAAAACAAATACACAAATAGTGAAGTAAATTATGTGTATTGAAAGAAGAAGCTCATTTTGCATAACTCTGTTCTATAATGTAAAATGGCAAGGTTTTGGTGCCTGGTATATGGTGTAGTGGTTTATGGAAAATAGGAATGTAATAGATGGTCAGACAGATTGAAGATACGATTTGAAAATTTAAACTGCAAATATCTAAAAACACACTTAGCTCCGTAGCATTAAGGATATTTAGAGTGCGTATTTATCAAATTTACATGTAGGTCTGTGTAAATATTGGGTACAAATTGTATCTTACCAGGATAATTGGAGATCCGTACAAACTCGTAATCAGAGTCCATCTACAAGTAAATTAATCACATAACATAACTTACATAACATAAGCTAACATACTGAATGCATGGCCTTTGTGTTTGAAACTTATAGTAGAGCTATTGTAACACCTCTAATTGAATGCCCCTCTATTTGAACGCCACCTCTATTTGATCGCCACCCTGAAACAAGAGTTGAAAAATAAAGCGTCACTCTCCAATTGAACGCTACTTTCATTTGACGGCCTCTTTAGCAATCTTTGATTTTGAACCCATAATATCAATGGATCAGTAGAAAAGTGTTCACAAAATCGTATTAAGAATGGATCGTGTTTACATCAATAACAATTAATTCTCTCGTTGTCTAACTCTGAAGCTGTTCGTTTTTATGTTTTCATTAAAACTTTGAAAGCAACACCATAGAAATAATTAATGACTGTCTCAGGCTAATAGTAGTTCCTTGTTTAACACAATCTGGATATTTCAAAGTAAACGTATATAAAAAATGGTTTACATTTACGATAGTAAATGAACGACTAGTTTTAGGGTCAAGGTGCGTTCACCGAGCATAACTTTTACTCATTGCATTTGCGCTAAATGCAAAACGTAAAAGTATTGCTCTGCAAAAAAACTATTTGGATGCTAATATCGACTAGTTTAGCTGTGCAGAAGAAGAGTCACAGTCAGTTGACATTGTGAGACATATTGGATGACCAGAAGATGCTCGTTTCATCAAAAGCAACAATCAGAACGCAGCTATCCGAGCAAATGATGCAAATATTCTGGTTTAAAAAAAGTTAATTTTTTTCTGCATGTAATATAAGAATGGTTTGTTTATGTCACTTGTTCTTAAAAATATATTTGAAGCAGTTGATAGATTATTATTATATAACTTATGAATTTGCAGATTTTTAGCATATTATTTAATAGCATCTTTTCGGTTATCTTACCACGGCTTGCAATGGATCAACGCTTATAATTCCTTTTCTAGTGAACATAAAAAGCCAGTTCTGGCTGCAAACTGTAGCAAACACATGAATGAGTGCAATGAGTTTTTATTCAACATTGTTCCATATAGATATAAAATAAAATATGTCTTCAAATTTAGAATGACATTAAAAATTGAAAGCTCCAACAAGTTGCAAACCAATACGCAGGCTATAATATCATCATAGATCAATTGCAAGCTATAGATATCAACTGATAGAGATATTTCTCAGTTTCTCAATGCATATTTATTAATTGATTTTTGACAAGTTAAAGGTAAGTTAGCAGTTTTATTGCATTCAAAAAGTTTAATATCGGTTCACCGGAAAAAGAGGGTAAAATATAGGTGACATTATAGCTTCGCCCGTTAAATGGCTAAAGTTATCTTCCCAAAAATCTGACGAGCCATTTGAAAAATACAGCACCAGCCTCTATTTGAACGCCACCTTCAATTGACCGCCACTAGAGAAGAAGGGTTGAAAAATACAGCGTCATGGCATTCAATTAGAGGTTTTACGTTAAGCACTGCTCTAACAACCAACCGATCAAAGCTTTTCAAATGTGCATATTGCATGGCAAACTAAATCAGACAACAGGAGTCATGTTTTGTTTCCTTTGGCTGTTTCCTCCAACCAAAATTCTGAATCACAGATTTGATTTTACAGCTGTGGGGTGACTCCTCAAGGCGGTACTAACGGCACTCAAATAAAACATGGAGTGAACTAGTGTCAGCCAACTACTGCTAGTTCAAATGGATACTCAATGTACACAGTGTTAAGGACTTAAGGCCCCTGCGCTATCTCGTTTAGCTGCATGATGGACTGCAATGATTAACTGTTATTACATCATCACCAACGATAAAGTGTACACACAATGAGAGATTAGTTATAGGTAACTGCTAACCAACAACTAATTAGAAATTACTAAATTGCATTGATGATATCGCGATCCTTTTGTTATCTTTTAATTATCTGATTACGCAATTCATCATGAGCGTAGTTCTTCGCCATGCTTGCGAATATGAATTGGGTAAAATCTAGCTCCTATCCAAAAGGTTCTGGAGTAGCGACGGTATACGACATATACGTTAAAAAAATTCTCATTCTTATCCTAAAAGTCTCCTTTCTGCTTTAACTCGCTACGACCAGCGAAATTTTTTCGAGTTGCTATTCTGCGAGTACTTACATCACTGCATTTTGGTCACTTACATCTGCTCATCAGATACTTCTAAAGGCAAAGAAGCAGTTTCACCTTACTTTACCCGGTAAAAGATTTAAGACTTTTAGGATAAGAACGGAAATTTTTCTACTGGGTATACCGTATACCGCTACCGCAGGACTTTTTGAATAGGAACTAGATTTTACCTATGAATTGAGACTAATCTTCACAATTGTTGAAATTGGGTCTGATGTGGTCAACAAACAACCAATCAAGATGCTAACGGTTGCGATCATCGATGTCAAAGTTCAACTTGTCGAAACTCCATCGCATCGTCGCTAGCAACGATTACGTTGGCCGCTCATCACAAAATGAGGTCATAGTAGCCCATCGTTGCGGTCAACCACACGGCTGTTC
Organism: Watersipora subatra; assembly: GCF_963576615.1. NCBI lineage: Eukaryota > Metazoa > Bryozoa > Gymnolaemata > Cheilostomatida > Watersiporidae > Watersipora > Watersipora subatra. The sequence continues at coordinate 53,413,185 of NC_088716.1, forward strand.
ATCAATTTGAGCACATAGTGTGCATGGGCCTTTACCCTTGGATATCTCTATGGCTCATCACAGTATACATGTAAAGCAAGTTCAGTTCTATTAGCTGGTTACTTTTCAGCATGCAATCTTATAATCACTGGTTTCATGTTTGGAAGATGCTTTTCATATGAATCACTATAGTCTTCTTAGGTGTAGTTGCAGACATATTTCTGTACTGTCAGAGATGTTTCACCAACTTTACTATATTGATGATATATACAATGTATGTTTATATATATAAAAATATATATAAATATATGTTTATATAATATATGTTTCACAAATTTTACTCTATTGCTGAAGCGTTTTACATGACAGTTAACCAATTTCAGTTGTTTTCTGTTTTGGAGATTATTTACATTTGACAATTTAGCAGTGATCAGTAATTTGTACTAATGGTTTCACTTAAACTAGTATTATACTAAATTTTATTAAAACAAACTGATACATACAATCATAGTTACAATGGCAACTATGTAAATAGAAGAGTGGTTAAATGTATTGGTGGGTTTGTGGATAGAGGCTCAGGGAATAGATTTGTGAGTGGCTGAGTCAATAGACACCCGAAAGGATTTTTGGAAGAATTTGTGGGTAGAAAAATGGATAATGCGTGAATGGATGTATGGATACATGCATGGAAAAATTTGTGGATAGAGGTGTGATGGGATTTGTGAATGGATGTGTGGGTGGATACGTGGATGGATGTGTGGGTGGATACGTGGATGGATTAATGGATGAGTTTTTGTATGGATATGCGGATAGAAGCATGGATTGAATGATAGATGGATGCGTGAATAGATGATGTGATGACTGTGTACATGTGTGTGGTGGTGGATGTGTAGGGAGATATGTAAATGTATGTAGTGTTGGGTATGTGGAGAGAGGTTTGGGTTGATGTGTAGATGAATAAATAGAAGGAAATATTTAGTAAAGACATCTACGTTACACATATCTTAGCATTTGGCTCAACAAAGGCATTAAGCATGCGTAAACTATAATACAACAGTAATGTAGGAACATAAGTTCTAAGGCCAAAGCTAGGTCGTAGAACTAACCAATTTTTTGTAAAGCTAGTTAATACTTACTGAAGCAAGAGTTGTATGCCTTTTGCTGACTGGTGAGAAACAGAGCAGCGATCTTAGACCACTCTAAAAATATAATCATTGTAAATTGGATTTTTACACTCATTCCAAAGCATCATTCTGGATTAGCTAAACATTTTACCTTGTAACTTTCTTAAGTAGCAAAGCTCAACAAATATCTCAGAATATCATTTTGCTAGTAAAATTGTCTTGTTAAAATCTGTCTCAAGGTAGATTCCTGGCCGTGTGACTAATCTCTTGATATTTAGATTTCATGATTTTTTTTCTTGCAACATCACAACAGGCTATTTTGTAGCCATGGAAGCTTGGTCTTATTTAACATCCCAGTTTTTTGTTTGTTAATAATTGGGCTGACTTACAGCATTGTTATTTTATGTGCTGCAAAAGATAAATCCGCAGTTGTTTAAAGAATTTATGTTGAGGCAGTATGAGAGTAACAAGTTTAGTGAACCCAGTGAACCTGTAAGTAGACTTGCAAAAACTTTTATTAGGTGGTCACCTTTTTATTCTTACTTTTCTTGGTCAACTTATTCAATAGTAAATACTTTTAGTAGAAGGCAGTCTATCATTGTCGAATAATACAGTTGTAAGCTGGAAAAGAATTTGAAATGAAATGAAGGCACCTGACATAAGTAAGCAAACTTTGAATCATTAGTCAACTAAAATACTCGTTATGACAATTCAAGGCAAACGCCTAGCATTGACATGCTTGTTTATGGAAAAACTGGTAACTATTATAGTTGTTGTTATGAATCGATTTGCCTATTGATTCCTATTGAATGCTATTTTCTTGTCTGTATGTGTTATGTTTGGTTGAGCTCAAGGGGAAAAGCGCGCTTGTAGAATGTATAGAATAGTAATTATATGCATGGCTTAAAAATAAAAAAGATTGAATGAGATTGAAGCAAGCCTGGCCAAGTCGTATGTATAAAAATTAGCAAATAAACTAAGCTAGCAATCACAGTTGCAGCCACAGATAAGGTCATCGCTGTTCCAAAATTTAATAAGACAAAACAAAAAATAATATATACATGTAGCTCTAAAAATTTTAAAAACAACTACAGTTGTTATTACAATGTTTTACAATCTTATGACAACTTGGGTTTTTTTAATTGCATCATAGGAAATACATGGGGTGATGCAATCATCACATGATGGTGATTACTACCTTGGAATTTCCATTGTGCATATTCTTTAAAGTTTTGGTGAAACTTTTACCAGTTAACTTGTAAATTGTATTTCTGGTCTAAATTAATCTTTGGAATTCTACAAAGAAGTAATCATCAAACCTGATTTACCGGAGCTGAGCGGTGCTTTGTAAACCAATCCCGTAAACGAGATGTATTTTTCTTTTTGGTCGGCATGTTTTGAAGATGATCAGCATAGCCATGAACACTTTGATAGTCGCTGTCATCAGTTTCTTTTCGCGGAGTATACTTGGGGTTATCACATGATGTTTGAGAAATGTTTTGTGATTCTATTTCCATCGTTTCCTGAAATTTAGAAAATCAGTGTATAAACTACTCTAATAAGTTTTGATAAATTACTCTAACAAGTTTTTAACCTGGATATTTTAACATAGAGTTTTTAACTCTAAGTATTTGACTTTAAGTGATTGTAAAAAAAATAAATGAACTTGGCGATTCATCATTCGAAGCCCACAAATGTTTTTCTAATAAAAAAGTATTGTAGCAATTGATTGCTTCAATAAAATCTGAGATTATTAACTTGAATTGCTAACTAGATAAGCTCTTTGGGTTTTTGTGCGGCTTTAAAATAACATAATACATATTTTAAGACTAGCTCGAGATGATGTATTCCATAGTAATTCACAATTCACAGTCATTATTTTCATGAAGATTCTAGATAGAGGTCCAAAATAATAAAGACTATTCAAACAAACCAATTAAATATGCAAAAGCTGTCCTTAACACAGTAAACAATATAAATGGTTGATTTCAGAAGCAGTTGTTTTATTATTAATGTGAGTGTTATGAAAGGAGCTATATTTGCACATTTTAGGAGGTGTTTTTGACATTTCATGTTTAAGAGCAATGGCACACTCGCTTGTCCTCAGCATGTAGATAGAGAAGGAAACTAGCAGCAGTCTTATCTAGACAATGATAGTCATTACTTCAATAAAATAATTAGTTTTTCTTCAGTTGTCCTTCCTTATTTCTTGTCAGTGTAGTCCTTTCCTTTTTTGCTAGAATATTTGTTGAAATATTTTTGAAAGTTGTCATACTATAAGCATACAAGTAGCTGTGTGAGGAGTCAACATTAACGGCTTCTTTATCAGCATTGAGCAATGCTAGGCTCTAGTCACCACTGATTCATTGGTTAATCAAAGAGTTAGAAACCGATTTATCAAAATGTCCATTAGATTTAGTAGTGAGAGTTGGTAAAGTTATTACTTTGGCGCTCACTCAACCATAGCACTGCTCATTAAAGAGCAACTGAGTCAAACATGAAAAGTCACGTTGGACTCATCCGTCATTTTGTTAGTAAGTCTATTAGTTCAAAATCAAAGCAGTTACTAAACTGATGTAAATAAAAGTTTAGAACAAATCTTTTAGTTATGTGTATTATAAACTAAACCATAAGGCAATAATTTTCATGCCAAAATTAACACGTATATTGTCTAAAACTACTGTACATGAACCTAACACTAGAGCTGTAGTTCTTAACCATTTAAAACGTACTAAAAGCCCAAAAACTTCAGATGCTCATTCACTGGAACCTTTTTTACTTAAATATATGAAGTAATTTTTTCACATTCAAGACATAGGTATATGTTTGACTGGTGCACATAATAAATTGTGCACTAACATCACCATGTTAAAAGGCAAAAATAAATACAGTGCATGAACTCACAACAAACTGCATATCTTTTCATAAAGGCATAACCTTGCAAATTAGTGTGACTTCTGCAGTTGCCTTTGAGAGACTTCTATCGAACCCTGAGACGGCCTCACTAAACCCCTAGGGTTTTATTGAACCCAAGTTGAGAACCAAACAATACTATAAATCTAAAGCATTCATCTTTTGTCACGCATATGTGTATGATTAGTTTTGCACCAACCATGCAAATCCCTGAGTTTAAAAAAGCAGCCTCTATTAGTTTTTTCCCTAGTCTTGCAGAAATGTACATAATGCTTCAAGTTAGTAGCAGTGTAGGAACTACTGATATGTAAATATCTTTAGACATACAGAAGTCTACATAGTTTGATAAAGTAAATTAGATAGTGCTTCAAGTTAGTAGCAGTGTAGGAACTACTGATCTTATGTAAATATCTTTAGACATACAGAAGTCTACATAGTTTGATAAAGTAAATTACCATAGATAGTACTACAAGTGGGTAGCTGTGTAGGAACAACTGATCTTATGTCAATATCTTTTTGCAGATTTAAGAGTTTCAGAAGGCTGGCACACACGCTGTACCCTCGGCTACAAGAATAATTAATGTTCTTAAAATTTGAGTATTTCTCATACCACTACATTTTTAATAATACTTTTAATAATACTTTTAATAATACTTTTAATAATACTTTTAATGTTTGTTACACAGAGAGTAATGCAACCAAAGCTTACCTTCTAGAAGCTTATTTGGTTGCTTGTGCGGCCATCGCGCAAATCAACTTGAATAATTGCCCGTCGATGTTTATCCATCAGTGAACACTATTGCGTCAGCTATAGGAGATTTTTATTTCCTTATTCGCACAATAGGCTGTGCAGTCAGGCGTGTTTAAGCATGGCCCACAACTCCCAAACAGCAAGCTTGCTTTTCCGAACTATTGATATTTCACTTGCATCATGTTTCAGCTAAAACTTCTGTTCAATACAATTCTACATGACCAAAACATTAGCGTCACACGCCTAGATAGTATTCACATTTGAAGGTCGGCGTAAGGTGAATAAACCTAGATTACAGAAGTTGTGTCAACTGTTTGATCATGTCAATCGGATACATACAACATATTTTTATTTTCCAACGGCCATTATTGTGATTCTTAATGCAATATTAGCTTGAGATCTTACATAACTTTTTGAATAGTCGTTATAGTTTAGTTTTTAGAGAAAGGTCATGTCTAGCAATCTACTTCTTGTTTAGACCAGATTATTTATAGTAACAGAGCAAGCTAAGCAACTTGTCGTCTAGTAAATAGCGCCTTGTGGTAATACTTTATCATTGTAACAACATTTATAAAACAAAGGACAGTGCGATAACTTTACCGGATGTACAATCATAATATAATAATGTAATATAATATCTTATATTTGCATGGCAAGATATAGCCGCAATATGTCTGTCAAGTATAGTACTTTATGCAGCTTCATGACAATAGTCGAGTCTCACAGCTACAATATGTATTTAATATCTAAAAATGCTTCCAGTGTAAAGTTCAAATGCGAGTTTAGGAGTAATCCTAAACTCTAGGCTACAAAAGGTTTAAGCATAAATATAAAAACAGTAACATTAATAAATAAATGAACAGAAGTGTAAAAATATGTTATCATACAGCAAGAGGAGCTGATTGTAGGAAATATATTCTTTGCCATGTTATGTGATGGCTAGTATCGCCCTTGATAATTGATGTCTCAATAGCATATACTGGATGTATGACGCTAAAAATGCCCTGTAGAAGCATGAGTTTCTCACACAAAAAAATTGTTTTCATTCAACAAGAATTCGCTCAGAGAGATATCTAGGACCGCCTTTCAACGAACCTCTCTGCCCCAACTGGAATACCACTACTTAAAATGGAAACTATTAGTTGTCTGTCCCTTTATTAAATTCCACACTAATTAGGTCATAACTCCAAATTCTTATCGTATAGATTTAGGTGATTGTCTATTTCATATTTCAAACATCAATGGAACAGGCTCAGCCCTTTTGCTTTGCCAAGCAGAAATTGCCTCCTCCATTTTCTCATTTTGTTCATCATTAAGATGAGTCTTCCAGTCACCCACTTTCTACAATGAATGCCATCACAGTGGTTTACTACAAGCGTTTTATCATCAGTAACATATCATTTTATCATCAGTAACATATCATTTTATCATCAGTAACATATCATTTTATCATCAGTAACATATCATTTTATCATCAGTAACATATCATTCTAGTAAGCAACAGAAAAACATCCATTACTCTTACATTTCTCACACTCCAGATCACAACTGTTGCTATTGACAAAAATCGATAGTCATCTATAATTGTAATATATTAGTGACGACAGAAAACTTTCTGTTACTTTTTCTTACTACATTATGTAAATCCGTGTTTCATATTCGGTGTCATAAGCAGACTATATCAGTGATCGCAGTACAGCTCTAGCAAATCGGCCAGGATCATGCAAGGAAGACCATGTCATTAATAAATGAGCAGTTACTGTCTCATCCATTGAGATCACATCATTACCACGTTTTACACTATGTCTCAACCTATCATAACATCATGTCGTCACATCACTTATTTTTGCACTTTGAGCAAGAAAAAACAAACTATCAGCCATGCAGGGTTTTGTAGGCTAAGAGTCAAATAGTCGTACAAATGTAACATAATTATTAAAGATATAAACTGCAGGTTTCTCGAGAGTTGCCTGTTCTTACTATTACTGAGAATTAATCACTCTTGAAGCAATCTAACACACATAGCTAAATTATTGCAAGAAGGCAGGTCTGAGAGACAAAATAAAGCTACATTCAAAAGTTAAATGAGTTAACACTCTTAATGTTAGCCTGTGTTCCAAATCATCTTTTTCTTGTTTTTAACCATATACATGTATATGGTTAGAGAGCATGTGCTGAATAGTCTTTTTGAGTCATCAGAAAACTTGCTATGATAATTCAGCGTTTCTTAATTTTCTTTTGATATTTTTTGCTGAAAGTACTTTCTTTGCTATTTATTTTTCAACAACATTTCATCAACATATTTCACTTTCTAAAAGCACTTTGGATTATCTACATGTTTAGTAAACTTTCCTCTATCAAATATTACCATAGCTTTCAACCTAAACTACCAAATATCATTTTACCATCTCATAGCTTATACTATTGTGCTACACATCACAAAATCGTGTTGTTATTTGTTTACAGCTTCAATAAAACAATGACATGTTGATCTGGATATGAAAGTTAAAAAATCATATTCGTACCATGTATTCTTTTAAGCCAGTGCTTCTTATTTGCTATGTAGATCTACAGAAATTATATTTTAATGTGCCTCACAAAGTAATGAATAACATAATTAAAAGTTATTTACCCCTTTTCTGTACATGGTGCCTTTGAAAACGATTTCCAAATGTTTCTCTGATTGCGCTTTTGCTTGCTTCATAGTTGTGAAAGAAGTTGCCTCAGCAATTTCTTTCAGCAAGTTTTCACTAGCTTTCGTACCGAGGTGCTCATCTATTCGCTTTATCTCACCCTCTGGGTCCTACAAGAAACCAGCTCATTTCATAATCCAAATAAACACATAAGCAACATTATGAAAAGGACACAAAAGTAACCACTCATGAAAACATCAACAACTAATTTCTTTATGTGATAATTTTAGCTGAGTTCTTAGTAATAGTTCACCTATTCCTAGTTTCAGAGTGACCTATGTTAGATCGAGGAGCAAACTATGCATAACTAGCACTCTGGAAATCTAGCGGGGCGTAAGAGATCATCAGATGTGCCGATGAAGCAGAGAGAATAAGTATGTGCACAGCTATTCCAAGATCCATCAAAATAAATTATTAGTACAGGTGGTAGCACGCTTGACTGCTAAGCCGAATGTAACGAGTTCGAATCGTGCGTGACACAATTTTTTTCCCACTCTCCACGGCTTCAGACAGATGGACATGGCTTTTAAACAGTAAAGATGATGGTGCTTAGCAGTTTACAGTAATTTAATTTGGTATTTAGTTTACAACAGGCTCATGTTGGCCTTGATAAAAAGTATACGTGTCTTGTAACAGATGTTGTCAAGTCTGCTTTTATTGTTTTCATTTCATGGTTTCATGGTGAGCTAATAGATAAATTAGTAACGATTTCCTTACTTCTGAAAATTAATGCTAAAAACAAGTTGCTGCTTCACTTCCATTAGAAAAAGCATCTCAACTTTCCACTCATCAAGCATAAAAGCAATAAAATTCTTCAAACCTTTGATCCAGCAGCGCTCTTACATGTATGTTTCTAATTGCATGTTGCACAGCTTTGTGAAGATTATTATTTAAACTTGCTAAGATAATGTAATAATAGAATTCTAGTAATAATAATAATAATAGAAATGATAAAGTTTAGTCTCTTAAAAGAGTTTAACATAAAAAATATAGTCAAGTTAAGAAACCTGATTGGCTGCATAATGAGCAGTCAGCAAGTATATTTGCTCTATCGTTGGATCTTTAGCCTTTTCTACTCTGTAGTTGCACATTAATCCAATTTTTATTTACTTTTCTTGGCTCTTGTTTTTAACAATGTATGCATGCATCAATGAAATATGGACTTCAACATAAAAATGAATATTTCATAATCATAACTTTCATTCTATTATACGTCACCGAAATTGAACAAATAAGATTTTTCTAGTCTTCATATTTTGCTAATCAAATCAATGACAACTTCACAGGCTTGATTTGTAACACTTGTAAAGATTCGAGGATTACTTTATTGCAGCAAGAGGTCATTTTCCAATAGAACCCACCTTAATCATCTGCTCATACTGAATACAGAGGATGTCAGGATTACTTCTGAAGTTGTCCCAAAAGTCAGCCACATGGTCAAACCAAGTGCCCATCAAATCTACAAAAAGCAAGAACTTTCTCATCAAATATAAACAGGTATAAGATAATTTTAAGGTTTTTAACTAAGTAAAATAGTATTTACTATTCTAAAATCACTATATGTGACCTCTCATGTGAAAATCAACAAAAATGAGGGATTTTCAGATTTTGAGTTAGTAACACAGCCAGATGCAGAATTTTGTGGAGAATTTAAAGCATTTTGAATTTTTGAGTTAGCTTAAGTAGTTCATGAGATATTGCAAATTTTTGGAAGGCACGTCAGCCAAAACTCTCAAAATCTGAAACGGAAAAAATCGCGAATAAAGACGTGACGCATGGAGGTCACATATGCAAAGCCAAAACTATAATAGTTAACTCCGTTGAAGTCTAGTATTTCACTCCTTAGATTTGTCTGCACCTGAATCCTGAAAATATACTACTATCATTCTAGTCTAGTAGTAGTCTACTATTAAGACTTATACCCTGGCAGTCTACAGTGGCTAAGTGTGCCGGGAGAGCTGGTCAGGTGTGCCAATAATGCACAGAGAATTAGTATATCTACAATTATGTTGAAATGCTGCAAGGCGGTCAATTAACGCAGTTGCTCTTGTTGGGCTGCTAAACCTAATGTGAAGAGTTCAAATTCCATTAAATTTGAATAAAAGCAACCTTTTAATCTAACCTTGCACTCTGACCTGGGACAGATGAACAGACAGACAGACACAGCTCTTATTATAGTAAATATTGGTTTATACCTGGCTTACAGTAATATACATCTGACACAGCTGACTACATGCTGACACAGCTGATGACATGATAACACAAAGACCACATGATAATAAACATGACTATACGCTGACACATCTGACTACAGATAGCACACATAAATATCTGACAGCCATTTATCAGCGTTGGTTGAAAATGAATTAATGCTCTTGCGTCCTAAAAGTTAATTAATAGACCTACTAATTATCTCTGGTATTAACACAATATTTAAAAATAGGAAAAAACTAGCAATATGACTGGAGTAGGTTAAAAATGATGAGGGATGGAAAACATGGTAAATTTTGAGGGAGTCAAACATAGATAACTGTTGGCTACACATGTAGTTATGTTTTAAACTACCGAGATATGGCTGTTTATGTTATACACTACGGTGTGAAAAATTATCTTTGGCTTTTAAAAAGCTTTGAATTACTCATAAAAGTAGCGGTAGACATTGTTCATACAACTTGACTGTCATTTCACCTGCTTTAATTGAGAGATTTGATATTCCACGCTTGCAACTTATTTTATATTTCAAACTCAATTAGCTATTCAGAGAAGTGATACAATTTATAGTTAATAATAAACATGAATGATTACACATTAACTTACCAGGAATGTGACATCTTACGAAAAGGATTTGGAAGTGACTGACACATAACAAATTGATAGATTGCTTAACTGTTCTACAACTTGGCATGATACGCATTCTTCACCATTTATATTAGTGGCTAGTAAAATATATTACCTTTTAGGAAACACAACTACATAACTACAAGTAAATGCGCTTATGTTCTGAAGCGCTGAAACCTAAAAGCTATTATGCTTCAATGCTAATCGTGTCGACAGTCAATTTCAATAGATTTACATATATTGTGTATCGCACACGTTAGATTTTTTCATATAACACTGTCAACTGTCTATAAAGGCAATATTGATTTTGACTTATCAGATTTATGTTATGGCACAGTATGCGCTGTGTCAATATCTAATTACATGTATTACCAAATTTAATTATTTAAACCTTAAAATATGTGAAGTAAGGTGCAGCTGAGTTTCAACATAGTTTTTTAGCTAAACGTCATTTAGACCTGAACATTTAACATTTATTTTGTGGGAAAAACAACTCTCAGCAAAATCACTAGTCAGACTGAATATAAATTTATAGTCCTTGTAAGCCTTGAGCAGGTAAATAATTTTAGAGCTGCAGGAAAAGCTGTCGAAGGTTTTGAACAATGAGTATCTATTTTTGTCGAATCGTAAAATGCGTTCCGCTTAATAACAAAGCGACGGGTTAATAAGTGACATACATACTTGCTTCAGGTGGTCCGAGAAACATCCCAAAGAATGCTTCAAATGGCATTTCTGGAAATCCAGTTGGATTCGCTTTCGACATGGCCATGTAGTGGTAGTAAAGTGACACACAGACATCCTTCGGGTTACGATAGACGTAAACTGCAATTAACGAGCTAGAAAAATAAATTTATTTTTTCATTCATGCTTGTTAGGATATCCATCAAATAAAGAAATTATTTCCCAAGAAAATTTGACCCCATTATATGACCAAAGCTAAACATGGACAAATTGAAGAAAGTGTCACAAACTGGATTTTTTTCTAAAATAATTTATGACTCTGATTTTGACATCACTCTATCCTTTGCTAAATAACTTTATTATTCCTATTACTTTAGTCACGTGTATCTTTATTGCTATCATAACTCATATATTAGTTTCAACTTAATTTTTTAGACGATTCAATTGTTTAGGTGTACATTCTAGAAGGACTTAAAACAGCCATTATCCTTTGTTTGACAGCGACTACATTGTTCAAGTTTACATAAGACTAAGTTTGTTTGTAGTAAGAACTTTACTACCAAGACAGCAAATTAGGTAGGCAGCATCAGTTATGACTTAATATACTGTCAGCAAATTGTCTTGCTTAGTGGGAGCAAGAGAATTATTTGGTATTACGCTGTGCATAGGACAATTAGCTTGCATCCAATTATATTCTGAGTAATCTAAAATTTGTTGTCCGGTAAGACTTAAAAATCACTAAAGAATGGTGTGAACATTCTCTAAAATTTGGGAGTTGTCTTCTTCCACTTTAAGGCCTGTAAATGATTTAGACAGTCTTGTTGACTTCAAACAGTTATATGATATAAAATAATAATTTTTATCTTTAGTAAAAACATGAGGTTGTTTACATTTTGTAAACTGTTATAATATCCTGCTGCTGAAATTCTGTAGATTTTTGAAGTGTTATTTTTATAACATAACTAATTGATTTTTGGCAAAACAGAAGTCAAATATAAGTATGTTTCATAGACTTATAAGAAAATGCCACAGGTGGTAAGTTTATTTTTGTCAAATACTGTAGGAAGTTTTAGGCAAGTGATGGCAGGTGCATTTGACATAATAGACCACAGATGTGGACATTCATAGGTAAGGAGTATGCGTATTCAGCTGTGTTATAACTCATATACTGTTTCATTCCAAGTTTCAAGCAAAAATATCTGTACTTTGTTTCTCTAAATGCTGGGACGATTTACAAAATTTAAAATGATTTGTACCAAACAACTACGTTCACTCTCAGGTATGTATGATTGCCACTACTTGTTAACTACTGCAAAATAGTTTTGCGAAAAGCCAAGCAAATAAATACATGTTCAAATATGCAGCCTAACAGAAAAAGAAGTAATAAATGATAGGTTACCTTATCAGGTACTAAGCCTTCCACTATAGCCATAGCAACCAAAAGGATTGTGAGATTGTACAAGAGGTAAAATAGAGGGTGGTACTGCCAAGTGAACTGGCAAGTTTTTGTGCAATGCCATTAACAAGGGACAAAAACTGTAGAATCTGGTAGTCTGCGCCTGCCATAAATTATTGCAAAGCATTTTTGTTTAGTTTGAATTAATAAAAAAACTGTTTGAAGCAAAAAATTCGCTTTATTCTCAAGTAGATTGTATTTAATAGAATGAAACACGTGTTGGTGGAAAGTCGAAAAATCTTGAAAGTTGTTGCTTTTTGAAACTAATCAACAAAACTCTAAATTAACTCTGGTCAACTTTCATTGTATCTAAAAAGGTTACTTTCTACAGAAGTAAACAACAGTAGTTACTACTCGGCATCTCATGTGATTACTCTGTCTACAGAAGGATAGGCTACAGACTAACCAAGTTTTCTGCCGCTGTAGCTCTGGCTTGGTAGGGTCCACATAGGGAAATGTGTAACATACTCTTGCAACTCTTTACCATGGACCTCTTTGATGACACTTGGCGGGAGAATCTCCATATGAGCAGTTTCTTTTGGCAAATTATCAGCTGTTGCCTTCCTCTTATGTAGCATCTTCACTATCTCCCAGACCCAGTGTGTGCCTGCGGGTTGTTATTAGAACATAGTATAGCTGTCACTATAGCACTTCAAGATTAGTGAATGAAACATACATGTAGTTATCTTATTATGTAGAGCTGCGTGAGAGCTTACTGAGACAATATATATATATAGGTTATTAATCTCTGACTAGGGGTGAGTATAATAACATTCTTGAGGTGTAGAATTCTTGAGGAATGCGTGATAGGTTGAGAAAGAACTAAAAGTAGAATAATAATGAATGGAGCACGTCTTTCACAACTATTTCACTGATGGATTACTCTAAAACTGGTGGTGAAAGCCTTTGCCTACGTGAGCAGCAAATATAGGTGCAAGAGAGGTGTTTACAATACTTCATGATATCAAAATGACATCTAATATAAAACTGCTTGCTGTATAATTAAACATGGAAAATTGTCCTTTTCTTTATTTTAAGTTGAATATTACTTTTACTACTATAAAAATGGTGGTAAGATTCATGGTGGTCAGCCAGAGATTCATACAATCTCTGGCTGACCTCAGTTTCACTTTGCGAAACACATTTTTATAGATATTTGTTCTTTGCAATGATCAGATTCATTACAGCTACACAGGTTTCACCAAATTTAGATCAATGAATTTCTAATGATAATTTATTGGGCAATAGTAGTAGTGATAGTGAGTATTTATTTTTAACAGTAATAATAATGATGCTAGGCTATAGTAATAGTAGTAACCCATCTGACTCGTAATATGCTTGTTAACCACAATAGTACAAAAAGGACCAAAAAGTGTATGAACTGATTCTGTAACACATGTGTGGCCTTTTTATGGCATCAGATGATGTAAAATTTTAGGCTAATTAATTTAATCAGATATTATGACAACTTATTGCGCTAATGTATGATATTTTGTTTTACCGGATATTTGTTTCGGTAAAAACTTTATTTGGTAGCGAATGAGTTAATGATAGCGATAACCATTCTTATTGTTTACTTTTATTAATAAATTTGAGTTAATAAAGGTTCGAACTGTAATTTGTTGAGATTAAGTCGGCACAATTCCATTATTTTGCTTTTAATCAATGTTACATACGTATAAGCCGAGCCCATTAGTTCGGAAATTTTTTTGTTATTTTGGAAACAGCTTATAATGCGGAAATATACGGTAATATCCTTAGCTTATCCAGATAAATGATTTTACATTTCTAACATACTCTCCTTAGGTAGCTTATCCTGATAAATAATTTGTATCCCAAACAACTACCCTTAGCTGTCTTATCCTGATAAATAATTTGTATCCCAAACAACTACCCTTAGCTGTCTTATCCTGATAAATAATTTGTATCCCAAACAACTACCCTAAGCTGTCTTATCCTGATAAATAATTTGTATCCCAAACAACTACCCTTAGCTGTCTTATCCTGATAAATAATTGTCTATGTTAAAAGACAAAACAAGTTACTGGCTGTGAAGTTTTGCATAACAGCGGAGGCAACAAAAAACAGAGTCTAATAACATGAAAACAACAAATTTGAGAAGGCCAGCATTATAATATTGTATATTGTTGAAATACAACTATCTTGCATTAACCGCTAATATCCAATCTACCATATTATGACATATCGACACTCGCTACTAAATCCAGATTAACCTCACTAGGTAACGAAGAGTAAATATTATAATGTACATACATCTGGCTTGCGTTAATTGCTACCTCGTTTATTTTCAATGTTGCAGCGTTTACCCTATACAAGACAAATTTAGGGCATGGTTGCTTTATTGTAAAAGACGTACAGGAAATACAGACTAGTTTTGAAAAGTACCTACCAGATTTGAGATATGTAACAATAAGGACACTGTCAGCTGGCAATGGTTTTTCCTTTAGCTCAGCCAGAGTCTGTTCACAGTTGAACAAAGAGGGTATAAGCATCATTCTAGGGTCTCCTTCAACCAGTGGCTTCGGCATTGCAGGTGGATCTGAAACATGCAATCTTTGCCCTTACTGATGTAGAAAATTTCATTCTCAATGCCAAATCATTCCACAAGCTTTTCTGGTTTCTACGAACTGGTAGCATGGTGACTTGATGGTACCAAAATTATCACTTAAGTCATTTTAAAATAGCGGTATTAGCAAGTTTTGTTTTTGTTGCTTGGTTAGGCGCTAAAGCAGCTTTCATGTCCTTGTTAAAAGCTTAATTATTGTTGAAAGTCTTTGATTTGATGAATATTTGCAGTGACAGCAACTCCAAAATTAAATGTGTAATCTTTAATCTTTTGGACCCTGACGGCCACCAACATTCACATGGCTCGGTCTACATATGCTGTTTCCGAGTAACAGCGCAAACTAATCAAATTAATTCTTACATAAAGCATTAGACTGAAAATTTACCAACTTCCTTCGTTATTATAATAGTTTTAGTGGAACGGTATAGCCAAAAAGTTTGATACGATTCGGGTTTTGAATACAGGTTTTAGTGATGAGGATGAAGAATTATGTGATACTAACTATAATTGTGCTGATGACTTTAAGCCAGACAACAATGAGGAATTTTATCATTTTGTTTTCAAAAACACATTTTTCTATAATTTTTTTAGAATTTGTTAAAATCATATTAATTGTAGCAGTTTTAGCCCAGATTTAGATATAATTAGTAACAGTTTCAAAATGTCCTACTTTTTGGCAAATTCCTATTGATACTGACACGCATGAACAAGGAAGCCAGGGTTCAGTACAAGCAAGTTGAAAGAGAGGGATGATACACAAACTTGTTTTCTTTTATCGACGCATGAGTTAGCTCAATGCCATCTTTTGATACTTTGTACAAACTTAACATTTATTCACTATAATAAGTTTAAAATGGCAAACTCAAATAAAACATCATTATTTTATTTGTGGTCTTCTCAAGCCTATTAAATAAGCGTTATCATTTCAACAATTTTCAACCAGGTGGTAGTCACACACTTATATGACAACTAAAGGGTAGATGTAACAATTTATGACAATGTTTTTTACATATTTCAATATAGATAGAATCTGAACTACAGGAATGAGCAGTTAAACGTTACCAATCTGTTCATCGATTGTGGTGTCATACTGATATCTGTTGCCTTGTCACAAAACATTGCATTTCCACGTTTCGAATGGGTTCAGAGTTGCTTCCACTCTGAATCGTCGAATCAAAGCATTGGACGCCATTTTGCTTCGCTGAATTAATGCGAAGGTATTTGCTGTGAGAGTATTTTGACATCATAAAAACGCTCACCGCTGATAGATTAGAATCAATAATACTCAGGAAGCCCTCCCCAGTGTAAGTGACAAAAATTTCAGCACACTTCTGCCCATAACCACAGCAGGGTCTCTGCTATGAAAACCTTCTACTAATCACTACTGTTTCTGCTTGACTTTTTGTCTTAGCATGAATATTCACATGCTGTTTATACTTACATGCTAATATATTTATATGTTTTTCATGCGATGATCATATAACAATATGGTAATTACTTTTTAGTGCAATTAGTTGACTACGTATGAGTTGAAAAGTGTGCATGACCCAAAAGCGAGTCTCCCTTAGCAAGTTTTGTAAGGGTTGCATCATGAATCTTGAAAAGATCTTTAGTGCAACTTCGAACCATTAAACCGGCAGGGTGCGAATTTATGACTAGCGGGAAAACTCTAAACCCATTCAAAACATGAAAACACTGCAAAAGTAAGCTTTATAGCGGGATTAGCGGAATTCGTGTTGCACAGGTATTAAAAAAACAGCTTATAAAATAGCGGCGGGTAATGTAGTTGCCTGCCACTTGCCATTAGCCTGGCACATTGCCAATGGTCAATTTGAGTAAGTTAATATTACTAAACTTACTAATAAGAGCGGTGAGAGCAAATGTAAAATGACATTGCGCTGTAACGCAGAGCGATATGCATATTTTCACCCACATTGCAACATATATCGCCCGGTGAATCCATCAATCTCGCATAGCGCAATTGTTTAGCACATCGTGTAGGGAACGAAGGTACCGAGATCGAATGTCCTGCGATGTGGCTTTTTCACTCGACTATTTTAATAGCTATAGCCGGACACACCGATTCTCACAAAAACTTTGGAGTTATATAAATAGGAACTTTTAGCTTGATCAACAGATCTAAAGGTCAAATAGCAAAGTAGGAAAATTTTTCTGTTCTCAAGCTGTTCGAAATAAAGCCTAAAAGAAACTTTTTGGTGGAACCAAAGCTAGTACAAGTACATGTAGGTCTTCACGTTGCTTTGCTTGTGAGAAAAAGGTGAAAAGGTTACAGATTTTGCTCAGCTCAAAACCACATTTTTTTACAACTATCATTGAAATCACATGAATCAAGAGTTGCTTTCATGATGATAGTTTTTCAGTGTAATACCAAACAATTGTACTGTTATGTTTTGACTAAGGGTTAGCAGACATAGTAACAAACTTAGGTGAATGTAATCTAACAGGGTGACTAAGAACTGTAAAACAAATTTCTATGGTTTAGAAAAGGTAAGATGTGCGATCGATAGCTTACACTCTTTAAAATTCCCACCATTACGTTTACCGCAAGGTTGCTGAAATGACTTTTCTTTCTTTTGAAGAAAGCATTCAAGTTTCTACCTCTTCAACCCGCAAACGCATTTCTCATACTCATTTTTCATTTAAGCCTATGTAATATGTAATTAATTTGTTTTAATGTTAATTTTTGGTTTTAAAAACTCTCTAACAGCTAAAGTAAAATAGCCTTCATGAGGAAAGCAACTTTAGTAAGTAGAGAAACAGAAACAGTGAGAACCAATGTGCATTGTTACAGCATACCGTTTGCAATGGCTTGTAGGCGAGTCATCAGTGTTTTGTTAAATCTTTCAAGAGTTTGGCTTTCTTCTGTTTCATCAGCATGCTGCTTTGATCCCGCAGGCTCTTCTTTAATGCCATTAGACTGGACAGCACTGCTTTGGTTGCACCCCATCTGTTAAAAAGTATCAAAATTTCAAACCAAGTTATAAATCCCTGTTGCATGTGAACCTGCCAGTTCTTTAGCAGGTTATATTCCAAGTCCTTACTCTCAGAGTCTCAGCAAAAGCTCTTTGGTTAGTATATCTATGAATTTCAATAACACTCTCGGTAATCTTTGACACTGCGCTTTTTTTGACTCGATTTAAATTTGCGAGTTGGAAAACATTTTAAAGACAGTTGTTACTGGCTTCTAGGTGGCAACCATACCGGCGCTCACACCTACACCTACGGTACATCTATCGCCATTCTCAAATTGGAGATGCATGAGAGTTTTTTCACTAGGTTTTCTATGTACTTACCTCCTGACTAGTTCAATCCCAAATGACCAGCCTGCCAATCCTGCACTCAACTAGACAGTAGCGTGATGAGGCCAGTGCTTGCAAGTGATATTTATGGTGTAAATATGCAGGCATAGCGCATACATGGGTAGATGCGAGGAGATAACTTCTAATGAGACAGGATATATTATTCTTCGCTACTACCAGCTTAGTTTACTCAAGTTTCTATTAAGCATTTAATTATTATATTATATATGATGAAATCAATCAACAAGCGCAGTTCGGTGGTTTGTATGTTAGCTTGTGATGTTAGGGGTGCTAGGAAGAGCCTCCAACCATAGTTACTCCTTGGTTCAACTATCATGCCAGTATTAGTACAAGATATGGATGGCAGCAGTAACCACGCAATGAGTGGGAAATGCTAGTAAAGGCAAAAAAATAAAATGAATACAGTCTATCTTCTACCTATGATCACATCACTTTTTTCAATATTTCTTTTTTCTGTAAATCAATTAAGTAGAGAATTGTACTATGTAATTAGTTACTGTTGGCTAGTTATTTTTCAAACCAGTAGGACAGAAATTAATGTTAGTTTTCAATTCACCAACAAATCAGTAGATTATTACCCTTATTTATTTAACCAAAAGTTGAGGTACGTACACTGTATATAACTGGTAATTATCAACAAAACAATGTTTGTCGTTTAATGCAAAAAAATATAAGACAGAAATCAAGAATTATTGAGTGAGTTAAACAGACATGTTTTAAAGTTGGTAATCTAATAGTATTGTGGAAGACTCAGATAGTGGTTTGAAGGATGTGTTCACAGAAAGTTCATAAACTGAAACATACAATGGTGGATGTAGTATGTTGGTGTTACGAAGTAGAAAACGATGTTGGTCACATGCGTGAAAGGATAAGTACGAATGCTCTGGACATAGTTTAGGCAGAATATTGAAACTTGTAACACAGATGCCGAAACCAAATAATAGAGGAGAATTAGAAATCATGAAAATTAACAGACAGCGTAACACAAGATTAAAAATCTGAAGAGGCTATTTAACAAAAGATAACAGTTTTAACTACGCAGTGTTTGTCTCTAGGATTTTATGCCACAATATCCAATGGGAATGTTGATAATGCTCAGATTAGAGAAAAGACGCTATGAACAGCTTTCTGATAGTTGGCATATTTTCGTTGCTAGGGTTCAGTGATTACACCAGATTGTATTTATTTGTGAATGTCTAGACTAGACTATTAAATATCAGTAATATCACTTAGCTAAATGAGGTGTGAGCAATACAAATTACTTTAGCTAAATGATATGTAACTGGCTTAGCATAGCTATCGAAATTCTCACGCTTTCTTGCCTCCTAGTCTAAAGAATCTTAATGATAAAATCATAGATATTTGCAAAAGTGTGTTTACATTATCCCAAGCAATTACACAGTATTAAACTTCATAAAATATGCATTTCATTTGAAAACATTAGGTTGTGTGTTTTAGCGATTTCATCCGTGATATTTAGTAGCAGTCCATTTGTAATAGGTAAAGAATGGATTAACCAATAGTCATGTCCAACCATTTATTTTGACTAAACTTTTTTCATTTTTATGTAATCGATCAAAGATTTAATTCATTAATATTTTGAGTCGTTAAAATGTTATTTACAAAATATTTTGTTTTTGAAGTAAAAGCTTCTCTACATTATGTTTTTAGATGAAACATAAAAACCTATTGAAAAGCTAAGCTAAGAAGGTAAAATGGTAAACTAGTATCAATTTTCTATTACTCAGTATAAAACTTTAAACCATAACTGCCACGAACAACTTTTATCGTATTTAATAGGTAATTCAGACACGCTGATTCCAATTTTGTAATCAAAATAAAGATTAGGCCACTAACTTTCAGAGTAATGAAGGACTTTTTATAGCGATTTAATATCGGTCTCGAAAACAACACGATTGGCATAACAAGCTCCGCCCATAAATACGTGACGTATCCTAGCTTTTTAGGAACAGAAGTTATGTAGGTATGTTTAGACCGATTTAGAATAATAGAGATGGGTGTTTTAAAATCCATTAATATCTAAATTCAGCCTTAAAAATAATATCAGTCTTTTCTGAAAGGTAGATAAGCTATTTAGCATTGCATATTTAAAAAGCGCGATAACAACGCTAGCTTGTGATAAAACCGCGCTTTTTGAGCTCATTTTTCTTGGCGTCCAGCCCATTTAAACGTCATGTAACAAGCTGCGAGCAATTTTAAATAGTTAATATCCTTTTCATAAAAAACTGAAATTATTTTACAGGCTAGATTTAGATAATAATGGGTTTTAAGACAACCATCTCTATTATTCTAAATCGGACTAAACATTCCTAACTTCCATTTCTGAAAAAGCTAGGTTTCGTCACATATTTATGGGCGGAGCTTGTAATGCCGATTGTGTTGTTTTCGAAACGGATATTGAAACGCTTTAAAAAAGCCTAAATGACTTTGAAGGTTAGTGGACTAATCTTTATTTTGGGTACAAAATCGGAATCAGCGTGTCTGATTTACTTAGGAAACACAATAACAGTTGTTCGTGACAATTATGGTTTAAATACCAACAAAACTTATTCATTGTCCACATATTTTTTGCTACTTTATTCAACTCTTCGCATCATTTTTAGGACTTAAAAGCTTGATGTAAACAAGCTGAATAAAAAAGAGCAGCCAAATAAACTCCATTGTTAACAATTTTCACTCCTTGTTTAGTATCGTTAGTAATTGTCACTCCTTGTTGAGTATCGTTAGTAATTGTCACTCCTTGTTGAGTATCGTTAGTAATTATCACTCCTTGTTGAGTATCGTTAGTAATGTGTCACTCCTTGTTGAGTATCGTTAGTAATTATCACTCCTTGTTGAGTATCGTTAGTAATTGTCACTCTTTGTTGAGTATCGTTAGTAATTGTTACTCCTTGCTGAATATTGTTAATAATTGATGTATTGAATAAATGTTGAAAAGTTAATACAAAACTAAAAAGCTATTTGATTAACAGTAGTTTAGCCTGTGCACCTACTTCTGAATAGGCAAAAACACAAACAGTGCATATGCCTTTTTGGCAATATCTCTCAGTGCCTTTTCTGGTCAACTTTAAGTCACATAACACATCATGTAGCATCTTTCTTTAAATATACCAAAAAAAGTCCCCTCCTTTTTTAAACTGAACATTACACTGAAAAAGCTTTTATTCCAATAAAACCCAGCATTTACACGGCTAAAATATTTAGATAAATAAAGAGTTCTCAGACTTTCAAATAACGCTCATCCATGGAAAGACAGCGATATACCGTCAAGTAAGACTCTGTTCGCTACATACTAACGCACTATTGGCTGCAAATTACTAACTATTGGCAATGTATGGTACTGTAACTGATTTCGCAACAGCGTATTCATGAAAAGCGGCAATCTATGTACAAACACCGTTGCAACTTCCGCAGACAGACAAGCTCTGTAAGTGTGAAAGCGTTATTCAGTCTGTAACTAGCTGTCAGCGTAGCTGTCAGTTACTGAGGGTATGAGACCAATCAGTACGCTGTCAATGCTGGCTTCACAACATTGCACAGTTTTATGCATAAAGGATATCATTATTTACAAGTTATGACAAGCCCAAGTGGATTTTCAGCTCACTTGCCTATCTTGGCACCCAATTCATTCATTCATGTCTGTTCGTGTGATCTCCACTTTTTAGCAAAGTGCTGGAGAGTGCAACAAAGTAAAAGCTCTGCTTGCACATGTTTAAAAAATATTTTATCTAAAAGCATTAATATTTTTCTATCATTTGCAATTGTTTTTGATGTTTAAGATGGTCTGACTGCCAGGATATTTCAAAATTAAAATTGACAATACGTGATCGTGGTAAAAATACTCAGAAGAAAATTACATTTGCAATGGGCGTCACTTGTTGATATCATTGCTAGAGTTGCTATTGGCTATTGCATTCTAGCTACAGCATTACACGCTTCTGATCTGCCCGGTCTCTTCGCAACTATATACATCATAACTACACTTTCGTTTGATCTGAGCGTTTCAGCCGCAATCAGGTTTTGTCGAATTTAATCTTGATACATACTGGCAGTCAAAACACCTCCAACGTGAAAAACAACTGCAAATGATGAAAAAGCATCTTTGATACTTTTTGATAAAATCTACTAAAACTTT
This sequence comes from Watersipora subatra, assembly GCF_963576615.1. Classification (NCBI taxonomy): domain Eukaryota; kingdom Metazoa; phylum Bryozoa; class Gymnolaemata; order Cheilostomatida; family Watersiporidae; genus Watersipora; species Watersipora subatra. The sequence goes on from NC_088716.1 coordinate 53,435,704, forward strand.
GGGAAAGATTATCTTTAAAATAAAAGCAGCAAACTAATCCAAACCATTATGTCACTTCTGAGTCATTGCATTGATAAGATATTATAACATTTTTTTACTTTTACCAGACATAATAGATGACACATGTAGCAGGTGACACATTTAGCAGGTGCTATAATATGTTTTTTTTCCCTATTGTTGGCCTATTGACAAAAAGTATGAACTACATGAACTACTTTTAGAAAGGTTTCATCTTAAACAAGATTTCATAAGATTTGAGCTGCTGATTTATTTTACCACGAAATCAAAATGGTGGGTTGTTTTAAGACAGCTAGCTAGACATTAAACTGTGAAAGTCAACAAAGGCTGCAGGAAGTATTTTGTGACAAGCAAAAAAGAGAAAATCGCTTTGTACTAGATTAATCAGTTTGGCTCTACTTGTGAATAAAATTTTTGCATTTGCGGTTTTCCAGCCTCTTCATACAGTTGTGCTGGGAGTTTTTCTTAGTGCTAATATCTTGACACGGCCATATTTTGACCTAATAAATTGGTGTGACTGATTTATGTCTGAGACTGCGTAAGAGTTGAAAGGAGATGACATAAACATTAGACCAAACCTTAGTTCAACTGTTTTATATCTCATGGGGTAACAGCTGAGGAATATCGAGAGCAATTAGCAACCACTACAGCGAGGTCAAGCGCAGGTTATACAGTTTGTGATGAGTCATCTCTCCCACGATGGCGTAGGCTTCATAATGGCTAAGATCATTTAAAAAAACAACATTATTGAAATTCAGTTTTTTTTTCGGATAATCGAATGACAGCGAACATAATTTAAAGAACTACTAAAAGCTTGATTTCCTTTCTGGCAGCAGTCAGCAAAGCCCAAAGGTTGGTGTTTGCTTGTTATTCAATGAGCTTACATTGGCACGGTAGTTGCGACAGTAAAAACCTTTCTGAAAAATTGTCATTATCCAATATATAACTAGAAGAATCCTTAGTGAGTTTTGCAAAATATTTTTTGTTGTGATTTGCAAAAAAAATCTACTATCTGTAAGCAGGGTGTAATGCTGCACTAACAACTACTTAGCTCAAAAAACCTGAAAAAGTTTCATCAGAGCAGTATAGCTATTTTTACTATTTACCAATTTATTACTGAAGGGCTATTGTTTTATGTTACTTATATGATATCAGATTTAGCATAAACATTTTTTAAAGCCAAACGCGGTGCCTTTCGGAGTTAGACTTTAACTAACTATCCCTTGACTTCATTACAACTTAATTTTATTTTCAAAGTTGAATATTGTATTTTAAACTTTTAAGATTTTATTCAAGAATGTAATTAATTTTAAGTTTGATACTTCAATTCGCTGCGATACAGGAAAGATAATCAATGGCTGACACAATCCTTGAGGGTAGATACTATTAGCATTTTAACCTAATAAGTTTTATAATATGTAAGAGAGTGATTTATGTAATAGCCAATAGTCTAGAGTCTAGACAGTCAGTACAATCAGTCAATATCCACTACGACTTGGCTATAACAAGGTTGATAAAGGATAACTCCTAAACGATAGTCAGTTGCAAACAAACAGAAGCAACATTCCATCTAACTTCTTAATACTTTTCTAATATGCTGGTAGCTCAAGCTGTTTGGGCATTTAAGCACACTTGTCAGCAAGTTGTTAGCGTTCTGGTTGATACAGGCTGGGTAGAATTGTAACTTCATTTAGTGAGATCCTTTCTGAAAGACCTTAGTACCGTGAAACTTAAGTTTCCTTTTGAATGTTTAGCTACAATCACGAACAAGTGCATTGACTTCTTGTTAACTTTAAAAGCGATGTTAGTGCGATCACGAAACTTTTGTTGAGCTGCCTGCCACACATCTCTAGCGTACTTCTTCAGGAGATCTTAAACATTTGAGGATTGTAACTTTGCAAGGCGGTAATTTATAGTTTCTCATTCTGGTGAATATATGTTTTTCTGTTTGTGTCAAATGTTTATGAAACTGAATTCTGGAGGTTCCAACTAAACAAAAAGGAAAACTTAAAATGCTGACAGATATATCACTTTTCTATTGCAATGCTATGATAGTGATCGATTTATAACTCACTTTTCTATTGGTCTTACCGCATTAGGCAGTTCGTAGCAGGCGCATAAAATTCCAATTTCAATTGCGAGATGAGAGTTGACAGGTTACCCAGGTTGCTCAGCAAACAGCTAGCATATGTTTAGGAAGGCCAGAAGCGATGTGATTGATGTTGTTAAACCACTGCCTTTCAGTTAACTGGTTGTGTTGACTTAAATTGCCTTGCTGTTTGTTCAGTGTTACAAAATAAAAGCATTTTTACTAATACCATAAAAAATACCTGTTGGTCGTGTGAGAATTTGCTGACACATTGTTGGTAAACCACCATAGGATATTATACGATTTTCTTAGAATATCATGATTTATAGGTGAAATATACGAGGAATTCTTACCTTTGACCTTGAGTATTCACGGTTCAGATCTGAAAGATCACGCGTGAGCATTACTATTCCATCCATGTTGAAAGACAACCTGCTATTGAGTGTCATAGAACAATGTTACCCTATTACCTGTACTCCTTTTATCCACTCAACCATGCAAAGGTTATAGTTGCACTTCGCTCTGTGGTTGGCTACACTCTCTCACGCTTGTTTGAATATTTAACTTTTTTACCTTGAGCGAAAGCCTCTCGTGCAAGTAGACTATTCTTATTAAAGTTCTACGTATGAGTAACTCAATTCCTATTGCGTCATTTGTGATCAAATCTATATGAATAAATTTCACTATCTCATTATGTGTCTGTCTGTGTGTCCATTAGGCTGCGTAAATGTTATGTGATTCCACATTTTTGACTGATTTCATGCAAACTGCATACACATATGCTCCGTGCCTTTCGCCAGATCGCTAAAAATATTTGGTCTCAAAACTCTATCTGGTTTCTAAGAACCAGCTTCTTAAACACCTACATACTGGTTATCTGGTTAAAAATAGAAGAAATCCTGGCATCACCGATCTTACTGCGAGTATCAAATAAGCAGCGTACATATTCAACCTAACCTCTCCACTCTAACAGTAAACAATTAAAAATTAACATCGATCGTAAATATGGCAGAAAAAGGGGACAAAAATAACTCAACCTTTTGTTATGCACGTCGCTTTCATCTCAGCTCAGCAATGCTATGGATGAACAGCATAAAACCTGTGAACAGAGAGAAATGTGTGTGCAGGCGTACGGCCTTCCCCTACATTAGCCAAAATAAACTCACTGGCGTAACAGGATATTACATAAAAGTGATGAAGCCTTTGAATTCTTTGCATTAAGGGGTATTATGTGAGTAAATAGCCTTTTATTGTCATGTAATCAATTGTATCGTGAGCTAATACTATAAAAATTTTATACCTCGCAGCGCTTTCATTTTGGGCACTGAGTCAAGAGAAATTCGTTCAAGGTGTCAAAATGTTGATCAATGTCTCTGTTCATTTATCAAAATCAAATTGTATTAGTATCGTGGCGTAACAGTAATGAACCTTGAGATTAGATTCATTGAATAGTACTATTAATAATGGCTCCAGGCTTTTAAAATGGCTTTGCAACAATTGCCTTGTGTGTCAGCACTGAGCACACATCAGTGATCATTTAAGGTGCTCTTTGACTCCCTATGTATACCCTTCTTGGCTGCGTGTGTGCAAAAAATATTTGCCATTGAATGAAGCTGCGCGGTAGACAACTACTTAGGGTTGCCTGTATTCATAAACTTGAACTCAGTGAATTAGCCGATGTCCCTGATGGGTGATTCAAATAAGCACATTTTTGGCATTCATTGAACATGTTGCTTATTAGGGCGAGTGGCCGGTCAATCGGTCACCATAGCCTGTGAGTAATATTAACCAGTTGTAAGGATTTAAGGTCATGGTTTGAACTGCTGTATCATGGGGCATATGCTTACCCACTGCCAATGAGGGTTCTATGACTCAGTTTTCGCCCACTATAATTGTGTACCTAGTCAAAGAAAAGCTATCATACTTCTTATAAAATTGTGAGAGCTGCATCAATGTAATCGAAATGCCATATGCATATTAATTAATTTTTTAATTAACCTTTTTAATTAAAATCTTCAGTGATTTTACATAATAAACAGTCGACATGCATAAAAATTGGATGTCAATTTAGCAAAAAAATTTTAACCGTCAGGAAGAATCCTTGCAGAAGAAGTTAACTTGATTCATTCTATTTAGGCGATGCAAAGTTTTATTAAACACTGCCTATTGTATGCAATTTTACTAAAATTTAATTTGCTTCATTCACTAGAGTCTGTTTGCCCTACATATGGTGCATGAGCTATATATGTATGATGTGTCTATGTTGATGATCCCATATTGTTGCACATCAAAACAGCCTTTAATTGAAAGTGCTTTCATGAAACCTTTCATGATTTCATGAAAGGTTTCATGGTTTTATGAAAGGGTTTCATAAAAGGTGAAAAAGGAATTTTAACAGCTCTACACAGTCACAACTGTCACACTTGAATCTGTGCCAAAACCAATTATAGATTTGCTTTTCTTTGTGCCTTCCTATTGTGCACCTTAGGCTGTTGAAATACATTTTAATTACAGGCTGTGCGATATTTTGTATATGTAGGCTATATATAAAGAAACATTAAAAGTTCGGGCTCTTTTGATATTTTAGCGCTGCTGATAACGAGAGATTTGTCCAACTATTTGGTAGTGTTTAATTATTTTAATAAATACCGGTGGTTGAAATCCCTCAAAGACCATTGGTGGTGTTAGGGAAGGCATCCTACCACCATTACTCCTTAGTTCAACTATCATGCCAGTATTACTACAAGATATGCCTGGCAGCGAACACACAATGAGTAGAAAAGCTAGTAGAAAAAAAAAAATAAATAAAAACGGTTTATTTTCTACCTATAATCACATCACTTTTTTCATTATTTTTTACTTCTGTAAATTAAATAAAGAATTGTATTATGTAGCTAGTTACTATTGGTTAGTCGTTTTTCAAACCGGTAGGATAGTTAGAAAACAAAAATTTAACTATTGTTAGATTTTACTGACTGTCAAGTCAGCAAATCAGTGCAAATTATATCACTGCAACAGTGATATAATACTACTCGTATCGATAGCCAACAGCACGCTTGAATTTCTTAACAATAGCTACATGTAGGTAGAATTCTATTGGTGACAAGATCTGCTTGCGTGACATATACCAAGCGACCTTAAGTTTTTAAAAGGCATCAGCACCAGTAAACGGTGCGGCAATTTGTATTGTATGATGTATTTGCCAGGAAATAACATTTTTCAGTTATTCGGTAGATAGTGAATTACATTATAGCTGTCACAACCAGACCCGTGTTTCTTATGTGCCTGCTATTCTGTAAGCTCTGCCAAATGGTTACAAATTGTCTCACAAGGAAATTACTTCTGGGTTTTAATTTTGCTGCCCGTTCCACAACCTTGTTTGTAAAATGCGTATACATAGTTGCTGTCACGTGTGTAAATAATTTCAGCAATCTCTTTTCTGCTCTATTTACCATTATCTAAGATAAACTAGTTCTTTCCGTTATTCGAAGAGATATGCAGCTGTATATATAATTAGTGTATTTATCACCATATCTAACAAGTTTGGTTTTACTACAGCAAAGGTCTTATATAAGCATTGTACGGCTGTACACTGATGTGAAAAGGAAAGGTGGGGCTTACCTGGCAGTTCTGTAATGTTTGTTTTTGCCATTAGCTGTTTTTTTCTTTGAGAGCCGGCTAGAGCTAGTTACTTATAGCCTGAGGGATCACTACATAAGCTCTGGAATTGTCAGTGTACTGCATACATATTTGTATATGTATAAAGTGCATACTGAAAGTTTGAAAGCTTTGGACCTATTGTTGTCTTAACCATTTCTAGTTGCTGTTAAACCAAATCAGCTCCAGCTGTAATTAGTCATAATTCCTAACTAATGGAGCAGCTGTAGGTTAGAGGCCTAGAACGCCTGCCCTACCAACAACTGTTTTGGAGTTCAATTCCCAAAAAATGACATTCAATTTTAAATTGCTCTTTGCAACTGAACATGTCTCCAATTGTTGTGGTACCCTTGCCACTGGACCTGTGACTCAGACATGTTCAGCCAAGATCACAGAGATACTGTTTGTACAACAGAGGCTCTTAAAAACATGCACAATCTCTGCTTTCAGTAAGCTATGCAGACATCATACTAAGTCTTCAAGGGATTACTCACTCAATCTATAAATTTTAATCACCACTTACCTTTAGAATATTGCAAGTACAAAACAATGGCTGGTAATCACGTCTGGTTGGTGGCGTATCCAAGAATTCTTCAGCTTTCACAAATCCGGCTGATCTTAGTCTAGCAGTCAAACTTTAGGCTCATCCAACCTGCATGTGTGATAAATAAACATCGTTAATAATGGTGCTACAAGTTGTTTGTCAGCTTGATTAATTTACTAGGCAATTTATCAAGTGGACCGGGTGATTAAATCCCTGATCGAAACACAAGGAAGCCAAAGTGTGAAGGTTTGGGGAACGAACTCTAAAAGGTGTAAGAGTTCAAAAAACAAAATGTAATTATTTCGCGACTGCTAACAACCCGTGTATTTATTTAAATTTTTTGATCAACGAATCTTAATAACACAGTTGTTGTGAATAAGTTATATTACCTCTTTGCACGGCTCGCTGGTATTTAGAATGTTTCAACAGCTTGGAAATGAGTAATGAGCAGCCAATCATTGAACAAGCCTGTTTGAGAGAGCGCTATCGATAGCACCCCTTCATAAAACTTAATATTTCTTTAAATCCAAGATTTAAAGAAATTTAAATCTTGAATTTAAAGAATTTAAATTCTTTAAATTGCTCTCTATTGTTGCAATACTGGTCAAACGATCTTAACCAATGTATTCTATAGAGCATAGCAAAAGAACCTCTATATATGCTACTATCTGGTTGGCTTAAAACTGTTTTGTATTTGTATGCGGTTAAATGCCGCTAAATCTGTGAACCTTGTGAGGATTTACAAAAGATTATGTCTGGTTTAGACCAATATTTTTGAATAAATCATGTGACCACGCAGGACAATGCTCTTGCGGAGTGTGCTGTGCGCATTTTCATAACTATTTGGTTCACATCAATCGGACACTTGCGTAAAGCTTGCGTATCAGGGCGCAGCGCCTCTCACGCCATACATATAATAGGTCTGAATCAGGCATTATGATATGTATGTACATATGCGTGTCCTGTGAAATTGTTAGCAGCTCATCCATTGATATTGACCGCCTAGAGGGATCAGTTGCACACCAAATGCACCCACTGTCGCTCTTGTGAACCAACCATGGCATTGCAAATGTAGCCAAACACCTTGTAAAGATTCCTCAAGAGTTTTAAAAGTGGGGCCAGTGTCTCCCTCTGGTTGGCTGCATTGTAATAGTTCTTAAGAAAATCTACATGATAAGTAGACACTATATTGTATTTAAATTGAGTTGACATGCATTCTCCAGGGCTTTCTACAGCCACCTGACACGCATTTTTGTTGAAGAATACTGGTCTCTCGGCTGGCCACACATTCCTGATCAATTCACAGGCAACCGGCCTTTTATCATGGCATACTCTCTACATGCATAATGCTTACTAATAAAGAAACATGCATGTAGATTCATAATGGCACTTGGGGATTTGAGCAAGCTCTCTTCCTCAGTTGATGACACCTCTACCAGTATAAGGAAACATGTATTATCTAGTATTAACTAGTTGATCAAAAGCAAAGTAATTCATCTCAGACAATCAGTAGGGACTTGCTGATTATTACAGCATTTATGCTACTCGATTATATGAGTAATATTTTAATTTCATATCACTAGCTAGTAAAGTATCACCTTGCAGATCACACCTCATACACATTGTCAGCAATTCATTTGTATAAAGTTGAAGGAATGTGTCACAAGTAAACAACAAATAACACACCGTGTTACAATTGAGTAGCCAATAGCGGACTACGTTATAGTTGAATAGCCAATAGAACACAGTGTTTGAGTTTTAGTGATTACAAATTTATTTATTAATAATAAAATAAGACTGTGTTTGCTGACACATGTTTTGTATTATGGTGATTTATTTGTAGCAAAAGTATACATACCAAAAAGTTATTTTTTATTACTATTGTGTGCAAAATCACTTTTTAGTGTTATTCTACTAGTACATCACTTTTTTAGAAAGTTTGACTGAAAAAGTCATACTTCTCAATCCCGTAGTATAAACAAGCCTTCATGTATAGCTATGATGCTCATGTATTAACCCCTACTAGTACGCTGACAGTCTCGTTTGCTGTGAGAGATCATCATGTGCGATAACTACTTGGACAATCATTCATCAATGTGGCTTGATTGAAAGCTGAGTGGTGCAGCAGTTGGTGCAGCAGTCTATCGAGATGAATTCCTGTGTGAAGCATTTTTTGTAACGCTCTAAGCATGACTTTGGACAAATGGGTGGACGGACAGATGGACATGGCTCTTAATATTGTAAATATTGGTGATTGTGTCAAATGTGTTAAAACATCCTAGTTTTAGATTACTTTTTCACACCGATGCAGCCTCACACGCAGACAGACACACACATACAGACACACACAGACAGACACACAGTCACACACGCAGACAGATGCACAAGGACACACACGCAGACACACACAGATACACACGCGCGCACACACATACATACACACACAGATACACGCACTCGCGCGCACACACACAGGCACATACATACACACACACACACAGATAAACACATAGATACACACACTCGCGCGCGCACACACACGCGCGCGCGCGCGCGCGCACACACACAAGGCCTGCATACTAAGCCAGCTTCAAGGAATGCTATCAGATCACTGATAGATGTGTTGACTCGGGTTGATCCGGTTGAACACAGTAGGCCAGTAAGATAACTATAAAAACATGATTATCTGTTACCTTTGAATATAAGCATCAGATAGAAATATGTAATTATATCAGAGTCAGACCATACATGTAGATCATTTTCTGTAACTAAAAAATGATCTATGGTCTGAGAAAGATCTATGAGCTACTACACTGAGTCATACACAAGGGAATGTCTCATATTTTTATCACCTGCAATTATATTTCATTTGATATTGGCAGCGACTTTGTTTACTACTTGCAGGTGTTGAAACGCTGCCTAGCTAGTAATTCATACTGAGCCAGTCAAATCACAATCTTTACTACTATAACAGCCATTTTCATGCGACTGTATGTACGAAGCAATGGCTGAATATTGGAAAAAGGACTGCAGCACAGGGGTTTCAAACTTGAACATTCTGCTTAGCGACAAGGATCAGTACTATCTTCCCTACTTAACCACTTTGCTGCTTTTTGGAATACTTGTGCAGATATTACAATCTCTTACAATGCATTGGACTGCCAAAGGGCTAATCCAAAATAACTTAGCAACTTTGTAGTACTAAAAAAGACCAGTAGATGTGGTGCAATGATAGACAAGCATTACAATTTTTGCAATAGCAGCCATGCTCTACATTTAATGCAATAATGACTATACACTATATCTGATACAATGGTAGACAAATACTATGTTTGCCCTAATGGTAGTAATGCGCTACACCAGGCCTAATGTCTAGTGTAGCGCATTACTACCATTGCGCTATACCAGGCATTGGCACCACCATTACCACTACCATTACCACTACCACTACCATTACCACTACCATTACCATCACCATTACCACCACCATTACCACCACCATTACCACCACCATTATCACCACCATTACCACCACCATTACCACCACCATTACCACCACCATTATCACCACCATTACCACCATTGCGCTACCTAATGCCTGTGTTCGCTCAAATTCCTTAAGTTGCTCACCATGTGCGTAGAAAACGCATGCACTTTACATACAGTGTTAGCATCTTGTATCAACAACTGTAAACTACTGTGTACAGCTGCCAGCACATGTAAACACCTGTAAACACCTGTAAGCACCTGCGATCTCTAAGACTTGATTTAGAGCCATAAACCGTAAGACTGAATGAATTTCAAAGTTTAAATTTAAGAAAGTAACCAACTGAATTCATTTTGTGTTTAAATACTGCATAAACAGTAAGCATAGTTCCTTTGAAAAATTAACATTCTACAACTGGTTTAAGGTTTTTATGAACTAAATGTTTAAGCAAAAGATATTTTATTAGAAAACTACATCACAACTCCGCAGGTGCCTAGTTATAGATGCTCTATAGATGCCTAGTCATAGATGCTCTGAAGATGCCTCTCTTGTATGTAGAAAGATCACACTGTCTGTCAGCTTAATATTTTACAGAATTTGAGGCAGAAACTGAATTTTAAATCGAGACAGGTTGAAACATCATGAATTTATATTTTTAAAACCCTTAAAAATCACTTTTATCATGACTCATCAGCTCTGGTATACAAACTCTTATTAAATATTATTATATAAATAAAAAATAGGTTCAATAGCGGTAAAATTGCAAAAATCTATGGAATTGAATTTTGTTGATGGATTTTTATGAGATGGAATTGACAAAACAATAAGTCTTGTTTACAATTGGCAGCCTGTTGCCTTGCCTCAAAGCAAATCACTCAATAAAGCTATAATATGGAACATCAAATGTCACTAAATGTCATATTTTATGGCAACACATCTCCTTGTGACATATAGGTGTAAACCATTGTTCCTTGTCAAGCAGTGAAACATCCGCTCCAGTAATTGGCATGAGAATGCAATAATTCAACGAATCATTAAATACTTGGAGTAAACTTGGCCAACATGTGGTTAAACAGAGCATATGATTAGAGATAAAAGCGTCGTTGATTCGCCGAGTAGTGGTATGCCAAAAACAAGTGTGATTAAGACATCTTCCAGCACGAAAGGTGCTACATTATCATAATTTACGCAGCTCTCTATACCATCTGTTTGGCATCGCTTCAGCTATCAATTATAAGCTGTGAATTTTAAACAGCCATCGACTAGGCTGGTCCATAATTATTATTTTCTTGACACAAATTCATTTTCGCTTTGTTGTAACTTATTTCCTATTCTTATCGAGCTATAGAGATGAGACTCACTTATCTCTTCTTGTGTAATTATCTGATAGCTTTGACCAGCAATTTGCTGGTAGCAATTATAACTTCTAGAGAAACAGCAAATATAGAGACTAACCTTGGCAATCCTTTGCGAGCAAATAAGGGCTCCTAAGGTCGCATATATTAAGTAGTCCGAGTCCTCATCATCAAACAGGCTCTTAGTAAGGGTGGTAGGCCATAGCACTCGTCATTGTGAACTGGCGCATACTAGGCATCTGAATGCCATGTGCATTATGGCTAATTGTATGTCGTATTTAAGTGAGACCGTATTGTCATGCTAACAGCTATTACAAGGCTGTTGCCCACTGTCCATTGTACTGAAGCATTGAGAGAAAAAATGTTCATCTTTTATGGTCTATGAAAGCAGGTGCCTTTGAGAACTAGTCATGCCTGCTATCAATGGCAAAAAATGAAAGTTGTAACGAACATTCTATGCATGTGTAAGCATACAGATACGTTGATCATTCTATAACTTGTTTCCAATTGTACGATAAGCTGAAAATCGAAGATAGCTGGCAGTCTGCTGCTGACTATGTAATGTCAAGGTCATTCAACAAGCAATTGTGAATAATGAGCCTACTATCCAGGGTATGTCTAAAGATTGAGAATAAACCCAATTTTGTAGGTACAGTTCGGTATGTATTGACAAACAAAGACCAGGAAATTTGCATACAATGCAGATGCAACGACCACCATGTCTACAGTTGTTGACAAATTATTTTGGAAGAAATGTTGAAATAAGCTAGAGATGCATGGGTAAGAAAGACAGTGAACAAAAATTAAAAACTTGTTTACTGCAGTTGTCGCCTTTAGCAGACCAACCAATTACGTTGTTAAATAAAATGCTTAATATAATTCTGAAAACAGTTTTACTGCCAGTATAACTAATATAGAGTTATAGTCGTTGATCTATAAACTAGAACAACATTACAAGCTTCTGGCTAGTAGATTACTACAAAAGTAGCAATAGCAGCGATAAGTGTTCAAATCGAGTATGACTTTGCATTAGTAACTTTGCATTATTACTGGCATTAACAATAAATCAGCATTAGTAATAACGTGAAAAATAACGGAAACTATAACAATGGCGTTAACAATAGCATTAGCATTGATAAGAAAATTCCAAACAACAATAGCAATGGTGTTAGCATTAGCAATAGGATTTGTAGTAAAGCCAACATTTTATTGTCACAGAAATGATAAGTTTGGCTGCTTGGACTATCTAGCTTCTGGCTGCCAGCTGAAGTCAATCCGTTTTTATTTTCGTTTCAAAGTATACGCTTTTTGTTGGTTTGAGTTACGAAGGCACAAGCCGGACTGAATTTTACTAGCTAACGAATTGTGTCCACGAAAATATGGACTGTATTCCATTCAAAGTGTTGGCCTCACTAGTGCATTTACATGTATATCCCTCCAGGTTCTAATTTTGTACCTCCAGCTCTTCACTATTGCTATAGCTATTCATGCCACGCGAAACTGTTAAATGCGTTCTTTTAATCATTTCCAGGATCAGGGGGTCGCATGACTGCATGAGATTAGAAAGGAACATGCCGATCTGCATAAAGTGCAGTGTATTTCAGCCAGTTCCTTCAGATCCTTTTTGTCTTGTTCGTTCATTGCGCTCATTGGCTTCACACTTGCAGCTTTCTTAACAAGCTATTTAGGGACAATTTCCAAGGCTAAACAATTACACCTTTTAGAAGGAATGTTTACGGAGATTGGCAACCAAACATAACACAATTTAAAACAAAGAGTCCATTTCTATGCTTCCTGCTGCATGCATAGTTACAAAAGGCACTGTGCTGAAAAGTCGGCTAATTGAATTACAATAGTAACTAACCACATTATATTGATTCAATTGAATTTTCATTCTTCTAATCACAAATCATGCGGATTGTATTGATCCCATGGTATAAAAATAAACTTAATGTTGTTTTTGCTATAGCAGGTGGTAAAATCTGGGCTTATAAACTAGTTGAAAAGTAAACAGTTGACTCAAAATTTGATAACTTTCCAGCTATATACAGAACTTTTTCTTGGAGTTGTCTACTCAATCTAAAAAATATAACAAAGAAGTTTTCATCATACTTTTTTATTAGCTTCAAAATAGGATGTAAAACAGATTATCAGTGTATTTCTACTATTGCGTCTTAGGCAATGGAATGCAGATATGCAGCATGATGAGCAGCACTTGTTATAGTTTTTGTCATTGCTTCAGCTTGGCTCTTGTTCTAATGAGAAATATTGTTACCATAGTAAAGCAGTATTACTCAACTCCAGTTTCTCAACAAACCACATCAACCCATCCTCTTATACCAGCAAAACAAAAGACCCTCAGAGTCCTTGGCCCATTTGCACCTGTATAGCTCTTACCTACTTGAAGAATTTTTGCAAGCTCTGCGGTTTGTATATATTCGTCTATGATAATCCATGGCTAGGTTTACGTTTTATCTAGAAAGTGGTTGTGATTAGCATAATGCAGGTATGAACATAATAACATGTAATTGAGTACAAGTGTCACAGAAGTAATGTAATCCGTGATGTGGCTATTGCTCCATCAGCCCCATTCTCTGACAAAGTTCTCTCATATACTCATGGAAACTGTGAGACAAGCAATGAATATCTAATCACTTAGTTCTGTCTCACCCACACTTCATAAGTTATCTTAAACCTAGAAACTAGATGACTTCCTGTCTCGCATACCTGATGAGTGTGATAAAATATAGTAGGAGAGGAAAGGTACATGTAGCGCCCTTTTAGCATTTACTGTATAACTAGATATTGAACTATAACTCTCTGTTTTATCATCAGGTCATAAAAATTCATAAAGCTATAAAGATATCATACTTTTAAAAATCACTTTATACAATACTTGTCCTATAAAGATCAGGCTGGGTTAAAGATCTTCCAATAAGTGAAAACGGTACTTTTTGATAATCTTAACTGCAACGAGTGATATCCAGTTTGTATTCAAGGTCTGGTGTAGTAATTCATATTGCGATCAATCATATTAGTTTGTTGTAATGAAAATTATACTTAGCGTATTGGTAATTTTATACTAGAACTGCAAAAGACTGATTGCTACAACACTTTGAAATATAATAAACTAAAGAAATCATAACTGACATTGTAAACTGATAATAACAACAGAAACCGACTAACAACCAGCTAAAATGCTATCAGCAATTTGTTAGTTCAATGACCTCATTTGATTTCAACACAAAAATCATCTAAAGTTTGTAAAATGTGGTTGCTTGTCGTTTTTTTCGACCATATAAAGCTCTAAGCTGAAGGTATTTTTCTAAAGGAATAACAATTCCTATATAAAATATCTTCAGTGCATAAAAACTCAGTCTTGCCTCGCCTGGTGAATGCTGACTGGCTGTTTCTGAATTAGCTCATATAACTAATTCTTGTACTGTTTCATGGAATCTAACTTATTGAGTTGTGACCATTTCAATGGGCCCTCAGAAGATGTTTTGTGTACATGGGACCTAAGGCTAGTGGAATCATCATGAAGCTATAGCCAATTTCCTCAGTTTAACAACCTTATCAGAGCAAATAATTTTGGCTGGCTATTCTGAGAATTTGAAGCATTGCCTTTTCACCTTCTTTTTACTCTGGTTGAAAACAAACATACAAGATCTTATCAGTGGCTTACACACAATAGACGTTTTCTACAGGTGACCTGGAAAAGACCCAATAAAAATTAGTGGCCATACCATTTGGTGAAGTTTCGTGAGGTAAGTAGGGAAGGTTGCCTTTGATAACCTGTTTGTATTTGAAGATTATAGTTTACCTTTCCACATTCATCACATTTTTCATTCAGATTAAAAGAGTCTAGATCGAGCTGGTCAGAAAGTAGTTAATTTATTACAGTACCACAGACAGTTAATCTCTAAACAAACACGATTGTGTTGTGAACAAATGAGTGTATCACTCTTTAACTGCATTAGCAAGATGTCAATGGAGCCAACTGCACCATGTTGTTCTGTTTTAACTTTTTTCTCTCTCCTCCCTCCCGTTCTCTCATCCTCTCTTTCCTTTCTCTTTCTCCATATCCTCCCATTCTCTCATCCTTTCTCCTTTCTCTTTCTCCATCTCTTCCCATTCTCTCATCCTCTCTCCTTCCTCTTTCTCCATCTCCTCCCATTCTCTCATCCTCTCTTTCTTTCCTCTTTCTCAATCTCCTCCCATTCCCTTGCTTACTCCTTCCTCACCCTCTCCACTTTCCATCTTTCCCTCCCCCTTTTCTCAATGTTTTCCCCTCCCTCTGTGATAAGTTACTACTCTAAATGGTTCAGGCCTGTTTGTTTTGGCCATTCACAAAGTGGTCTTAATCTCCTGGCCTGAAACAACTTGTCAAGATTCACTTCCTGAAAAGGGCATTATTGGTGGCAAGAAGGGCCTACATTAAACTACTTATTTCTCAAGTAAAAAGCCTTGAGTATCATTCAGGGTACTTGAGTTGATCCCTGATTTACTGTATTGCAGCTCTTGCACCAGTGCCCTCTCCCAAATATATTGACCCTGCCTTTCCTCTGATGTAGAGAGCAACCTAGTGAGAGATGTCCTTGGCTAATGCAAGGACCAACCAAGCATGCTTTCATGTTCCAGCTACATGTAACTTTAAAATGATCTCTTTGGCATCTTTTACCTCTAGACTAAGTAGCAAACTTTAGCATGACTAAATATAACATTAATATATTTTGAAGATGACTGGTAATGAAATGTAAGATATATTTTTTGAATATTATTATATAAGACAGATGATAGATCAGCGGATACAGATAGTCATAAGTATAGAGAATCTAAGGAAAGCTAAGCTATACTAGTAATCTTTTTGTCTGTTATTTCCTTGGAAGTGTCACTCGCTATTGCTGAACAAGCTAGAGACCTTGTATTTTTAGATATATGTGTGTCATCTACTAGTATGTCCGTCATTTGCTAGTATAGGATCGGTAGAAAATTAGTAGAAAACCACATGCTGAGCATGTGATGATGTCAGTCCTTGAAACACAGCATATGATTATCATATAACAGCATATGCATTGACCTGATAGTATAATTGTAGACAATGAAGTACATATAAGATCACCACAGCAGCAGTAATAGGTGCTGGTGTATTTGTAAAATCAGCAGCAAATAGAATATCAGATTCACTCTTACTTCTCATTGATATATCTCCTTTTATTATTTCCCTAACTGCATCAGCAGAAGCGGTACTGTTTCTTATTTCCTAAGAAGTGATAGCAATGTACACTGGTGTCAATACGTACTGTATGTTTTCAAGTATATATTCTTACAACAATCTTTAAAAATATGAGTAAATTTAAGAATCATTGAGTTTTTTATCAGATAGTTTATAATTCGGTGCATGCATACGCTATGTGCATGCACATCGCATAGATACTATATAGCATTGGTATGCACATCACATGGGTGTATATCGTGTGTTATTACACAATGTAGATGTATATCGTGTGTATATACACCACATAGATGTATATCATGTGTATGCACACCACATAGCATTCACACAAAACATTTGCATAAACGCACGTAAAGAATGATGAAGAGATCTATGTGAATCCTGCAAAAATGAACAAATGTGTCTGGATTATGAATATTGTAGTCAAGTCAGGTTTGGATTTGCTCTAGAAGGGTACTGTGACCTTGAGCTGTGTTTGTCGTGGCTCGCGGAGAAATCACTTCATCCATGAGATCTAGCTTATCTTTGCCATTGGAGGTAAGAAAACGTCTCTTATCTGCTGGATTTTCGGACTGCGATGTCGTACCTACTTGTTTCCAAGAGACGACATAATCTTCATAGTTGAGACTAGTCGTCCATTCAAGGAGTTCATCGACCTGCAGCGCAGCACACTTGCATATACCACTCAGATAGCACACTTGCATATACCACTCAGATAGAACTAAATATATACATATACTACTCAGATAGAACTAAATATATACATATACCACTCAGATATAAATAAATATATACATATACTCTCAAATAGAACTAAATATATACATATACCACTCAGATAGCACTAAATATATACATACATATACCACTCAGATAGAACTAAATATATACATATACCACTCAGATAGAACTAAATAGATACATATACCACTCAGATAGAACTAAAAACTCTGACAGCAGTTAAAGTTATCAAACAAAATTCAAGTAATAACTACCCAAATTTTAATGACATGGCTTTGTGTATTAAAACCCGTTTTATCACACTTGCAAATACCATATAAAACTCTGATAGCAGTTGGAGTTATCAAATAAAAGCTAAGTAAAAACTGCCTAAATTGTAGTGACAAGACTACGTGGGCTGATATTTCTCAACCAGAGAAAACTCACGTTTTATAAGAAAACTAGCAATAAATGCCCCAGAGACAATGTTTTAAAATTTATTTGCGTTTCCCACATACCATTAAGCTGTTGTCTCACCTTTACGAAAGTCAACATCAGCATTGCAAGTAATTCATTGAAAATCTTGTCTTCATGTAATAGTGTAAAGATTGACCTTTTTAGCATTTTAGAACCTACTAGAATACTTTATACAGACAGAAGTTGTTAAACTACATAGAACACACACCAAGTAATTTGCAATATTTAAATTGTATGAGTAGCCATCTTAACAATACTTTTATCGTCTGATTTGGGTGTCAAATAATATTTATCAACAGTTCAAACCATCGTATGGAGCCAGGCAGAAAAAAATAAGAGCAAAACCATCTCTCGAAAATTCATGCAAACTGCTTCTTCGAGGTTCAGCAAACTCACCTGTCACAGAACTTTCAGTGTTCACTGAGGCAGTCAATAAACCTCTGAAAAGTTTACTCTTGCTTTACACTGTGCAAATCTTAAAATCTCTTAATAATATAATTAAAAACATACTAGATACACGTAATTATTTGTTTAAAACAACTAGCTGGCTAGTTACGTCTTAGCAATGGGCTATGCAGCCTTGTCTTGTACAAATGTATGTGTTTCGTTATACATGTAGAAGAATTTTGAAATTAGTCATGTTGTCACCGAGAGGACAACTCTGAAGTATTTTACAATGCGATTCGTTTTTTCAATATTTTTAGTCTTGTTGCTATACATGCATTGGGAGTTTCATATATATTTCAATTTAAATATGATCGTGTACAACTTAATGATGAATAGCTTCATGGAATCCAATAATAATTTATATGATTGTAAATTCATCTGTGCAAATGTCAGTTTTTTTTAAATTGTATGACTCGGCACAACCTGAGATAACCTAAAAAAACTATAACCACTTTTTATAAACATGCGCAAAAAATTAAGATACAGATGACCTTGACAATTGCTCTCACAAGATTTCACATAGCACAATTGCATTTTTTATTCCATTTTGTTTATCCTAATAAAGACTCAGACTTTCAGCGAGGCAACCTGTAAGATTATAAGCTAAGGTAAAATTACTCTGAAGCTAATCTTTAGTAACAATAGTTTTATAGCAGAAGCTTAACAAGTGCAACCCATGCATTGCCTCACCTCCCACTCCGCCACGGCGCCTTCTCCTTCGAGTTCTAATGTGGTTACCATCCCAGACGTAGCTCCCTCCACCAGTGCCATTGTCTCTGGGTCGGTAGTCTTGGCCTGCAGCATTCCATCTCTGTACCTGGTAAAACCGTGCAGAGTTTTAAACAGCTTTTTAAACCTCACAATGTAATTCTGTCACCTTGCTGTAGAGCAAATAAGAGTTGTGATAACGAGTAAATCGCTCTAGAGACATCAGGTATTCTAATTTGTTATCTCACCAGCATTACTGCGATGGTAGGCTCACAGGTAGCAGTGCTGAATATATTCATTTGTAATTTTGTTGCATTTAGTTTAATAGTTGACACTGATTATGTTTTCAAATAAAGTTCACACTGTACCATTTAAAAACAACAGAACATCTCAAAATAAAATAAGTTTATAAAACATAATTGTTGAACAAACGAAAGTAAAACTGATTCCAATGTTCCAGCAAGTTCTTGTACAGAATCATGACTATCCGGGAATGACAAGAAGAAAATTCTTTTCAAATACGTTTAATCTCTAGGTTGTTTCTGAAAAAGGTTGCTAGGAGGCTGGTGTTATTAGTGCAGCCACCGGTTAGCACCGACCTAACAAATTGTAGATATATTTTCTAAAGTTAATGAACAATAAAGATTAAAATAGACTAGCTAGATGTCTATATCTAATATCTGCAGTATATTATCTTGCAACATCTTCAGCGGATGTTGCAAGATAATATAATGAACACGCAATGAATACAATGGACATGAAAGGCATTCAGTCATAAATAACAGTAATTGAAACAAACATTTTTAGAAATGCCAGCAGTTAAAACAATATAAAGCTTCATAAGGCATTCAATGAATACATTTTTAGGGTTACTACAAGGTCGAGCCACTGACAGGAAGAGGCTTCTGAATATCCTAACAATGAACATTGAAAAGAAAAAGAATTCCAGCTGCCAAGATTCAATCAAGTTTGGCAATGCGGAGAGACTCGACAATGATCCTCGCAGGTATCAGTAGTGACTACTGTTATTACAGTCTATCGTGTCATAACATTAGTGACAAAGGAAGTTGAAGCAACACAAAGAGGAGAAACATACAAGTTACTCACATTTTCTTCATCCAATCTATTTTTCTTCTTTTTCTTGCTTTCTCTACATCTTGCATGCGTAAGACCTGTACGATATATATATAATTTTATTGGTTAGTCCAGAATTATTTTTATAAAAAAAATGTTTTACAAATGGTGTTACCAGAGAAAAAAAAATTAAAAAAGTCAATAAATAAAAAAAGTACTTTTATGTGGTGGTCATGTGATGTCATAAACACAAAAAACAAAATTTATAAAAAAAAGACTTGAAACTACTAACTTTAGTTATATATCTTATCTCTTTTACTTTAGTTATATATCTTATCTCTTTTACTTTAGTTATATATCTTATCTCTTTTACTTTAGTTATATATCTTATCTCTTTTACTCTAGTTATATATCTTATCTCTTTTACTTTAGTTATACATCTTATCTCTTTTACTCTAGTTATACATCTTATCTCTTTTACTTTAGTTATACATCTTATCTCTTTTACTTTAGTTATAATTATATCTTATCTCTTCTACTTTAGTTATATATCTTATCTCTTTTACTTTAGTTATATATCTTTTCTCTTTTACTTTAGTTATATATCTTATCTCTTTTACTTTAGTTATATATCTTATCTCTTTTACTTTAGTTATACATGTATATCTTATCTCTTTTGACAAAAGATAAAAAGAACTAGCAATACAATTGTTGAGTGTATCTTTTCGTAAGTACAAAATATAATCATCACGCCGTGTATATCTGGTATTTGAGAATTTAAACACATCAGTGATGTATGAAGGAGTTTAACCATTCAGTATTTAGAATCCAACAATATTTGATTGAATACAATGATTAAATATATAAAAACTGTACAATGATTTCATACACCCCTGCAATAAGTACATGATTATAATGCTAATTACAACATGCATGAGTAGGGATTTGATAAGTTATTACAGAAGATTAATTTTGCTTTTCTAAAACACCTGCCGGAAAACGATTAATTAACGTTTTTTTAAGAATCTGGCCTCATCGACTCTCTTCATCACGTCTTCTGTATCTAACCATCAGCAAGAAGTGGCAAAGTGTCAAGTCCGACAGTGTAGCACAATTGCCATAATCCGCCAAAGTCAAGTGGGCCTAATGTTATCCTAGTTATTAAATGCAAAAACATCCAGGTTGGCTTCCATTAGAATATTTCCTTGTGAGCCAGTCTTGCATTAATTTCAGGTATTCTGTGGTTAACTTTAGCTACTTATGACCTGAGACAAACGAAATCACTCTTATGCAACAACAAAACTCTGTTGTTTGTCCGAAGCCATAGTTGGAAGTTAAAAATGGCGCATCCCTAGCTTTGAAAGGGCTAAAAAGCGGCAATCGAGTCACTTCACATTGTGTCAAAATCATCTCATAAAATTCGCCTTGTATGCCAGATGTGATCATTTTTGTAGAATTTTTTCTACAAGATGAGTCATGCCCATCCATCCGAAGCCATAGTTGGAAGATGAAAAAGATTGCCCCGTACAAGATTCGAACTCCTGACTTTTAGCATGGTAGACTGACACTCCAACAACTGTAACTATCAACTGCCCACTGGCACACGAGATTAATCCTATGTACAGTTATCACATTCGATGATTTTTCACGGCACACCATACTACCGAAGTACTAGCCACAATAAACTGCGGTTCATGCTTCAGCAAAAATGATTTTTTCTGAAGAACAGAGAACAGGGGAAAACAGAGTAATATCAACAGAGACAAAGTGAGGCTCACTAAACTAACAGCAATGAGTAAATGAACAGCTGGATTTGTTAGCTTAGTAAATAAATGTTATTGATGTAGAAGCAGTGGGTATTAACAACAGTATATTAATAGGTTATCACTAGTTAAGTCTATAAGTCTTTGCACTAGTAAAATGTAGAATGCCACCCATACACGGTTTCATCACCCCTAGAGCCACCACATTTACAGCTTTAGGTAAACTAGACTTAGCGTTAATCCATCATTTTAATACCTGATTAACTAACAAGAGATAATCCGCACAGATTACCAAAACCTTAGAGTACGAGCATAACGCATGCAACAGCGTTTAAAGATTTAGCGTTTTCAGATCATAGTTACCCAAACTAATTGTAGGACAACTCCCTCTCTAAAACTCTTTGTTTACAAAAGAAAATCAGATTTAATCCCAAAGTTTAAGCTATTACCGTGATATATTATAGACATGCAGTAGTGTTACCGAATAGGTTTTCTCAAGGACAAACATAGCAGACATCTTTCAAAACGTTACTCAAAATTAAACCTCCTTGTTAGAACATAAACTCATACGAATATCTATGACCTTTCATTCAATGCTTTCAAGAGACTGACAGTGGTTTTTTTTTGCAGATACGGCATCTGCTTAGGCTAATATACGTTTTTAATGGTATTTTGAACAGGATGCAGCAATCATTCTATTCTTAGACAAAACATGATGCAACCCCGACAAATGTGAGCACAAAAAATACCAAATTTTTACAAAAAAAGAAGTTCTACTATTTGTGTCTGCACCTTTGGACCTTGGAAACGATTTTCTGCTTGTACAAAGTACTTGCCTACTTGTCACAAAGTATTTCTGTTAAACAGCTATCAGTATCGTATGAGTTGACACCCATCGTACTGTAGTGTTGTACAGCCAGTGAGTCATGCAGCTCAGTGGTTGTGAAGGTGAGTAAAGGTTCTGTTAACTCTGCTAACTATCTTTAGTTTATAACAAAGCGCAGAGGTTTTGTTAGATTTAAGTTGAACTAAGTTCAATACAGCAAAATATTATTAACCGTTAATATTCAGCGTAATCATGAGTATTAAATCTCAATGCAGGATTCCAAGGATCTCTCCATACAACATCAGTTACTTGATATATCAATAGTTTACTACTTATTTAGGAATACTTAGAAGTCAGCCCTAGATGACTGTTAACAGTCTGCTAATAGTCAGTAGAATTTTTCATGGAAAGTTGGGTTTTGTTGAATTGCAAATGTAATGCGGTGCTTACTCGGTCAGAAATATTATATATAGTGTTATGTTTGCATAAAAGAAATTGATGCTAAAACAATAATATCTAATTGTTTAAAGTAGCAGGTGTGAACATATCAAAAACTAGATGGTTCGCAAATGAGCTGATATGAAAAAAGAAGGCAACTCCAATACATGTTTATCAACACTAACAGTATTGAATCCTTCTTTTTTTATAGACAATGCCAGTTCTATAGGGAGTGATCTGGTTAAAAATCTGCAAAAAAGATCCAATAACTGACTCATTAATAGTAGCCTGACTCCTATAAAGCGACGTACATGTATATCCTTACAGAAAAGTGTCAAACCTCTAACAAAGTGGTTGAGAGAGCACATGTATATACTTATAAAGTACAGTCAAACCTCTAACAAAGTGGTTGAAAGAGCTGCATGTATATCCTTGCAGAATACAGTCAAACCTCTAACAAAGTGGTTGAAAGAGTTACATGTATGTCCTTGCAGAATACAGTTAAACCTCTAACAAAGTGGTTGAGAGAGTTAAATGTATATCCTTGCAGAATACAGTTAAACCTCTAACAAAGTGGTTGAGAGAGCTACATGTATATTCTCATAAAGTACAGTCAAACCTCTAACAAAGTGGTTGAAAGAGCTACATGTATATCCTTACAGAATACAGTCAAACCTCTTATAAAGTGGTTGACAGAGTTATATGTATATCCTTATAAAGTACAGTCAAACCTCTAATAAAGTAGTTAAGAGAGCTACATGTATATTCTTATCTCCTATACATAACACAATTAAACCTTGACATACTACTATAATTTATTCTAGAATAAAGGCATATTGTCAGACTCATTTGGTGATCAAGTATTCCTATAAAAAGACTAATTCATTTAATTCATTCTTCAACTCCAACATCTATGACAACATCATAATAAATACTGTATATAATCCATATTGCAATAAAACAAATGTATTTTATAAAAAATGTAAAAAAACTGAATTTAATAAAACACAACTAATAAAAGGATTTTTATTGTAACTTTATCTTATAGACAAACAAATGAAGGCATAACTCTAACAATAGAGGAAACGGGCGGTATGTAGAAATAATAGATAATGTAGGCGGTATGTAGAAATAATGATAATAGAAATGTGCTGACTGATTTGCTTTGATTTAATTTAGACTACAAGAATTTAAAATAAACTCGGGTTATACACTAAATTTTTATTCTTCCATTATTTTTTATTTTTAGCTTCAGACTTTTCACTTGCAGTCACTTCATGACTTTTTGTGCTGTTTTTGCTTTTTTTACGATAACCCATTTAAATTTTTTCAAAGAATAGATAGAAAGATCGTTGCTTGTATTTCCTTTTATAATCTCACACCATAATTCTAAAGAAAGCATGGCCCTTTTCCAGTTTTCACCATTACCGCTACTCACACAGGTGATGATGGGCCTTTCAGGTGATCCATAATTTTATAAAGACAATTTAGAAAGTTGCTAAGATGTGAAAAATAACTAATTTTCAAGATGGTAAGTGCCGATAAATGTTGTTCGAAAAATATAGAAGCACCTGAAGCAAAAGTGAAATATAGTCTAATCCATAAAACTGCATTGACTCAAGAAACTTTCAACATCGTATGTTTAGAAATTACTTTGAGTGTATGGTCATATCTTAGGTCAAATTATACTTTGATTAGCCAAATGTTCGGTGTTGCACAGGTATTAAAAACCAGCCTATAAACAGTGGCAGATCATGTAGTTGCCATTGGTCAATTTGAGTAAGCTAGTATATGTATTGCTAAACTTACTAATAAGAGCCGTGAGAGCAGGCTTTAGTGATGTTGCGTGTTACACAAACTCGCTATGTTATGCTTATCTTAACCAATATAATGATAATCTGCCCAATGAAACCATTGCATCCGATGTAACTTAATGGGTTAGCCTTTTGCCTTGTGCATAGGAGGCTTCAAGATCAAATCCTCCGTGATACAGATTTTTCATTGCTGGCTTTTAATAACTATAACTGGACATCGGGTGCACAAGAAATCAAAAAGACAAACATTGAGATTCATATATATATATAGAAGAAGATGTAATCGTGAGAGGAGGTTCTATTGTGCTCTATAATGTTCATCACTCACTTTTGTATGATGAAAGTTCCTGACAGGTTTGTTATGAGTAGACCAGGTCACAGGGTCACTGAGCATGTGTGGAATAAGTCTGTCAGATACAAGCCTCCAGCCATTGTTTTCTATTCTCCTGTACCAGTCCTCTGCGCTATCTACTGGCAAGAGTCAAACTGAGAATGTGATATGCTTGCGGGTTAATTACCAACTTTAGCAACAAGAAAATATGATAGGTAGGACAACTCTTACTACATTGGAACAGGTTATTCTGCTTCATGTAATTTCTTATAAACACATTGTAAGAGTAGTAGGTGAGGCAGCAAGTACACAGGTCAGCGCTTCAGGTAGATTAGTCTATTACAGGTGAGCATAACTCCTGCTGATATTCACAGAGTCGGATGTACGCTCATAGCATTATGTATGCACCAAGTAATGAAGGCTGACTTGAACCTAATCATAGCATTGGTGAATAGTAGATCCTGGCCAAATAATGTGATGTACAGTATTTCGTTATATAGATATCACTGTTATTAGCTTGCTGACATCACTAGACTTAGGGCTATAAGGAAATTGTCACACAAAGCTAACACCTTTACTAAAGAGTGTGTTTAGTGTTTGCAGGTAGAACAAAAAGATGACAAAAGCCAACCCAGAAACAGAGGCGGCTACCAAATATTGGCTTTCACTAGCTATTGGTATACACACAACCTACAGGCTGTAATCTAAAAAAGGTTTTTTCTCTTTCACCCTATCTTGGCTGCCAGTTAATGTACATGATGTACTTACAATAAAGTAAATTATTACACTCATATAGTATATCATCATTGGGCGTAGTAAATCAAGATATAGACATACCTGGATTATTTATGATGTAGTTTCTGTTGTGGCTGCACTTCATGTCTTTGAGTTTGCTAGACTTGGTGTAGTCACGAGGAGCATTAGCGCAGAGGTCTTGAATAGGTCGGTGTGTGTATATTTTATAGTATATATTAGGTGGAAACCGATCCTGGAAAAAAAACTGCAAATATTAGGAGAGGTATACCTAAAGGAGACTACTTTATGTTTATGGAATGAAAGAACGAAAGTTGTGTTCAATATAACTATGAAGGAAAGGGTGTCAGCGCTTATACTTATTCAAGATTGATAAAATTGTAAGCAGCAGCGTGAACACACTTATGAAGCAAGACAAATGAATTTAAAAAAACAGAATTACGGTAGTTTGTTCAGCATAAAATTAACATATGTACTGTTATTTATATCAACTTTTAATTCTCTAAAACAAAGAAATGAAAAAAAAACATATATATTAATCTTGATTATGTTTTTTAAATCTCCATGAATAATAAGAAGACTATTTCCTGTATACTCTATAGTCTGTTTCAAAAACAGACAGTTTTTTACAGAAACATAATAGCTTGCGTCTTTTTGTCTTTCTCAACTTACCTGTAAAGCAGACATGATATATGTTATACGATTAGAGCATAGCAATAATATTTTACACATCTACATGCTGGAAACATGTAGCTGTATCAAATATCTTACTAATCAAAACTGTAAATCTTATTAAACACATCTACAAACCATGTATGACTTGGTGCATCTACAAATTGAGCCTACCATTTAAATTAAAGCCAACTAAATTAAGCACTACTGTTTTTACCAGTCTACTAAATCCTAATAGAAAGTGTTTAAAATATCACACTGATAGACGCAGTTGCCGTAGAACTCACTCCAGCCAGTCTGAATTTAACATGAGTCCCGGAGGCAGCATCCAACAGGGCAGCCTCTTTCGGGTTCACACATCTGAGCATCGCCGCAGGGTCACCTTGATTTTTGAAGCTGATCAGGTCCTTGTAGTACCTGTAAACCTACATTTGTAACAATTTGTTAGCATGAATGTTTTGGCCATCTAGTTTGTCAAGGAGTGAGTAGCTTTAGAAACTGAATACTGGCTCACACGCAGAGCTTAATGACAAGAGCAGACAATTAATTAGCAGCCTAGCAGTGTACAACCCTTGCGTTAAGATTGACAGTATGTCAAGGTAAGACTAGTTCTATTAAATTAAATTAAAACGCTTTCTTCCCTCTTTCTCTGTCTAATTTGGCAGTTCATATATACATTGATGCCAGCTGTTAGCTATGTACATTGTAAGCTTGTTTTAACCTGCATGTCAATGTGTTTTCTCCAAAGTCTTTGAATTTTGGAAGCAGCTTGGTGTGAAGTCATGGTTTGTACCCGAGATTCTGAAAACCTTGATGGTCCAGTAAACCGGGCGCCCTTCCTGGAAACATCATGTCGAGTAGAGTGGTGGCTACGCGCAGAAGTAGGCCTTCCTTCAACATCTGGCTGCAATAGGTTTGCTTTCCATGCAACATACAGCTCCGGTCCGAGTGATCTACAAGCACGCGGTCATCAAAAAGACTAAACCTGTAGTAGTAATAATATAAAATTGCTAATGACAAATCTGTAATAGGTTTTAGATTCAACCCTCAGAGCATTTTCTCAAGTCTTTATGTATAAGTATATCATATCATCACTAGAAGTGTTTTATTGCAGAATTGAAAAGTTATTTTATTTTAACACTCAACTCGACTAGGTTTCACGCTTTGTAATGCTACAAATTTAAAATGGCTACCGCCAATTGCTAGATTTTCTGACAAGACCTTCCTGAGTAATGATCTAATTTTAGTAGAAAAAAATACCATCTAAAAACTGGCAATGGATTCAACTGTTCATTTGCATGAATTGAAACAAGCACTTGTGTTTTTAAATTGATTATACATATTGATGGTAAACAACCTACACACTGATTTTGTAATAATAAAAGGTTTAAAGAAGTCCAATGGAGCATTTGTAGCTACATAGAGTTATCTCTCACACACACAAAGAGTTATCACTCACCTAACAAGATGCCCTCTTAAATATCTCTGTATCTCTATGGCAGCTGATATTCGGGCTTCATCTGTTGCCTGCTCAGCAATGAGCACCTACAAAATAAAAATTGTTTTACATTAGCTGCAGAACTTTTACACAGCAACATATTCTATTCATAATCTGTTAGGTTGATGAAAATCTAGCTATTACTGGTGAAAGCACGCGATTTATGAGTGGCTTTCAATTGTGATGACTTGAGAAAATTGTAATGTGTCTATTAAGTTCTCATTGAGATCGGGACAAAATCAGAAAAACTAATATGCATATGTAAAATGGCATGAAGGTAGCAAAACTCAAATATTTGAAACGCATTCAAATAAACAATAAGTGAGTAGAGAAAAAAATTAATAAACATAGTGAGTGTGTTTCAGCATCAAAAATAAAACAAGTAAAGATATGTGGCAAAGCAACCTAAAATAGAAAAAATTCCAAAGTTTTTCACTGTATAACTGAAAAGAATAAGAAAACTAAAACCAAATAAAATTGATAAGCGAATAGCCAGTAAAAATTTATGCAATCAGTTCAGCTTTAACTTAATGGTGCAGTTCTTACCCACATATTTTAAACATTTTACTTTGTTGATTATTAGTTTTTTAAACTTTATACTCCATATTTATGATTTTAAGATGCACACAACTGGGTCATGAAGTGCAAACCTTTCTCAATGTTTTGGGTGCTTTGGCAAGCCGCTTTGATTTCTCATCCAATGTCTCCTCACTCATTGCAGTGACTAAAAGCTATTGAACTTAATTACATGATCAAATTGGTTCAGTGGCTCAATTCTTGAGCTAACTGTTTCCAGAGAACTGTCATCAGAGAAGATCTAGAACCAGACAGGTAAAATATTAATGAAAGTAAAAACATAATAACGTCCATGGCCATAACAATTATGACAATTATTTTAACAGTGCCCAGTACAGAAAAGGCACTGCACCATATCACGTCGTTGACTCGCGCAATGTGTGGTATGAACTACGCGAGGTTTTTGGTTACTTATGAACGTCAAAGATTGAATTCATATTAAGGTATTATAGTATATCAAAATGATTCAAGCATTATTTTTCAACTGTCAAACTTTTTAAAACACAAACTATTCTTATGAATAATGTATGTTAAGAAGTTAAGTATGTTAAGAAATACATTGCTGTGATAAGCTAAAGACGGAAGAAGCAAGTTGAGGTTAAAATTTATATTCAGACCATGCGCGCATTTTGTAAAGCGAAGCTAATTTGATTAATATTAAAGCAACATACAACAGCTGTAATATAAAAAATCTTTAATCATAAGACTAAATTTACTAGACTGCATTAGTAGAATAGATAAACTTCAAAACATTCTATTCAAAAGTACTACCATCAAAATAAATCGTTTGGGATGATTCTGCGTTAAATTAATTACAAATATAGCATGTAGCTAGTTTTTATTATATCAACCTAATTTTAGGTACACCAAATACACTTCAGATGTAACCCAGTCGAGTAGCATTAACCTACCAACTAAATTGGCCAAGGCTTATAATCGCAGCACTGCCAAATCGCTATTCCTAACACCGGATGTTTTCTTTTACGAAACAAGTTCAATCCAAAGCCATCCGCGGTTACGATGAATATCGGCTACTTAATCTCTCGACTAAGCTGAGGGCTTTTGCTGTTCCGTTATGAGACAACTCTCACCGGTGATCGAACGGGTTATTTTTTAAATCACCATTCAGTACAAAACAATAGCTTGCTGCTTCTGACAGTCAGGTTTATTGCAAGAATAATAAATCATTACAATTATAAGCACAAAAAGCTAAAATTAAGTTTATCTTGCAAAATGATTGACTCAAAAAATACAATAAAAAAGCTTTGGAGAATAAAATAAATGCTGCAACACTTCAAAATCTGCCATAACGTGGAGGTAATGGTAAAGCTAAGTGATTGCAAGCAAAAAGTGCTTAACCAGAACATTGATAAGGTGAAATATAAAATGAGCAAGCATACATGAACTGATTAAGTGGAAAACTGGCCCTTATTAAAATATAGGTTCAACTGCCAGGGTTAACAGCATTGCTGCTCAGTATACCAAAACTTAGTTAGCAGGGCCATGTGAGTCCATGCTTATGGCAGCACGTACAATGCCCTGTTGTGAGTTGAACACAGTTCCTAACAATTTAATCTCTTCATCCTTTTGATGTATCTCATCTATGGGAGTCCAACTTCGGTCCATCTCCAGTCTGTAGCCTCCGTGATACTTCTTAGGAGCATTTGAGCCCCACTCCTACAAGTGATAGATGTATGATAACTCATACAAGTGATGCATGTATGTATAACTCCTACAAGTGATGTATGTATGTATAACTCCTACAACTGATGTATGTATGGATAGCTCCTACAACTGATGTATGGATAACTCCTACAAGTGATGTATGTATGTCTGTGTGTAACTCCTACAAGTGATGTATGTATAACTTCTACAAGTGATGTATGCGTAACTCCTACAAGTGATGTATGTATGGATAACTCCTACAACTGATGTATGTATAACTTCTACAAGTGATGTATGTATAACTCCTACAAGTGATGTATGTATGGATAACTCCTACAACTGATGTAATGTATGTATAACTCCTACAAGTGATGTATGTATAACTCCTACAAGTGATGTATGTATGGATAACTCCTACAACTGATGTATGTATAACTCCTACAAGTGATGTATGCGTAACTCCTACAAGTGATGCATGTATGTATAACTCCTACAAGTGATGTATGTATGGATAACTCCTACAAGTGATGTATGTATAACTCCTACAAGTGATGTATGTATGCTTGTGTGTAACTCCTACAAGTGATGCAGCGTGTTGAGTATTTCAGGAAACCAGATGTGTGTCTTAGTTTAACATTTGAGTCTTACATTAGACTAAAATTGAACTTGAAAATGAAGTAGGCAAAAACTGTAAACAAAACTGCATCAGGGTGAGAATAGGAAGAGTATAAGAAAAATTATACTCTAAGCCTTATACATTGAGATTGAGTATGTACATTACCGTAAATAAGCACAATTTTCAGGCCAATCAAATCCTTGGCTAACAAAAAACAACACAAAGATTTTGTCATTAAAACATAAAAATCTTGTACTCCTCAACAGCTGAGAATACGGAAGTCTGAAGAGAGTCAGGCTAAGCATTCAGATACTGTAGCTAGGCATTGTTCTCTATAAATTGGAATTAGCCAAAGTTACTACATAGACATTGTATATCATGCATTAGAAATATAATCATGCACCTCTGTACTTATCCATGCTGTCTATGCAAATTTTTCAATTTAACTGAATACAAGGGCAGAGTAAGTTTAAGAGACCAACATAAATATGTCCAATGTACAAATTTACTTCACCTTTGGGGATATGATAGAAATATACTTCTGACCACTATCTCGCTCATAAAGGTAATAAATGCTTCCTGGTTTTTTGACGATGTTGCAGGCAGCGTGGTGCAGCTCAGCATCCTTTCTTGCCTTTTCTAATACCTACATGTACAACACATGATAATATATAGCAAATTACTTGATATTAGTCAACTAGCAAGGAACGCATTCAGCTAGCAAAAATTTGGGAGCATAAAACCACAAAACAACAACTGATTTGTCAAGTATTCAACAAAAGCAGGTTGTACTATTACAGAAGATGAGAGACCAGCTTTACTAAAGCAACAAAACCAGTTATCGGAGCTTTTTTAGAGTTTTTCACCCTTCTAGCAATCTCATCAGCTTTTTAGAGTTGTCATCTCAGGAATTAATGAGTTCTCGTATGTATACACTCAAGTCATAAGCATGTAAAATAATACCTGTTTTGCTTGTTCTTGTAAAAAGCGGATTTGCTCAGCAATGACAGAGAGTTTGTTACAGGCTGTGCTGTGAACCCCTTCATCACCTCTCTTCACCACTTGAGCTAACTCGACAATATCATAAGCACTCGCTGTCTTCGTAGCCTTACGGCTGTTGACCAATGCAACTCCCAGTGGATTCTCCGATGTTTCCACTAATCTTGCTTCTACACAAATTTAAATTCAATTAAAATATAAACAATGTATAAAAATTGTATTACTTTGTATCAAAATTGTATCACTTGAGCACTAGCTATTGAGGACACCCTGAAGTTGTCCAGCAACAGATAGTAGAGGGATCCATTAAGGCCAATAGCTTTTGATGGCATTGCGCATCTCAGATTGTTTATGTAAACTAAAACAATGACAGAGGAGTGATTTGATGCCTGTCAAAAAAGAGGTCTAACTATATAACAAAAATTATGTCGCTGACCTTTTGAAATTGCAGACATTAATCGCCATATTTCAGCAAGTTAATTCATTGCAAAAATCACTCTCAACTTACAGATATGACATCACAATGGCAGCAAAAAAATGGATGACTGACAATACGGGAATAGGTTCCATTATAATGAAGCTTTTGAAAAATGATATAGTATAAATATCATAACAAGTAAAATTTTGTTTACCTTTAATACTCAACCTATTCATGAATATGTTAATCAAGAAAAACCTGCTTTACAATCCATTAAACTTCGACAAATGGATTAGCTAATAAAGTACAATATGAGGAGTTATTAGCTCATGCAGATACTCAGTAGTACTTTTCTTGCTGCAACGCAAAGGAATTAGAATATAAAAAGATAGTAGCTGGCTGCAGTCTGTCCTTACACTAGACAGCAGTGAAAAGAGATACTCGTTGGAATGGATTTTCACCCTATAACAGGAACAACAAAGAGGACAATTATTGTAAGCTCGAAAATACGCAACACTTTGGCATCTATTACGCCAAATATGGAACTGGGCCTAGAAAACTGATTTTATGGGAGACAAAAGAGAAACAAAGTTTTTCAGAGAATAGTTATGCAAAAAGGTCTATTAACAATCGTAAAAATATGTATATATTCCATCTTACACTTGTTCAAAAGATGTAAAGACACAAATAAAAGCAAAGAAATGCTGTAATATACCGCATTTTTATGAGGCATAGTACCATTGAAAATAATCTTCAAACTGAACCACAATGTTTATAAGGCATAGTACCTTTGAAAATCATCTTCACACTGAACCACCCAATCAGACCAGTGTGACCGCAATAGCCCAGTATGTATTGTAATGATGCCAGAATACTCACAAAAACATTTCTTTGTAATGAGTGCGCAGTTTCCATGGTGTGAATATACATAAGACTGTTGTTTATGTTGTTGAAAAGGCAAAGCAAGATAAGGCGCCGATCGTTGTCAGTTGTAAACCAGATTTTTATGTGCACCATTGACCTATTAACTTTCCTATTAACTATAGTTAATAGGTCTATGATGTGCACACTGAAATCATTTTACAAGGTCTCCACACAAAATTGTACTTATTTAATTGGTATATAACTGATCAAACTTTCATCTTTGTAATACTTTTCTAGACACCCGCCACACGACAGGTTTTTTATTAAGGTTTATTGTAAAGGAAGCCTGAAAGACTACTTTACGGCACCACACCAATCTCAGAATAACTGCAAGTGGTAGTTAAGACATATATATTTGTATATAAAACATACAGGTATAGAGAAGGTGCAAAGGTGCTCTCAATCTCTCATGCGGCTTTCGCTTATATAGTGCTCTTGCGAAATAAGCTCCACCTTACTTTACCGAGTGTGGCGCCAGTTTCTTTTTTGTTATCGCCTGGCACTATCCATGAGTTGAGCCGTACAATCGAGCCAGCCTGGATACAGGGCTGGCTCCCAACACATTATTACACTATGAAATTCAGCAAAACTAGATTAAGCACTATTTTCAAATTGAAAGCAAGTATTATCAATTGGTTAAATGTTTTGATTTTTTATTAAAATACTATTTTAAACAAAGACATTTTTGTCTATGTTGTCTCAAGTTAGTACTTATCACTTTACACATTTATGTAATCATTGGTAAATTCAAGTATTGACTACTGTAACTACTACAACCTTCGTAAATTGAAACAAACTTCGATACAAGACTGGAGTATTGCTACTGAGGTGAACTATAATAAAAACAAATAAAATAACAGCTAAAGATGCATATTGGCATTTACTTTCTATCAGGTTCCTTCACTACATTTTTTGAAGTAGCAACAAGTAGCTACAAGCTGTGTGCCAGTCAGCACCACTGATTGTGAATGAGCCTTCTGAGCACAAGTTTCCCTATCAAAGGAGGTAGGCTAAAATTAGGAACATGTTCAAAATACACGATCCTGTATGAAATTCCATTTACTTGTTGGGTCTAACCAAATAGGCTAATGCTGACTCAGGACACACCAATGTAAGTGGTACGGATTCAGTAGAAGAGAAACTTGAAAGTGATTTTTAAAAGTTGTTATGCACATCTTTACAAGATTTGCTGAGTCATCAGTTTTCCTCTGATAACTCCCTAAGGGTACGGCCACAAGAAACGATTTTTTCATCGATTCTGACCGAAATCATGCAATGAACGAAAAACACAGAATTATTCAATCGAAATTCACAGAATTGTTTGAGCTAGGCATGTACACTAAAATTGTCGACAAAACGCTTTTAATTGGCTAAACAAATTATTAGCGATCGCGATTCTAGCAGCTTTTGCAATTTATATAGTCTGAGGCATATAATGTGACACGAAAGAAAATACCAATGCGATTTCCCATAGCAAATACGATGCAACTGACTTGATTGCGCTGAAGACGACAACTCTTTCTACAACAGAACTTTTACTAAAGCACTACTACTTTTGCTAAAAAAGAAATTGTTATTATTAAAAAAAGCGATTTGTAGCCATGGTGTCTGAATGATAAAGAATCAACAATAGCACAATCTAGGCAGTTGCATCGTATGTACCAAGTCGAATTGTGCTGGTACTTTTATTGTATGTCGTAATACATGTCTTGGACTATATAAATTGTAAAAGCTGCTAGAATCATGCTCGCTAATAATTTGTTTAGATAATTAAGTGTTTCGTTTTCGCACAGCTCAGACAATTCTGTGAATTTTGGCCGAATAATTCTGTTTTTTGTTCATGTCGTGGTTTCAGTTAGTCAACAAAAAAATCATTTAGTGTGGCCGTACCTTTAATAGGTATTTGATAGTGTATTCTTTGATGTTTGTCATTTTATGTTAATCGTTTTGTACAATTTATGCATCACATAGGTGTTTTTCTTAAAGGTTGACTTGCAACAAAATTCACATTACAGTTGTTTGGTATCAAAAGATTCACCATGTCTTACTGTTGTGTTATAGGTGCAAAATATGTGGAAAGGTGATTACAAGCCCTTAAAAGCTAAAAAACGAACAGAAAATCGCAGCCCCATGAGACCGCCGTAATTTGGATTCCCTTTACAAAACGGCTCAAATGTGATGTAGCTGTGAGAGATGGTTTCTGTTTACACTTTCATGCAACCTTATTCGTCGAAATATTTTCACAAATATACTTCACGCATTCAATAAAACTATGTCTATTGTTCTTACGCGTCAGTTTTATCGTCATCGTAATGCTGTCACTTTTAGCAGTGATATCTTATAACTTACCATAAAAATTCATTAAACATTTTAACCTTACCTCGAAGGAGTACATATCATTGTCTGATAATCATGACGAGCCTGTTGGTCACCCGTGATAATCGAAAAGTGCTGCAAAAATTATTTGCGAAGTATTGGGTCACATAATCAGATTACGACTTGCCAATTAGACCAGGCCGAAACAAAACTGTAAAGTAGCGAGCATCTATATTTGATACGGGGTCTTCGGTAAAACCCGAAGTGTTTGTCATAAACTAGTACTACGATAAGTTTTATATTGAGCTTTGTATTGGCCTTTCAATTCACGTGAGAACATACGTGACAAGACGATAACCAAGTTTCGTGGTTACGTCATTGAAATAAAGAGATTCCATTCTACGGCGGCTTTTTTTTAGCTTTTGAGAGCTTGTAATCACATTCCCACATATTTGGCACCTACAACACAACAGAGTAAGACATGGTGAATCTTTTGATACCAAATAACTGTAATGTGAATTTTGTTGCAAGTCAACCTTTAAATAAATTACTTTAAGAGGTTCCTGAACAAATTGCAAGTTGATTGTCACTTTGTCATAAATCTTCAGTGTATAATTTAGATGTATCATCAAATCAAGATATCAATTTTGTGTAATGCATGAAGTCTTAAAACTCGGAAGTCAAAGTTTTGGACGTTTTCTCATGAAGAACTGGGTTTCCATTTAAGAGATTATCTGTCTGCTTGCATATTTCTATCACAAAAAGGACATAGACAATTTTTTTGCAGCAACAATGAGGAACTTTTTATCAATAAAACTGCATTACATGTGATTGTGCATGTTAGTTGTTCAAATAAACTACCTTGCTGCTGACCACAATTTTCTCCACCTATGTCTTACGATGGTAATTTACTAACAGGCAAACGATCCCTGATCAATAGTTTGAAGTGCATATAATATTAATAAAGTTAAAAGATGTTTTGTTCTGATGTTTCTTGGAATATTTAATGATGCCATTTGATTTGTACAGCAAATCACTTGCATAGCATGAGAACTGGTTCTCACTGCCCAGCCTCAAGATGCATTTCATACAAAACCCAAAAAACCTGCAAACTGTTTCAGACACTGTGTACTCTATGCCACATAATTATTACATGTATGAGTTATGATAAGTGAAAAGGGTCAAAATGAGATGTAAAGAACCTCTTTTCACACAAACTTTATTAGTAAACAACAACTTTGTTCATTTACCTTGAGGGCTGGTACTAGCATAGTAGATACTATTGTCATTTGTTTTATTGTAGTATTGTAGTATTAGCTCAGGTATAATCATGATATTGACTGAAGTGTTATTGGCCAAAGATAAAAGTTATTGAAGGCCTTAGTATCGGCTAAGCTGGTTGAATTAATTCCTGAAAGTCATTGTTTTATTTAGCTGCATTTAAATCAAGTAATATTGGTAGAGCACCAAAATCTACTGTGGATATAACTGCTAGTTGTAAATAAGGTCGTGTGGGCTAACAGCCAACCTTCAACTCTACGTATTACCTACTCTTGCATCTGTTTATTGGCTGACCATTGGGTTTGTATTTTGAATCAATCTTTCGATGGCTTATCTCACAATTTAGTTTGTGTGCCATCTAGCCCCTAAGTCTATATATACAACTGACCTTCCACTCTGTGAAGCATCTCACATTGTAATCTGTGTATTAGCTCATCGTGATGTCTGTGTACAGACGTATGTTCAAATTACTTTTAATGGTTTGTATCTCTCTAATAGCTTAAATTGCTGATATTCGAAATTGATTATCCTTTCCTAATAAGGATGCTCTTGCAATAAACTAGCAATTTACCTGGTGCAAGCGTGATCCAAAGCTGCTCACGTGTATTAAAGTTTAGGAGCGTTAAAGGCTAAACGTGATCGTGGGAGAAATCAGAGGAAACTTATATAAAAAGGTTCAAGGTTTACATGCTCTGTCTGATGATTATAAAGCTATTTCCTGGCTTCATTGTTATTTGCATATAACACGTTTTACACGCAAAGAGAAATGATTTATATGAAAACACACGTTATAATTCTCATGAGTGTAATAACATGGAAGATTTGTATTATAGAGCTCATCTTATCTTGAGAGTTCTAAGGAAGCAATTGTGTTAGTAACTGCGTTGTTAAACACGCGTAGCATGGAGACCTTACCATGATTGCCTTGTTGCAGATTAGTTTGACTAGGAGAGGACAGACTTGCAATGTCCATGTGACCAAAAGACGTTAAATGCACAACTATTTATTGCAAGTAGCCACAATTATGACTGCACAGCAGAGATGGTAAGGTCGAGAAGGTTACACAACTAGAAATAATAATTAGCCGAGGGTCCATACCATTTATGACACACGCTAGTACGTGTTTGATAACAATTATAATGACAGGTAGCTTGTATACTTTGTTCAATTAGTTTCGAGGAGCCTGGCTATTTGAAGCGTTGACTCTTAGACGTCTGGATTGGTCACTTTTATCGATAATATAATTATAGATCACTTTTCATTAAACGTTATACATTGTTAGTTGGTACAGTAAGCATTGAAGAAAAAAAATTTGATATCTTCTTTTCTTTTTTAGAATTTTTTCTGAGATAAAATTTTAAAATCGATACTGGCGTAGCAATCATCGCTTTTTAATAAATTGTCCAGAAGTCTATTTTAGCGCATAGTAAAACCATAGACTTACCTAAATCGAGTTTGTTACATCTACGGTAGCGTAACTTCCTGTAGAATATATCTAGAATTTGCTTTATCAGTTTCCTAACGCTTAATACCAGCGTGTCGAAGTGCACTGCCACGAAAACTCATATATTTGAGCACATTTATTTGTATTCACATCATGCCTACAACGGAAGAAATTTTGCAAGGATTCAGACTGTAAGTTCGTAACTTATAACTTTGGTGATGTGGAATAGAACGGCAAAATCCATCTTCGTGCTGTTATTGATCATGTTTTTTCCTTTTACACTTAAAATGCCATAACAGAGATGGCCGCATTTAAAATTAGTAAGGTAGTTTATCATTTATCATCAAGTGAACAACAGTTTCCGGTTCGCGCGTTTTGGGAGATAGTCGTGCTGTTCAGAGCTCTTCGAAGATTTCTAGATTTCTTTTTACAATTTCTCTCACATACCTTTTATTACCCCTTTTTATTATCCTTTATTTATCCTGATTTATATTTTATACTAACATAACACATTAAGGGTAGCTCGGCCGTTTCAGGCGCTACCAGGTATATGACACTGAGTGGGATCTTTTTAAATTTTAAGTCCCAAGTTTTTAATATTTATTACTAAACTCGGTGATCATCATGGCAGGTGGAAAACACACTGTAAGGAAAAAAGCCATGTCAACATCAGGTCCTGGCTGTGGTTATGCTAATGCAGAGCTGTGTGGCAAGTGTAAAAAAGCCATAGATGAAAGTTCAGGGTCATCCATTGAGTGTGAGATTTGCCATTTTTGGTTCCACGGTTTATGTGTTGATGTCCCTGAGAGTCTCTTGGATCTGTTGAGTACTAAAGGTTTGCACTGGTTCTGTGCAAGGTGTGATATTCATGCTGATAGGCTAGAGCAGATTGAGGTTAAAGTAGATAAAATACATGAACTTATTAGCAATTCAATAGATAGTAAGATCAATAACATTCAGAAAACATACGCTGAGGCAGTCTCCCAATTGGAGACCAACTCAGCAGTCATAGCCAAGGCAGCTAGTACCTCGATCAAAAAAGAGGAAACCGAGTCTAAGAACATTCGCGACAAAAATGTTATTATCTTTGGTATACAAGAATCCAGTATTGATGAGACCATGGAAAGTGTTAAATCCATATTGGATGAATGTCACCTAACAACCACAGTAAACAAAGATTCTTTGTTCAGACTTGGTCAATATGACCAAAAGGAAAAAACTAATAAGTGTAGGCCCGTGAAACTGTGCACAGAAGGCAAACATAAAAAATGGGACATCTTGAAAGCCATTAATGATTTGAAAAAACCTGGGATCTTTGCTCGACTAGATTTAAATAAATCTGAACAAGAAGAGGATTTTCGTCTTCGACAAGAGCTAAAACAGATCAGGAGCAAAGAACCAACCAAAACTTTCAAAATCAAAAACAAGGAAATCGTGGAAGTAAGAAAATAACTGTAGTGTTAGCGAATTGCAGATCGGTTAAGGGGAAAATAAACGAGATTCAGGTTATGTCTTACCAGCATGATATTCTTTGTTTAACAGAGACTCA
This sequence comes from Watersipora subatra, assembly GCF_963576615.1. Lineage (NCBI taxonomy): Eukaryota > Metazoa > Bryozoa > Gymnolaemata > Cheilostomatida > Watersiporidae > Watersipora > Watersipora subatra. The sequence continues at coordinate 53,475,399 of NC_088716.1, forward strand.
CTTGGACAGCTCAATTGATGATAATTTAATACTTTTCCACACTGATAAGCAAATATATAGACAAGATCGAAATCTTCATGGTGGTGGAGTCTTGGTGGCAGTAAATTCGGAAATTGATTCGAGATTGATTCCTTTGAGTTTGTCGATATACCCTGTTGAAGTTGTCGCAGTGCACATACCCAAGCAATCTATTTTTATTCTAGACTTGGTCATCGTATGCGTATATATGCCACCCGGGAACTCATCTAGATCTGTTGAAGGCCTGAATCAGCTTTTTGAGTTTGTTTTTTCACATTTTCCGTTATCACAGATATTAGTCATGGGTGATTTTAATTTTCCCGATATTGATTGGGAGTCTTATTCGACAAAAATAAGCTCAAACAATAAAGGTTGTCATCAAATTTTTTTGAACTGCTTGGCGGAGTGTAATCTTAGACAAATGGTCAATAGGCCGACACATTTTAAAGGAAATATTTTAGACTTGGTCTTAACATCGGACTCAGAATTTATTGAAAAAGTTGAGGTTGTGGAACCTGGTCTGAGTGATCATTTTTTAGTAGAAGTTGAGCTCAACATATCAAAATCTGACAAGGTAGCTAGCAAAGATTTTTATTTTGTATATGAAAAAGCAGATACCATGGCAATCAGGAAATTTTTACTTCAAGCTTTGGAAGACATCAAGGACGCGATAAAAACAGGACACAATATTGACCAATTGTGGAATATTTTTGAGAAAGCCGTTAAATCTGCTGTCAGTGATTTTGTTCCTAAAAAGACAATAAAACAACGAAATAACAGGGAACCAGTATGGTTCAACTCTCAGGCACGTAAGGCTGTGTGCAAACAACGAAAACTATACAATAAGTTTAAAAAAACACACTCTCCTGACTTGATGGCCGAATACAAAATTATGAGACGCGAAAATAAAAAGATGTTTCGCAAAATTGAGCAGGATTATTATAATCGAGTTTTGTACGAACCACTCCGGGCTGGCATAAGCAAACCTTTTTTCTCTTTTATGAGGCGCACTCAGGGTCGCAAGAACAGCCCCTCCGCCCTACTAGCTAATATGCAATCAGAGTCGGAGATGGTTAATAATTTTAACATGTTTTTTCAAAGTGTTTTCACAAAGGCAGATGAATTTTTTCCTGAATACGATTTACCGGATACCAGCACCAGTCCAATAATAGTCACTTGTGAGGGCGTGGAGAAAATGATCGTAGGTCTTGTAAAGGGCAAAGCCCCTGGGCCCGACGGCTTAAGAAAAGAGGACTTCATGGTTGACGTCAGCACAGTGTCAGCAATGCTCACACTGGTTTACCAATACTCTTTAAATACCGGAAGTTTACCTTCTGCATGGAAATTAGCCAATGTCACACCAGTTTATAAAAAAGGCGATAAGACTCTCGCCGGAAATTATCGCCCTGTCTCACTAACATCAATAGCGTGCAAGATGCTTGAACACATCATTTTGAGCTATATCAATAAGAGCCTAAATCTTTCCTCGCATCAGCACGGCTTTAGGCATGGACTGTCGTGTACCACTCAACTGGTCACTGTTGTCCATGATCTTATGGATGCAAATAATGAAAATCAGCAAATACACGCTGCAGTTCTTGACTTTTCGAAGGCCTTTGATAAGGTATCACATTCTCTGCTTATAGTTAAACTTTTAGGTGCTGGGGTCCATCATTCGATTGTTTATTGGATTCAAAATTTTTTAAGCAACCGATTTCAAAAAGTTATTATAAACGGTCATGCATCAGCACCCTTAAAAGTCCACTCTGGAGTGCCGCAGGGCTCCGTTTTGGGGCCCACACTCTTTTTAATATATATTGACAAGGTCGGATCAGTTTTAAAACACTCCACCATCAGACTGTTTGCTGATGACGCTCTTCTGTACAGTCGAATTGATAATCACCATGATTGCATAAATTTTCAGTCTGACCTCACTGCCTTGGAAAATTGGGCCTCTGAGTCCAAAATGATTTTTAATGTAACAAAGTGTCAAATTGTAAATTTTAATTTCACGTCAGACTCTGGCGTCCCAGCTGAGTACAACCTTTATAATACCAATCTGGAAGTTGTGGATAGCTTTAAATATTTGGGCGTGATTATTACAAATACATTGAGCTGGGACCACCATATAACATCGATTTGTACCAAAGCATTACAAACCTTGGGAATGATAAAACGGGTTCTTTTTAATGCTCCTAATAAAGTAAAGAAAATCGCATATTTGACTTTATGTAGACCCGCCTTGGAGTACGCTTGTGAGGTCTGGGACCCTTTTTTAGTCAAACACATATCTCAAATTGAATTTATACAAAGAAGAGCCGTGAGATTTATATGTAATTTGAAAGGAGTTGCTAGCGTAACGGAAGCTCGAGAGAATATCCAGTTGGAAGTTTTAGAGATCAGAAGAAAACGAGCAAGACTCAACCTTTTAATAAACATTTTATCTAATAGCACACACTCAGCGCTAATTGAAAGTTTTAATTTTTTAATGTCCCAACCACACCAGTATGACACCAGATCATCTCGGTCTAACGCTCCAAAGGCAATCGCCTGCAACACAAACACATATTTTAACAGCTTCATTCCACGAACTTCTCGGGATATTAGATTGGGAGATCACTAGAACAGGAAAGTTTTATTAATTGATGTTTTAAATTCACTTGTTCAAATAGATAAATTTTTATTCTTATACAATCTATGCAAACGGTCTCCACTTCCTCCTTTTGAGGTCTCGAGACTCTTTTTAATCAGAATCAGAATCAGAAACAAATTATGTTATATAAGAATTTTACGGGTTGCTAAAATGAGTCATAACAGAAAATACTGCCTTTAACGCTGCCCAACTTCCTGGTGTAGCTCCAAGCTGTATCAGATATGAACCTACAATAAGCCTATATTCAGCAAAACTAGTGAGTACTTGCATTGTATACTAGATCTGTTTATTAACCGTTTTAATAGATATACGATTCACTATTAAAAGATAGCAATAATGTCATGGAATTAGGGTAACCTAATCAAAAAAAAGTTCTTATAGTCAAGAGCTTAGGCATTGCGTTATATTTATACAAAGTATCATGCCTGGGAGTCAATTAGTTGATAAAATATAACAAACTCACGATGTAATAAGTACACACAAGAGTAACAATACATAGAAAGTTTATGTAAATTAAGGTTTTCTATATGGGAGGACTATATAGATGCATAGCATTAGCCCATTGCGTAAAGGTTTTTATGTCAACACGAAATTGGGCTTCTTATAAATGCAGCTGTTGGTCTATTTGTGTAGAATATATTTATAATTGGATTTGTGTGTGTTCCAGCAAACTAATTGCATGACTTTCATCCAGTTGCTAAATTTAAGAAGCTGAATAGGCCTATTTATTGAGTTGAAAACTGGCAGACAACTGTGGAACAGCAAGATGCAACAGTAGGTTTTATATCTGTTCAAATAGCACCATGAACTAAAACTGTTCTATATTTGTATCTTGTTAAATATCATCTATCATATCAAACTTAATTTGACTGACAAAGCAGTTAAATACAATACAGCACATGGAAGCAGTTGAGGGAATGCAATTAAAGGTATTCACCGTGCTGCAAGAATATCACTCAAAAGAACACATCCCGTACTGTGTAGTTATTTGCTATAAAAGAAAAAACATTGTACAGTTTTAATAAAAGGCTACTAGTTTCATGTCTTGTCAGAAAGGTTTTATAGTTATGTTGATTTCTTGAATTTTTTGTGCGTCTATTTAATACTATTTATCCCTGAAAGCTTGGGTAATGATAACCACATGTAAAATTACATACTTGTCCATAAAACTAGCTTAAGCATGGAATATAATTGAACTAGGGTCTAATATATAATCTTGTAAAACCCGGAACCTTACCAAAAATTCAAAGTACGTTCATTTGGCTCTTATATTTGTATGGAGCTCAAACTAATTATTATGAATGCAAAATGGTGGCCAACTTTTAAAATTTTTAAGATCTAAAGATACTTACATGTGCTGTATATAAAACATTGCGTTCAAATAGAGGTTTTACGATATTTCAACTGCTAGCAAAATATACCAGCTGGTCGAGAGATTTTTCGATTTCTCAACATTTATGCCTTGCTGCACCTTTATTAAATGTCTATAGTAAAAATTGAGCTGCTGAATAGACTCGTCTTTACAGTTCATCTGTTGCTATGGGCGCTCAGTCTAAAGGGCTAGTTAGATGCGGTGGGAAAAATACGGTTAGGGCAGTGCAGCCCTCCGCCCCACCTAGGGAAAACCCTGATTACAATTACATGTATATTATGAGAGGAGAGCTTGTCTGGCAGAAAGCCAAGGTTTTCTGATGTTGGAAAGCCGTCTAGTCATCCCTCTCAATCAAATAACGAAGGTCTTAAAGGACATACATCGTGGTCAACAGCGTGTGATGGTCTGCTATGGTAAAAGCTATTGAGGCGATGGTTGGTCAGTCTGAAACTTGCGAGAGAATCCAATAAAATAGCAGAGCGCCTAAGACCTATCTGCAACTTCGCAAAGGCTCTGGCAAATTCTTGATTCGGTAATATTTGATTTCAGAGGTCAGGTTTACTTACTGGTCATAAATTATTACTCCAGATTCCCTAAAATTGTACTATCAAATGCTGTTCAATTAAAACTGTATACTCAAACTTAGCTATCTTATATCAAGAGAACAAGCAGGAAACAATAAACTCAGGCTTTACTCCAGTTCAAATTTTGTGTCTAAGTTTCTTTTTATGACCAGCACAGTACATTGAAGTTTCGTTTCAGAAGTGTTATTTATCAGATAGATAATTCTCATTTAAGCTCTAATTGATTATATCTTCATATTATGGGACCTAGCATCATTATTGGATGATTTTTTAAAGGTTGGCTTGCAACAAAATTCACATTACAGTTATTTGGTATCAAAAAATCACCATGTCATACTCTGTTGTGTTGTAGGTGCCAAATATGTGGAAATGTGATTACAAGCTCTTAAAAGCTCAAAAACGAAAAGCCGCCGTAGATTGGAATCTGTTTATTTTTTTGACGTAGTCATTACAGTTTGGTTATTTTCTTGTCATGTGATGTTGTCACATGGATTGAAAAACCAATACAAAAGCTCAATATAAAACTTATCGTAGCACTAGTTTATGACAAGCACTTCGGGTTTTACCGAAGACCCCGTATCAAATATAGATGCTCGCTACTTTACAGTTTTGTTTCGGCTTGATCTAATCGTCAAGTCGTAATCTGATCATGTGACCCAATACTTCGCAAATAGTTTTTGCAGCACTTTTCGATTATCACAGGTGACCAACAGGCTCATCTTGATTATCAGACAATGATATGTACTCCTTCGAGGTAAGGTTAAAAAATTAAATGAATTTTTACGGTAAGTTATAAGATATCAGTGCTAAAAGTGACAGCATTACAATGACAATAAAATAGACGCGTAAGAACAATAGACATAGTTTTACTGAATGCGTGAAGTGTATTTGTGAAAATATTTCGACGAATAAGGTTGCATAAAAGTGTAAACAGAAACCATCTCTCACAACTACATTACATTTGAGCCGTTTTGAAAAGAGAATCCAAACTACGGCGGTCTCGTGTGGCTGTGATTAACTGTTTGTTTTTTAGCTTTTAAGAGCTTGTAACCACATTTCCACACATTTTGCACCTACAACACAACAGACTAAGACATGGTGAACTTTTTGATATCAAATAACTGTAATGCGAATTTTATTGCAAGTCAACCCAATTGCAGTCAAAGTCAAAAGTTTTGCAGTTTTAGAACACTAGGGAGCCACTTTATCGTACTGATGAAATAACAAGCTAATCTCATTGGTAAATTCGTTAGCTTCTCTTATAATTAGCATTTTTGGGTCAGCTGTTTTAGCATAACATACCCAGATTGTTTTTCACTTTTTCACTTATGCGTGTAAGTAAAAAAGTGGAAAGAATTTTTCCAGGAGCAATTTTTCTTGGGTAACACATGTTGTATTCTAATGAGAGTCTCACTGGGAAAAAAGTAAGGCTGCATAGTATTCGAAATTTCAAACTAACAAAACCTTGTAGTTTTCATAATTGTAGAATTGGTTTGCTGTTTGTTAGGAATTGGATGAATCTGAGAGATGCCGATTCCGGAAAAATCTTGTGGCAAGGAAATGAGGACCTGTGAGTGTTATTAATCATGACCTTTGGGTTGGACTTTGGTTTCATTTCTTTACCAAGCAGCATCAGAGATAGAGAGTATTTTATAGACAATCAAACATCTTCTAATTATAACTACGAGTTTTACCTTTTATTTTTGAATTTTTGATTAATGAAGGGAGACAGATCATTGAATCGCTTGAAGCTGTTCGATATTTTTCAAATAGTAGTGACTGGTTGTTGACCAGAAATGTTTGTTTGTTTGTTTACAGGTCATCTCCAGACAAGGAACATGAAGGTATGTTTGTAGCGGGCCAGACGTTGAATTCTTTCATTGAAGGTGGTAAAGCGACCTCAGCAGTTCATGAATCAATGCTCTTTTCATACGTGTATCGCTGATCGCAGCTCTTTTCTATTCAGCCGTTCGCATCGTTATTGTGTGTAGCGTTACAGCTAATCGCTATTGTTTGCATAGGTACATGTAAACACTTTCGTGGTAGAATTTGTAGCAGGTCATGTGCAAGTTTATTGCTTTCTTCAACTTTGCTCAAGAGCAATGGGTTCAAATTGGTTTATTCAACTCCAACCTTTCCAGCAATTTGAAAATAGTTCCTGCTATAACGAGCTAAGGGTTGTTTTTAGGTATGCGTCTGATGTTGTTTTTGCTTGCAGCACGTGTTCCCAAGAAAATACTAAAATCACGGGCTGTTTCGCGTGAACTTAACTTCACATCGGCGGAAGAGATGAATAAATTTCGGTTGGAACAGAAGGTTATCTTCAAAGGAAAATGTCTGGAAGGTGATGAGCAGCTGCATTGTAGTGTTTAGATGAGATGTTTATTACAGGTTTAAGTATACAAGTTTATTGTTGACTGTCAAGGTTGGGCTTCAATACCTTGTTGGTACATCCAGCACCAGAATATTTTACTTGCAAATGTTCCTTGTCTTCTCGAAGGTTTTTGTGCGTAAATGTTTAGTCAATACATAATAATATCGAAACTTTGTAAGTTAGCAAAAACTGTATTACATGTAATCATGACACTGGACAACTACATCATATGAGCGGTTAGTAAAAGTTGTATTCCCTTTGAATCCCTTGTAAGTCTACTGATGTCCGAAGGCAGAGTGAATATGATTAAAATTATCTTATAGAATGGTATTTTGATTTTGGATTCGTCATTCCTGGATCAACCAACACCTGGCAGTCGATGATAGAAGCAGCACCAGAGGGTCAAATGATGCCTGCGTCGCTGCTCAGGTGAGCGACTAGTTGTTCTATCTGGCTATTTCATATAATTATGGCTGCGCTAGACCTAAAATATTGTGGCTTTTTGTTAGTTGATTAAAGTTATTGTTACTTTTAAAGCGTCTAGGCATTTATCAATTTGTAAGTAGTTCATTTAAAGCTGACCCTATGTAGAGCTCCATTGGCTGACTAAATGCTGAGCAAGATTAGATTGCTTCCCAATGCCATTTTCCATCTCTGTATGCCGGTGAGCTGAGTAACACTTTGGGTTGGTGAATTTTGCTGCGCATGTAGCAGAAGTGCATAAAGAGTAAAAAAAATACTTGCTTATGCTGTTTATCCTAAATGAATTATTGGCAGTTCATATAAAAATAGTTGTGTAGTTTAGCAGTTCACCTGTGAATTGCTTGAGAATATGTTACTGTTGGAGACCATGAATGCTTGTCTACTATAATAGTTTGAGCAACAGAATCTACATGAATATAAATCAGTAACAAATTTAGCAATCAGTTTATATGCGGTCACGAGTATTAGACTGTATAAATCGTCACAAAGCATCTTTCCCTTGCAAATATTCTAACATGGGTCGAGACTGTTGTGATTTTATGTTAACTTGTCAGGAGATGAATGTTAATGATTTACTCCTCATCGTGCAGGTTCCTTTCGGCCATACCAATAATTTCTAGTGGTGTTATCAGAATGCCACTTTGTTCAATCGCATTTGTTGCCGATCACCCGGATCGGAACCAACCATATAGCTGTGGGAGCATTTATGCATGTTTCAAAAATGTTCAGACATGGGGACAAATTTTGGTTGGTGACACGCATTATTTTTCTGGTAGTCTCCAATCTCATGTCACCATTTGTGTTGCAGTGGCAATGTTGTGATTGAGACATCTTTCTACGACAATGATGTGCATGTGAGTACATCTAAAGTGAGACTATTTTATGTGTGAGTCAGACGACATCTGAGCGACATCCCACAATGTCGTAGTAACCGTCCATTTTTCACACGGACTGAAAACCCTCTATTCTCATTTTATTGCTGCTCTGTTCTACATTTCATAAACACCATCTTATCTTTATTTGAACTGTATTTTTTCAAATCACTGGTTTAGTGATGTAGTTTGTGACAACGCATAACCCTTTTTTCTGAGTTCCATTGAATTTCACCATTCTTTTCCTGTTACCATATCATCCGTCCATATCGTGTAATTTTTATTGTGGAGCCATGATATATATTGTTTGTTTCATTTTAAAGTGTTTTAGTAATTTTTTTTAAATATAAACCCTTGTAAAAGGAAATATTTGACATTGACAGTGGATTAATACTACACTACCATCATTGTCAACTCGTCAATCTTAAAACTAAATGCCTGCGCTATTTGTAGAAAGTACCAGTGTGAGTCATTTTATGCACTAAGTATCATTCCCTTGACAGAGGGTGGGGACACAGAGTGTAACCTGGTGACATAATGGTGTAAAACTAAACAGATTCATAGCAGTTCAATCACTATGTTTCCATGATGCGCAGTGCTTTGGATTTGCGCTATCTCCGAATCATGGAAACGGCGTCTTCACACTGAAATCACTGCGCACTGATCAGTGCGAAGCCAGTGCAAATTCGCAGCAAGGAAACAGCGACTGCGCATAGCTCTCATGATGTGGAGACGGATTCTTCGAGGGCCATAAACTAGTACAAAGGTTGTCCTGCTAATCTTGTTTTTTTACTATTCTTCCGATCTTCTTTCACCTAAATTTAATTATGGTCTGCATTCACGAGGATGATGAGGTGATTACTTTCCTGGACTTTGTTATCGATGCCAACACTTTTCAAAAAATAGGTGGCAAGTCCTAAATTAACGTTTAAATAATATATTACTTAAAAAGGTTTGTAAAACCTTGTGAATGTGTATTGTAAATAAAAGTATAAATGACGACAGAATCATAAAAAGACCGTTTATGACGTTCGGTATCCGTGATCGATTCTATTTCTCCATCAGGCGATTCGATCGATACAATTTCTCTTCTCTGGCTAATTTGCGGTATTTGCTGAAAACCACTGCGCAGCATAGAAACGTACAATCCCCTCGACTTCGGAGGGGGCTGCTTCGCAGTACTGCGCACCATAGAAACATAGTGATTCCAAACTGCTGTATGCAGAAGCATGTGCTATTTTGGAGTTATCATATCACTAGATGGACTGAGCATACCATTACAAATAAACACACAGCCTTTACAGATGTAGTGGTACAAAACAGGTCAAGTAAAAAATTATAATTTGTATGTATTAGATTCTCACACCCAACAATCCAAATAGTACAAGTTGTTAGGAAGATGACAAACAAGCACAAATTGTCTAAAGGTATGTGCACATAGACAGCACAGCCCAAATATTTTTACACATAGCAGCCTGTACACTGCTTACTCAAGCTGCCTGTCTTAGATCTAAAATTAGATTTTAGTGCCTTGTAGATCTATCTAGAACTGTGGAGTGACAAGGCTAGAGAAAGCTTGATGTGGTACACCGCCATGCCTGTTCTAGTCACACCCATGCTAGGCTGCTTGACAAAAAAGAAGTGAGTGGCCAGTCTCTATCTTGTGCCACTTTCTAAGTGCACCCTTTGCTTCTCACCCTCTCTCACACTCTCTGTAAATCTTGGATCAACAGCAGGCACAAAATAATAAGCCCGATAGTCGTCATAACTGTGTATCATATCTTTTACCAGTTTCCTTCGAGCTCTACAATACAACGCAGCAGTAACATAGAGCCTTGATTATACGATAAATATAGGTCAACCACTGCAACATTTCCAAGTTCAGCATACTCACTGCAGTCACAAAACTTAACCAGTGTTATATTCACCAAACACAGCAATAGTTATGTATGAATGTGTTACATACCTGCAACGAGCTTCTTCAAATTCAAGAACTGCTTCAGCAGCTTCCATTTCATAGAGTTTGACTGGATCCTCATAGATGTATCTTGCAAACCAACGGCGTATTGGGTGCTAAATATGGGAGAAGTGATGGCGTGAACACCAAAATCTTATAGCATAATAAATCAGTTGCCTGATATTTTAAGCTTGAATGGTTGTAAATTTGGAAACAAAAATCAGTCACGCGTTACTAAATAGACCAACAGTGTTTAGAAAGCATAGGTTCACAACTGAATTATTCTAGAACGGTGTAGGAGAAACATCCAGGCATTGTGGCCCTCGTGACAAGGAACAACACCATAGTTATACCAGGAGAGCATGCTGTTGAGGAGATCAACTTTTAGTCAACATTCACCAAAATTCAACGATGGCCTTTATAGCATTTAACTACTACATGTCTAATAATAGTTGGATATGCTAGTGATAGCGTTGACACACTTCTTTCTGATAGCACTGCAGTTTTGAAAGCATAATGTCAAGCTGAGTGCACATGTAAGGACGTGAATACATAACATAAAGCTCGCTTATGGCTACGTACAACAATATAACTCAATGAAATGTTAATTGACAAATAGATTAACCACTGAGAATTGTCCATTATGGATTCACAGCTTGTGATAGTAAAATACTTTGTGCCAACTACTAACACTGTTATATTTTGCTGTAGTAAAAAAGGAAATGAGTTAAGGCTGAAATTGGTCGGCTGTAAGAATGGCTAAATGTCCTAAAATGGAGAACCCAAAAGACACACTGGTTTTCAATAGATCAACTAATTAATTAATCAATACCAATTAACCAATTAAATACTTGTAGCTCACTATTAAGTTTCATGATCAATTAGTTCCAACTAATACCAGAATATTTTACTTATCAGGCAAAAATATCTTTGCCTACATGTAGACTGGCAGACTGTAGCTGCGTAAAAAAAGACAGCTTGCAATGAAAATTGGCAATATGGAATCAGATTTTTTCCATTGGGAATTAAGCCTTTTGGCGAATCACATAACATGGAGATCACACAATCTCTAAGTTTTCACCGACAAAGACCAAAATGGTTGCATAGACAGTAGTGGAACAATGTCTCACACATCAACTATATGCATAGACAGTAGTACTACAATCAGTCTCACACATCAACTACATGCATAGACAGTAGTACAACAACCAATCTCACACATTGACTACAGGAATAGACAGTAGTACAACAACCAGTCTCACACATTGACTACAGGCATAGACAGTAGTACAACAACCAGTCTCACACATCAACTATATGCATAGACAGTAGTACAACAACCAGTCTCACACATCAACTATATGCATAGACAGTAGTACAACAACCAGTCTCACACATCAACTACACGCATAGACTGTAGTACAACAACCAGTCTCACACATCAACTACACACATAGACAGTAGTACAACAACCAGTCTCACACATCAACTATATGCATAGACAGTAGTACAACAACCAGTCTCACACATCAACTATATGCATAGACAGTAGTACAACAACCAGTCTCACACATCAACTACACACATAGACAGTAGTACAACAACCAGTCTCACACATCAACTACACACATAGACAGTAGTACAACAACCAGTCTCACACATTGACTACAGGCATAGACAGTAGTACAACAACCAGTCTCACACATCAACCCCACAAATAATGGCTTTAGTCAGCTTGTAGCCATGGCTTAAATTACTATATAGTTAAATATAGCAGCGTAAATGTAGTGCAGTATTCTCATAGCTTGGAACACATTCTAACTGTCTGTCAAAAGAATAGAGCTGCAGCATAATTGTGCATAAAACTAGTTAGTTTGAGATCCTAACATCCCTCCTACCTTGTAGTACTCCCAGTGTTTGGGCTCATAGCCTTCTGGTATCTCTGCCAATTCGGCTTCGCCTACAGACAAGAAATGCCTAACAAGTCATTAAAAATACAGACTGAAAGCACTCGATGCTAGCTTACCCGTTTTTAGTTGGTTTATCAAACAAATGCTAAAACATGACGAACATGAGAGAGATCTGTGTTGTGTGACCATTCTAGTCTACAAGTGACTGCATTAGACAGGTGTGGGCATTATTTGCCAAATTTGAACAGGTCATCCAAAATCAGATATAACCATTTTCAATGGCGCTGAAGTGCTTGAAAATGGAAGATCAAAAGAAGATGGTATTTCCACCGGACTGCTTGTGATACTTATCACGAGTGACTGCCACTGACAGCTAAAGAAAATTCTATTATTGGGTATTTGTTGTACCTTACCAATCACTTGACTATGACAAACAAAAAGAAGGAAAAAGCAAGTACATAGATTAAAATACATATTCTACAAAGGGAGCTTAAAAACAGTAACAAATGCGACGAATCACAAGATATAAACTATCATAGATATTGCTAACTAACTGGTTATTAATTGTTAACAGGTTAGATTGCATTCTATAGCTCTAGAGCCCATTATTCTGGCACAGTAGACGCTCCTAAAATGTATACCTCCTATAAAGTAAACTCCACATAACATAAAAAAGTTATGTAAAGTTTTTGTTTTGTACTACGTAAAAAATTCCATATAACAAAGTGTCAAATTGTTGCAAGTTCTCAAATTCGATTTTAGCCGTAGCTTTCATTATCTCAACGCACTTGTGAAACAAAACTACATACGTACATATAGCGTTATCTCTGTTACATATACAAGTTCCATGACATTCTAGTTCGCCATGATAGAGCATTAGACGTGTTGACAAAACAAGCAGCTGCGCAATTGTTCATAAATACTTACAGGCGAGCGATTGGTGCAGGTGTTACAGCGACGATCTACCAATCTGAATATTACAAGTTGGAGTATAATCAAAACAAATATTTTATCTTAACCTTGAGCCCCTAGATACAGATAGACAATGGCCAGGTACAGACCGTTCTTATATAGTTAAAATATATTTTTATTCTACTTCATTGTAAACGTATAAAATATTTGTAATTAGTTTTCCCTTGCAGAATAGACTGCTGCCTAAAAAATAAACAAATCATTGTCAATGATATCGAAAAAATACAAAACTTATTGTAAAATCACCACAATCGTGAACCATAAAACGAATGGAGGTGATAAAAAAGGAGAAAAGTTGTCGATGCAAACCAATAATACTGCAGTTAAGGTAAAGCCAACAAATTAAAAAGTTAAACCATAACTGTCACGTACATGTACAACTTTTATCGTAGTTACTAGGTAAATCAGACACATTGATTCCGATTTTGTACTCAAAATAAAGATTGGTCCACTAACTTTCAGAGTAATGAAGGCTTTTTTACAGCGTTTTAATATCGGTCTCAAAAACAACACGATCGGCACAACAAGCTCCACCCATAAATACGTGACACAACCTAGTTTTTTAGGAACGGAAGTTAGGGATGTTTAGACCAACTTAGAATAACAGAGATGGGTGTTTTAAAATCCATTATTATCTACCGTAAATTAAGCTTTAAAAATGTCTTTTCTGAAAGGTAGATAAGCTATTTAACATTGCATATTTGAAAATGAGCTCAAAAAAGCGCGAAAATTACGCTAACTTGTGATTAAATCGCACTTTTTGCGCTCATTTTTCTCGGCGTTTGCCTATTTAAACATCATGTAACAAGCTACGAGCAATTTTAAATAGTTTATATACCTTTCATGAAAGACAAATTATTTTACAGGCTGGATTTAGATAAAAATAGGTTTTAAGACACCCATCTCTATTATTCTAAATCAGACTAAACATCCCAAACTTCCGTTCCTAAAAAACTAGGTTGTATCACGTATTTATGGGCGGAGCTTGTTGTGCCGATCGTGTTGTTTTCGAGACCGATATTAAAACGCTGTAAAAAAGCCTTCATTACTCTGAAAGTTAGTGGACCAATCTTTATTTTGAGTAAAAATTCGGAATCAGCGTGTCTGATTTACCTAGCAAGTACGATAAAAGTTGTATGTAACAGTTATGGTTTAAGTCTAGTTTTTTCCTTTTTGTAAGGCCAAAGAGGTGAGTTTGGAAATATCTTGGAACGGACTTGGAAATTTACATGTAGTTTACTGTTCGTATAACGTAAATTCCCTATAACGTAAATGTTCCTGAAATGAAGTATTTACGTTTTAGGAGCGCCTACTGTACTCTAAGTTAGTGCCAGCATTTGCTAGTAGTGGTCTTGCGAAACAGCAAATATCACATGCCTACCATCTAACATCACATATTTTATGCCTTCAAACTCTGCATATAATTTTAGCGTAACTTCATGAAAATAAGTAAATGGGAGCACTGCATATCCAAAATACTTCATACGACAAGTACTAAGTACATTTACCTTGAATGAAATTCGCATAGAAAATCCAAGCTCCTAGCGGCAAGCCGGTGAGCATAAGGTAAAAATGAAGATCATTCTTGAAACGGAACCATTGAAATTTGGTGGGTGTGATGACAATTTTTCTCGGGCCTGATGCCATCCCTCGAGAGATTTCTGTTTTGCATCCTGCAAACCAATACAAGAAATATTTATATGCTTTCAAGGCAGTCAGTTCTATCTCCTCAAGGTACTCAATGTTTCACCATGCATGTACATGATGCTTTTACCGGTTTGACAACTTTCTTATTTGTGAGGGCAAGTCTCATCCTAACCTAACAATGAACACTTGGGAAGGTATCGATATGAATCTAACCGATCATCCTTTATGAGGGGAGCGAAACAGACTTTGATATCTTCAGCTCATCTGCTGCGAGCTCAACTAATAATGAAAATGTTTTAGATAAAGGTATTTGAGGAAGGTAATTTCTTTCGGAGAAGAAGATACCTTGCTTTTGAAGTAAAGGTACATTCTTTCCGAGGTAAGAAAAAAGTTCTTTTTGTCACAATAACCAACAAAGATTTTCGCAAAGTTCATTCAACAAGCAACGTGTGAAAGTTAGGCACTGCTAAAAAAACTTTGCTCTGCTAAAAAAAAGTTTTGCATTGCTGAACCAATATCGACTAGTTCAGCAATGCAGAAGAGTTGAGGTCAGAAGACTGTGGAAAGTATTGAACAGCCAGAAAATGAAATAGAGAAAAATAAAGCAATCGATGCAAATATTTTTATTTCAAAAATGTTACTTTTTTGTTTCTGCATGTATTATTAGTACGGTTTGTTTATGTCACCTATTCTTAAAGATATATTTGTAGCATTTGATTGGTTATTATAATTATTATGTAACTTATAAATTTGCAGATTTATAGCATATATTTGATAGCATCATTGCGGTGAACTGAACCTACAACGGATCGACACCCGTAACTCTTCTTCTGTTGCACATAAAAAGCCGGTTTGGCTGCAAACTGTAGCAAACATATCAACAAGTGCTATGAGCTTATAAAATAAAAATATTCCTTCAAATGTAGAATAATTGAAAGCTCCAACAATTTGCAACAGAGGTTACAAGCTGTAATATCATGACAGGTTAATTGCAAGCAATAAATATCAACTGGTATTAGAAACATTGCTCAGCTTCCAATGCATATTTAGACACCTACGACAAGATGGAGGTACGTTAGTAAATTTGATGCATCCAGAAGGGTTAATGTCGCATCTGGTCAGAAGGTGAGTGCAAAATATAGGTGACATTCACTTCATCCGTAAATAGGTTAAATTTATTTTCCCAAAAGTCTGACCAGCTATTTGAAAAATACAATGCTACCCTCTATTTGACTGTCACCTCTAATCAAGCGCCATTAAAAAAAAGGTTGAAAAATAGAGCGCCATGGCATTTAAATAGAGGTTTTACGGTATTTCAACTGCTAGCAAAATATATCAGCTGGTCGAGGGAGATTTTTTGGCTTTTCAACATTTATGCCTTGCTGCACCTTTATTAAATGTCTAGAGTAAAAATTGAGCTCTGCTGAATAGACTCATCTTTACAGTTCATCTGTTGCCATGAGCGCTCAGTCTAAAGGGCTCGTTAGATGCAGTGGGCACAAAATATGGTTGGGGCAGTGCAGCCCTCCGCCCCACCTAGGGAGAATCCTGATTACAATTACATGTATATTATGAGAGGAGAATTGTCTGGCAGTAAACCAAGGTTTTCTGATGTTGGAGAGCCGTCTAGTCATCCCTCTCAATCAAAGAATGAAGGTCTTAAAGGACATACATCGTGGCCAACAGCGTGTGATAGTCTGCTATAGAATAAGCTATTGAGGCGATGGTTGGTCAGTATGAAACTTGCGAGAGAATCCAATTAAATAGCAGAGCCCCTAAGACCTCTCTGCAACTTCGCAAAAGCTCTGGCAAATTCTTGATTCAGTACTATTTCATTTCAGAGGTCAGGTTTACTTACTGGTCATAAATCATTACTCCAGATTCCCTAAAATTGCATTGTTGAGGAATTATGTCATTTAGGAACATCACTGCGCACTTGAAGAGCGCGGTTTCATATCACGGAATGCCAGATTGCATAATTTCAGACAATGGACTACAATATGCATCCAAGAAATTCAAGGTGTTTTCCAATAAACATGGCTTAACCAACAGCCCTCTACATCCACAGGGAAACAGAGCTGGGGGGAGAAAGCGGCGCAAACAATAGAGGATGCTCAAAAAAGAGCCCGATTCATATCTTGCAGCGTTATCATATTACTATGCTTCAATTCTAAGACAGAACTCTCCTGCAGAACTTCTACTAATGGAACAAAAACTTATAACTACTGTTTTTACCAACTCAGACAATCTGTTACCAAAATTACTTGATCATGAAAGGTTTGAGTAAAGAAATGACTCATGTAAAATAACATGAAAGCAAACCAGGTAAAAAATTCAAAAGTAAAGACCCCAAGGTCGGTTACACCAAGGAACTCGAGTTTACATAAAATGCAGTAGCAGACCTGCCAACCCAAGAGTGGGGCAATGCGTGAGATTTGGTTTTGGGGCAGTTGATGTATCAATGATAGTATATATACAGTTGTGGAAATTGGGGCAAAAATCTCACGCATTTCTCACGCATTTTCATTTTTTCTTTGGGGTGATTGCGCGAGTCTCACGCCCAATGCGTGAGAGTTGGCAGGTATGTGCAGTAGGTCTAAGTGGAAAGACATTATAACAAATCAAAAGCTCGAGTACTTCAAATCACTACAATTTGTTTGAAAATATACAAAACAAACTCATGTGATAGTACCCTGACAATGAATACGATAACTGCTTTCAATGCTATTTTAATAATTGTATATAAAATAAAAACACTAGATTATTCTTAGCTAAAACTATAAAAGTTTAGAGAGTTAGCTTATTAAACTTGGCACAGCAGTTGGTCTAATAGAAGGATGAGTAGAGCTAGAACATTAATTTTTAATTATGCTAAAACTTTAACACCTACCATTCGCAACCGATCCTGCAATCAAGGATTTTGAGCATTTCAACTCTCTAAATCTAGATGTTTTGATGAGCTGAGAGCAGAAACTACGCCATACAGGCGACGCCATGTTCTGTAGAATACTGTCATCTACTCTTGCTCAAAGGGACGCTACTGTACCACACGTTCTTGTCATAACCTCGGTCTACTCAAACCGGCTTTAGAAACAGTAGACAACTCCTAAAGTAATTGTTTTTCCATTTTTCTATTCTATTTCAACTTACCACTTCTTTCGAGAGAAGACAACTAACAAATGGGAAAAAAATTATTAACAACTTTCAGTTTGAAATTTCAGTGGCATCTGCTGTTATTTGAATGAGGCTATATATCATTATAATTAGCTCATGTTGTGTTTGTTATATTCTAAAATAAGTTTTATTTTATTCTACTACATACGCGTAACTGCTATCACAAGTATATATTGCATTTCACACTACATGCATTACACCTCTTTATCATGCATACAATCTTGTCTAATTTTTCATTGTGTATCGTTTTGGGAATAAACTGGTTGTGAAACTTTCTCAAGACTCGTAAATCATGTTATGTGCATGGGCTCTTCACTGACTAACATGCCTACCAAATGTTAAATGTTCCTTCATGGCAACTTGCTAATATTATGCGTTATACAAACATTACAGTGCAAATGTAAATTATCATTTTAGATATAATGCTAGCAACTAACGATCAATGAATCAGGTTTTGAATTGATTTACAAAAATATTCTCAAGGATGAAATTTTCTAGTTAACAGATGGACATTGGAGTGGAGTTTTAATATACACATTATATTATATTAAATGCTATGTTATTCTATGCTATGTTATTCTATGTTATGTTAAGCTATGTTATGTTACACTATGCTATATTAGAGTAAGCTGTGTTATGTAATGTTATGTTACATACCACTACATAACATTATGTCTTGTTATAACAACTTTGACCGAATGTAAAGGGCATCACATCATGCACCGAGGTCACCAGTTAAATATCAAAGACCAATGTATACATTCTCCATGTGTGACGCTTTGCTATGGTCTACATTAACAGCAATTACATAACCACCATGTTCTTTGGTTCTTAACTTTGCCTAGACAAAGGAAAAGCTAAGCTATGATGCTTGTATAATTCTCAGATAAAATAACAAATCCTAGCTATATTTGATAGAATATAAACTAAAAGCTGGCTATATTACATGTAAAGCTACAAATCTTGACCTGAAAGGCCCAATAATACTTTGTAGAGGTTTAAATATATACGTGGCTTTGATAGCTTGTTGATAGTAATTGAACTATTTATTATGCTGGAAAGTTTTATAAATACGTTTACAAATAGTGTTACCAGTTTAGATAATTTAAATAATACATATGCATAATGTATACATGAGCGCAGCATGATTTATGGAAAGCTATGGAAAAATTGTCAATTAGTCTCTAAAATTCTTCTATATTCACAGCTAGATTCTCATTCTTAAAAATTACCTGACAATATAATATCTTGGTTTATGGCAACAAATGGAACAAATATTACATGTCATTTGCCTTCTCTAATGTGTTGTAAAGTTTGGGCTCAAGCAGGTCGCACTTGCAGACAGTAAAAAAATTGGAGTCTGTTTAGAATAAACAATTTTAAAAGCCAGCATGCTCTGTGTATAACTAAACCAAGTCTATCTACTGTAGGGTAATAAAACAGCAGCAAAGGTTGTTTCTGTCAGCTGTTTAAGCGACCTAACTTATGATAAATATTTGCAAAAATCTAATGATATATATTAACCGTGCCAACACATTATATTGTGTTTCTTTTCTCACCTTGTTTTGTGCTTTATAAAAGCGTCTATTTTCTTTGGAACAGCTTGAGAATGAAGCAAAGGCTACTGATAAAGCTAGCCTAAAACATTAGATCTCTGAGGGCTTCTTTCTGGACTCCAATTAAGTTCTTTAAAAATTGATAGTGTCAGATTTAGGATAAAAAAATTCTCTCAACTCAATCAGTTAATTTAAGCATTACATACGGTTGCTAGTGGTTTTAAGTGTCAGCCTTAGTAAATGTTTTAGATGTTAAAAAGCGGTTTTTGAAACAAGTTCTCGTTAACTCAAATAAGTTATATAAGTTTTTTATGTTCTTATAACTTTCTTTTTTAAAATAAAAAAGTGTTCATATAAGGTTGCATCGCTTCTTAAATGTCATTCATGTGAAACAGTATCTTGAGATTGATTTTAAACTTAAACTATTGATTTTCTCGACGGTGAGTTGGTACAGTTTAAAGCTCAATATGAACATGTTTGCCGTCTTTAGCCATTGAGATGTATCATTCAACGCATAAATTCTATGATGTTATTGATTTTAGCAAGTCAGCAGTCAGCTTTCATTCGCTTTTCACACTCAACTCGCATATCTAAGTTGTCTGCAGAAAAGCTATCATAAATTACTCAGAATTTAAAGCAAGATGCCGCCGGTGAAACTGCCCTAGCTTGTCCTAAATTGTCATGGCAGCAGATACAACTGCCTGTCTGTAATCTATATATATATATATTTCTCAAAGTTTGTCTGTTTGTAGGATTGATTGTCCGGCTATAGCAATTATTAGAATAGTTGTAGCTGGACAACAATGCAGACGCAAAGTCATAGCTTACCACCATTAGAAGCCTATCTTATTAAGCAGCTTACTAGAATTTTCCATTGGCTATGTGCCTGGCTAACAGCTTGAAAGTTACAGATGTTTGACAAAGTTTGAAAACTTTTACAGTTGTTTTTATTTTTCTCTTAATTTATTTCAACTACACTAAACACTTTTCTAATGATATGCAGTTTGAAATTTAGAAAGAGAAATGTTGTTATATTTTGAATACAACTCAATTTTCTGTCCAAATACTCTTCTATTACGCGGGCAACACCAGGTGGCACAGCTAGTTTGCTTATATATTTGAAGCGTAGTATAAACTGACTGCAAAACACTTTGAAAATTATAAACATATTGTTTCATTTATGATAAATAGCAATCTTATGAATTGATTAGGAGCTGACAGTGTTCTGTTGACAGAAACTAATTTTCATTAATTTGAATAACTTTTGCTAATGCACGAAACAAAAGATTTACAGTCAAGCGTTATGGGCTATCAATTGTTCGCCAGAAATGACAATACATAATGTTTGCCCTATTCAAACACCTTTATTAAGTCTAGCTACGAGACTAGTTAAGCATATTGATCTTTGCTAGAATGCTAGACATCGCTGGGCATTACCGAGGCTAATGATTTCAAGTTTAGTTGTCAAGTACGTAGCTTTGTCAAGGCCGTTAGTTAGTCACACTTTGGTTTGTCTCAGAAGCCATTGACTTTGGATTCGTATAAATCGAGAAATGAAGACCAGGAAGAGTAAGAGACGAGAAAGGTGATGTATTTTGCAGCATCTTTTCGACTGATATATGTCAGCGTAGAGAATGAATCGCTCCAACATCACTACAACGTATGTCTATGCAACGGGATATTATATATTTCATCAGGGATCTTCAGGCAAACACTAACATGGAGTATAGCAAATCACTCAAGACTATCACACTCTATTTTGAGCTAGAGTCACTCAGCTTCTCTAAAATACATTTTACTAGGCTGCTTACTAAAAAGAAATTTGTTGGAAGTTTTTTTCTTTTTCTCGTACTTTCTACGGGCTGTATTGCAAAACTGCTGAGTCCTAAAGCAGAGTTTTACAACACGCATCGCTTCAAATATGTCCCGCAAGAGATAATCATTAATCCTGGGGAGATCGCTGACCAAGTTTCAAATATAACTCGACATGTCTCGCTGAATGACTTCTCCGATCATCGATACATTCAATCATACAATGTGACAGAAAAAGTTCAAGAGGTCGCGCATGTGCAGACTGCATACCAAAATGTGAATGACAGCGCAACAGTGGTAAGGGAAACGAAAGGCTGCAATGCGACGCTATGTAACAAAGGAGTTTGCTTTGAGAACATGCTCTGCTATAAGTTGCCACCTTTTGATCCTCGGTTCAAGAACCCCTGCTTCTATGAACAGGTATGTTACAGATTATGTAATATGGCGGATGGCTTTCTATTGGTTTTGGTGAAAATCTATTTACATCTAACTGGAAACTATAGTAAATTCATATAATGAACTAGATTAAATAAGGGCAACTCTATGTCATTGATGATAGTAATACTAGATGGCATGTAAGATTGATTCTATAAAGCAGATTAATATGATATAACAGAATAACGCACAATATATTATAACACAGTAAAATATAATAAAACATAGAAGGTTTTTATATTATAATATAATTATATTATAATATAATTATATTATAATTATGAATAGTAACTATAATGTAATTTTTGCGAATAAAGTAATATTTATACATATATACTAGAAGGATACCCGGCGTTGCACGGGTAATAAAAAGGTTGTTGCACAGAAAATTTACTTTCAATCAACATATACAACATCTACTATTCTAACCTTTAAATTAAGGTGTTTATTTATTTCTGTGTACTGTGTTTATTTTTGTGTAATTCATACCGTAGTAGCTGCACTGCCTACTACAGATCAATACTGATTGCAATAGTCTTGTCGGGCTATACGAGTTTACACATTTTGCTTCATGAATGGGCGTGCATTTTTCTTCTGGTATGGCTTCACAGGTATGGCTTTACGCATAACGTTAGCTGCAGTGTTCAAGGTGAAGCCATGAAAGATTGGCATGTATGTATTCCAAGCATGTTTCAAGGTTATTGGAGTTGGACGGTGGACAGTGTAGTGTATTGGATACATTATAGGTGTCTGCAGAACTGTAGGTTGTGAGTTCAAATTCAGTTCACAGCATTTATCTCATTCCTGAAACATTATCGATACAGATGGAGTTACAGACGAAGAAACATCGAGATTTATAGATTATGGTTATTAATAATACTATGTTTCTTTGTCTTTGGCAACTTTTAAAAGTTTTATGCATTCTTCAAACTAAATGATACAAATAAATGGATAAAAATTTAGTCGGATAAGAATGAAGAAAATATCAATAAATTCTTTAAAAGTATTTTACAATGTATATTCTTTCTTGAGGTTGTTCCATTTTATTAGCTATCTTAGTTTAGCAATAGACCAGCTGAAGTATCTGTAATTACTCAGAAGAATTTTGCTGAGCTTATCTCTTTCCTTTGTGTTTATCTCATCTAATCTATTCCATATGATGTACGTATTCGTGTGATACATACTCAGCTTTATTGTGGTGCTCATATGATGTACGTATTCGTGTGATACATACTCAGCTTTATTGTGGTGCTCATATGATGTACGTCTTCGTGTGATACATACTCAGCTTTATTGTGGTGCTCATACGATGTACGTATTCATGTGATACATACTCAGCTTTATTGTGGTGCTCATATGATGTACGTATTCGTGTGATACATACTCAGCTTTATTCTGGTGCTCATATGATGTATGTATTCGTGTGATACATACTCAGCTTTATTGTGGTGCTCATATGATGTACGTATTCGTGTGATACATATTCAGCTTTATTGTGGTGCTCATATGATGTACGTATTCGTGTGATACATATTCAGCTTTATTGTGGTGCTCATATGATGTACGTATTCGTGTGATACATACTCAGCTTTATTCTGGTGCTCATATGATGGCGTAAAGTTGTATCATGCTATGACGGTGGTTCAAAAAGTCATGCCCGTTGTATACGAATAGAGAGTTTTCATTGTTAGCAGACATGAAATGCTTATTAAAATGGCCAGATTACCGGTATGTTTTTCAACATACAACCATTGTCCAAGGCAGCTGTCCAGAGTTTTGTAAGAGCTTGTATTTTAGCCTCATAAAAGGAAGATGGTTGTGTGTGAAGGTAATATATTTTACAACTGTTTTAACTCTTCTATCAGTGGAGAATCATTGACTATGAAATGCCTTCTTCATCAGTACAAACAACTTGGCTTTTACACATATTGGTTGAGACAGCCATTTAAAAACGGAATTATGGAAATGCAGGGCACAGAGAAAGCTAATTTATGGATCGCAATGACATAAATGCATGACTAAATATGTTCTTCAAAGAGGAAACAAATCTAGTGAAAACCGGCGTGTTCATAGTGTAATAGGCATTACTTTTCGAACCATCCACATAGATTTATAAATAAAGCCAGTCACATCGGAGGTAATAAAAAGATGTGATTACATCAGGAAGAACAAATGTCTCCTTAGTATATTATTGAAAGACACATAAAATATATGGAGGCAGAGTAGTAATTGCTAGACATGTCACACAACAACAAAGGTTCATAGCACTGAATCCATATCAACGTTTATAACATAAATACTGAGAGTCGTGTGTCACAAAACAGTTTCTCAGCTTCGGCCTACATTTATTAGGAAAAAATTATTGTTCTGGCTTCCATTTTCTCAGCATTAATTAAAAAGTTTAGTAAAGAGTTGTGATGTCAGAGGAATAAATATATGTAAGTTTAATGAGGCTTTTTAGATGAAGCAACAATGATCATTAACAAATGATTATTGTTGTTTCATCATTGTTGCATGGTTGTTTCATAATCAATGACAAAGAAATATCACAGTTCATTAATCCCAAATGAGCAGGTAAATTTATAATATGAGCAAAGAAGGCTGTAAACTACTAAATTTATATTCGGTTGAAAACAGTAAAACTGATAATTGCCCCAAAAGGAGCAAATAAAGGAATAGCAATTTAATTCATACACTTTATAAATGAACAAAGTTTCACAGATATCTGAGCGTATTTTGAAACCAATTATAACATTTTAAAAAGCAAAAATTTGTTGTTAGAATTCACCATAAAATCAATTTGTAAGTATTCAAGATAGTGGCTCATAGAGCCTATTCTTCAAAATGCAATAAACTTCAACTTAAGCAAAATGAATTTTTTAAAATATTATAAATGTTGAAAAGAATTGTTTTCACAAGCTTTGCCGAGAGGTGAGTATTCTACACGCATGTTTTCAAGCGATTCTGACAGGCAATTTTGAAGTCTATACAACACAAAGATCCCACTCTCAAGCTCCCATACAAAGACTTCTCATTTAAATATAGAAATTGTCAACCCTTTTTAGTCTAATGATAGAACAGTGTTGCTACTCAGAACTTTAAAAGGTTTGCCACTCCTATCCCTTATCCTGCAAGTTATGCCGGACTAAATTACAATCTTCTTTACTCTAACCATGCTTGTTGTTTGAGAGACCTCTCACCTTGCGCCCTGATACAAAAAACTAAGCAAATTCTTTTGACACGGCTAAACTAAGGTTTGTTTGCTTTGTTCATATACGGTAACTATAGAGGCTGACCGTTGCCTTCATATAGTGTAGTGTGGTCAAGTAGCACAAAGCTGGAAAGCAAGCAACTCAAAGCAGCTTAGGTACTAATAACCATAGACTTATTTCTATATGCGTTCAAAGGATTTGCCTACATATATATATTGTAAGCAGGCTGAGAGTTAACACGGGTTAGTAAACACCCACTCAGAGGGGAGATTAAAGATTGTAGTGAAATTCTGCTTCAGATAGTCAAAAGCTAGTTCTGCTTAACAGCAAATAGAGACATGAGCGAGTCAACGCTTCGAAAAATGAAGCAGGCAACTACATAAACGTTACATGTGCGAACTCATGCATATTACGTGACTCGTATGTTATTCATTTTGAAAGTTAACTGACAGCATATCAAGAGTACATCTATTTAGAACTAATACAATGAGGATATTTTGTCTTTCAGCATTTACTTTGATAGAAAAGTTCAGTATTGAACACAAAAACACTCATGATGCAAGCTTAAAGCTGCGACATAGAGACTCCATTTTGTTGACAAAACATAGAAATATGAATAACAATGTTAACTTTCATAATTAGCTAATGTGTGAACGCGAGACATGCATTCCTGTTGCAGCCATTTGTATATATTTTCACCCCACATAGTCATCATGCCACGTCGATATAATTAATTATGAAATAATTAATTATATTCCTATTCCATGTATATTGACTCAGGTTCTATGAATATTAAAGTGTTTATTGCGCTACATCAAGTTAGTCATACCACATGTATATTCTGTACTTTGTATCTCATACACATCTATTCATATTTTGATAACATAAACTCATCTTTTATACCCATTCGGTTATTTTTATTTTAGACATATTTCTGTGACAATATGTCATCCGTGCATATACCTAGACCCATATTTATGCATATTATGTTGCTGATATTTCATGCACAGCTATCTTGTGATCCATATTCATATGATTTTATACGATTTATGTATTCCACGTTTGTTACGTTTTCCAAATTCTATACCTACTAGTTTTTACATGTAGGCCTACTTATCTTCGATGTACAAAACAAAATACATATGCATAATGCATGTATTTGTAGTGAGATTCAAGATTATACATCAACTATTTCATATGCTTTGTGTGTGATTTCAGGTGAGTGAGGATGACTCAGACCAAAGTGTCTATAAGAACCTCATCGTACAGCGCATGGTACCAGATGTGAGCATAGCGGCGGTTCAATCGTTCCATAGACATTGGCAGTCAAAAAGAAATGGGACTGGTCCCCGCAAGCAGTTGAGATGTCTGCCATATTTCTTTATTATAGGTAAGTTGGCAACACAACATAAAAATAGAAAGCACTTGACTCGATGTACCAGAGCCTTAGCGCCAAAGTTTAGTTGGAACAAGCACTGAGCTCTGTTGCACCAATACAGAAAGGATCTATTGTTCTTCTATTTAGTTATCCTATGTTGGTATACCAATATAGAGAATAGACATCTAGTTTATTTAGTTATCCTATGCTGGTATACCAATATAGAGAATAGACATCTAGTTTATTTAATTATCCTATGCTAGTATACCAATATAGAGAATAGACATCTAGTTTATTTAGTTATCCTATGCTGGTATACCAATATAGAGAATAGACATCTAGTTTATTTAATTATCCTATGCTAGTATACCAATATAGAGAATAGACATCTAGTTTATTTAGTTATCCTATGCTGGTATACCAATATAGAGAATAGACATCTAGTTTATTTAGTTATCCTATGTTGGTATACCAATATAGAGAATAGACATCTAGTTTATTTAGTTATCCTATGTTGGTATACCAATATAGAGAATAGATGACTGATTTGCTTAGTAATGCTTCGTCTACTTGTATATGTTGATCCAAATGACTACTCGTGTATTCCGAGAATGACTAACATAATCTGTTGCTGTCAGCTAGTAGCATAGGTAGACATACGCAGTCTAGGCAAAAAGTGGAACTGAAATCTATACATTCGGGAATAACTTTATTGATGTCAAAAGCAGCCATGTCATTCATCGCTTGTTCGATTGTTAGCTGAAAATCTTCAAACTAAAGTTATAAAAGGAAGATAAAATTGTTGTAATCAGAGTAGTTTAGGTCCAGTTTCGCTTAAAATTATCTTTATAGTCATATTACATTTATGTTCTACTCATATTAGGTCTAGCGCAATAACAATTGGCTAGAGCATGTCACGTGTAAATGGTTTTATTTAGAATAGTTCGGAAATAAATTTCACGCCGTAACAATAGTTTGAAATGAGTTTAATTCAATACTTCATCTTTGCACATATCACTTGGGACTAATCATTACACATGCAATAGAGATCGATAGAGCATTCATTGCGTAACGCAAAGTTGTTGATAAAACCCTTTCAACTGGTAGGTAACATCTGTTGACAGCAAAGATGCGGCGACGCTAAAAAGCTGTGGGGTGTCTATAGCTGCCTTTAATGAAGACTAAAATTGGGATAGTGAAAACTTTATTAAAGATATATAGTGGCATCACTCGTAAGTCAAAGTCTGCCTTAGAAGGGATTTATACACTAATAAGATCAGCAAACACGATTCATTGTGTCTGAGAAGAACATCTTTGTAGCAAGCTCAGTTTTTTTAGTGTAGTTTTTTCTGTACTAAAATAATAAGCCAATGGTAATTTTTAAAAGCAGCGATGGCTAAATAGCACCAATGTGATCCACTGTATGATTAGTCAATCAATTACAGATCTACTGCAAGAGGAAAGGGGAAGGGAGTAAAAATGAGAAGGGGTGGAAGAGGAAAAGGGGCAAGATGGGAAAGAAGAGGAGAAAATGGGTTAGGGAAGGAAGTGGAAAAGGGGAAATAGGGAACAGGGAGGAGGGAAGGGGAGGAAAGGAGGAAAGGTAGAAAGGAGGGAAAGAGTGAGAGGAAAAGGTGAAAGGAGAAAAACAGAGGAGGCGTTGAAGAAAGGAGAGAGGATTGTTGGAGCAATACACCGAATTTCTTAGTCTTTCATAACAGTGCCATCTCATTTCTACGGTTCTACAACCATTTTAATTCATGCATTTTTTTAAGTTCCTTGTTTTAGTGATGATTCTAGAACTATTCAAGTAATCTTTTCCCAGGCCAGATCAATACAGGTAACTGGTTGGGTCTGGAATAAGTAGGAGAGTGTAAGTAAGATAAAAAGGTGCTCTAGAATTCTTTGTAGTTGAGCGCAGAACACAGATTAACATTTCTATGGTTTGCGGATGCCATTACCTTCAACTTTTATAGTTGGCTAAAAGTTAGTTTAATCTACAACTGAAAAGCTGCAGTTTGTCTTCAAAGCTTTCAGGATGAAAGTATAAATGTTAAGTTTACAGAAGGTGTTGTTTAAGCTCACTGTTTTTTCCTCTTATAAATAACTTTATTGTACTGCTGAAAGAGATGAAAATTGGAAGTAACTAGTATGTATAACGAACCTGTTTGCTTGTCTTCTTAATATACCCAATAAATACCAATTAAACTCGAGAGAAAAGCGAGTACACTACTTTATTTTTGACAGGAATGGAAAAATGTGGAACCACTGATCTTTACCAAAGAATTAGCAAACATCCAGATGTTGCACTATCCATGGCTAAAGAGCTGCAATGGTGGACGAGAAGACGATTCTTTTATTCATCGAATAACACATTTCCTAAAGGCCTTCAAAGTGATGAATATAAGTTACAGCATACCCCTAATCTAACCAATGTCCCTTTTAAGCATTACTACGCATTTTTTGACAGCGTTGCTGACCAAATCGCTGCTAAAACGCAACGTTTTATCAATGGTTCTGGCCATCATAGAACCATAACTGGAGACGGATCACCAAACACTATGTACTGGAACGACTTCCGGTCAATATACAGTGTGACAGGAAGTGATGCTCAAGGATCACTGGTCGCCGATCACATTGCAGCTACATTGCCACAAGCTAAAATTATCGCAATTTTACGTAATCCGGCAGACAGGCTTTATTCTTCATATTTGTTTTTTAACCGATTTACAGGAAAAATTGATTTTCATGACATTGTACTAAGAGGAATAGAACTATTTAATAACTGTATAGCCCACAAGCAAATCAGGAACTGTGTCTATGATCCTGAATTGAAAGAAAAAGTTGGCTCTACCGTTAACCTCATGCAAGGCATATATTCAGAAATGCTCAAGGACTGGCTTAAGGTTTGTTGTTTAACTATAGTCCTGTTACATAGTTTAGCTCATTGATTAATATAATTCTTCAATGATTTGTTCGAAAGTTCAATGACCGATGATGAAGCCAATAGAGAAAAGAGTGGCAATTCCGCTGTCCAAAAGGCTTAAGCAAATGGTGTGACGATAAAATATGTTTCATGATTTAATAACTAAAATATGGGCCTTTTCTAAACCTGCTGGAGGGCAACACACTAAAAAAAACGTTAGCAAAAGTGTCAAACCATTTCAGAGAGGAGTCATACAACGTTAACATATGTATTGGGGTGTAAAACTTGTTAACAATAATGAGAAAACAGCGGCATTAGCTGAAAATTCTATTACAACTGATTTTCAACAGATGTAATTGCCTTATCATTACTAGACAGTAATTTTCATGAAAGTTTGAACGCCATAAATATCTGTAGTCAATTAAAGACATGCTCAGTCATAAGTGACATGCCTTGAATGTATGAGCGAACAACTCTCTTCAGTCTTGCTAGTTTGTTCAAATTTATCTTTTGCTATTCCAGGTGTTTCCAGCGTCACAGGTCCACATCGTCCACTTTGAGACTTACAAGCAATCAGAATTAGATTCTATAAACAAAATATTTACATTTCTTGATCTTACGAAGGTTTCTCCGGAAGAAATCATCGGCCAGAAGATAATATCACAAAGTAAAGCATTTGCTGGAAAATCATACGAAAAAGCTGGACAAATGTTGCCTCAAACAAGGAAACTGTTAGAAACCTTCTATCAGCCTTTTAACAAAGCACTCGCTCAATTGCTAGGTGATGACAGATATCTCTGGGCTTCGTAGTTTCTGTTAGCAGAAGTTGCTATAGCGATTACATATGCATGATATATACAAGCTTTCAAGTCTTCAGATATGCATGTCAACCAATTTTGGTGATTTTATTTTAGTTTGAGTCTTTGGTCATATGATTGTAAACTTTCACGTATTAAAGTAACAAGTGTACCATCTATTATTATTCCATGACTAGCTTTACCAAGGTAAATATGCATAGAGTTACGATCATAGCTCACTGTTTACCAAAGTAAATATGCATAGAGTTACCATCATAGCTCACTATTTACCAAGGTAAATATGCATAGAGCTACCATCATAGCTCACTATTTACCAAGGTAAATATGCATAGAGCTACCATCATAGCTCACTATTTACCAAGGTAAATATGCATAGAGTTACCACCATAGCTCACTATTTACCAAGGTAAATATGCATAGAATTACCATCATAGCTCACTATTTATCAAGGTAAATATGCATAGAGTTACCACCATAGCTCACTATTTACCAAGGTAAATATGCATAGAGTTACCACCATAGCTCACTATTTACCAAGGTAAATATGAATAGAGTTACCACCATAGCTCACTATTTACCAAGATAAATATGCATAGAATTACCATCATAGCTCACTATTTACCAAGGTAAATATGCATAAAGTTACCACCATAGCTCACTATTTACCAAGATAAATATGCATAGAATTACCATCATAGCTCACTATTTATCAAGGTAAATATGCATAGAGTTACCACCATAGCTCACTATTTACCAAGGTAAATATGCATAGAGTTACCACCATAGCTCACTATTTACCAAGGTAAATATGCATAGAGTTACCATCATAGCTCACTATTTACCAAGGTAAATATGCATAGAGTTACCATCATAGCTCACCATCTATTTGTGTTGTACTAAATCACAGTGCGAAGATGAGTTTCTTTAAATTGTGTAACTAGTCGGCATGGCTATTTAGATTTGTCCCTTTACGGAATTATTTTATGACTTTTAATGTTTACTCAGTTACAATTGACCAGTTTGTAAATGAATTTCTTAAAAAGTCACGGCTATCATTTCCAAATATGATAAAGTTTGCAAAAATCGCAACTGTCCAACAATTACATGTATAAGGAAAAATAACTTGTGGCTGCTTAACAACAAACCTCATGCTTGGAATTCAGAGCTTCCAACAACTTATTTATTTTTTGTTTTATTGCCGCTAGCAGTATAACTAGAAAGCGCAAGACAGACTCATTGGATAAAACCAATATGCATTGGACATGAGCAGACAAAATTATAGTAGCTTTCTGTCTACTAGAGGCCACTAGATATTGTCTTTCTCTCTATTAACTGATAATTAATAAACATAGGCGCACAGAAATGGAGAGATTGCAAGTGGTTGCCAACAGAATGAAGGAGGGGCCTGAAGCTCTGTTGTGACTGGCCAATTCTGCCCTATGACCATACATCATTGCGCGAGCGTCAAACACAAATGAACCAAACAAATCTTCCAGTTTTATTGTATAAGAATACTGTTTGCTAACAACTGTTCTAGTTTACTGGTTGGTAGTAAACATGATTGAAAGGCCCAAGTACAAACTTACCAGTGAGCTCTGGTATGCAAATCAAAAACTGATCCTTTATATCTGAAAGAGTATTGTGTAATAAAAATAGAGGTCGCAGTATGGCGCAAAGAGTGTATAATCTACATGTATATAAATCTCAGTGTCCATCCGTCCAGCTATAGCTATTCAAATCTTTGAATGAAAAGCTCTCTTTGTGCTGGATTTAAACTCACGGAGATAACAACCACAAGTTTCTAACCACACAATTAACCACTGAGACACACATTCCTTAGCTTCTGTAGCTCTTATCTTATACCATACACCCTTTTCTTGATTTCACAGGTTAAATGACGTATTACTTGATACATTGTGCCCACAGGTAACGTTGCTCGTGTTATAAGATGTCTTTTGCCCGATTTTATAAAACATATGATGTTCCTTTGTCCTTGCCATACTAGGGCAAATTTGTTTACCACCGTACCATATCAACAATAATTTCTTTTGATATTAAAATTTGGTGATTGTTGTACTGATTACGACAAAATAACAAAAGTGTCAATATGCTATTTTGCCGCTATCTAAGTTTAGCTTTATCTGTTATGGCAAAGACAGATTCGCAAACAGATTAGTGATAAAACTTTAGCTGAAAGTTTGAAGTTTACTAAAATACATACTTAAAACTTCCTTCAAGTATGTTTTTTAGTAAGCTAAATTCATTTAAGTTAGATTCAGTGTTTATGTTACACATCTGTCTCGAAAGTAAAAACTCTGCACATAGTACATTGTAATGTTACATTTTCTTGCAGATCATAACCACAAAATGCATTAAAGTTGTTGTAGGTAACTATAGCTACAAAGGTTAATATATTGTTTTGTTACTATTAGTTAATGAGAACGATTTTGATGATTTTTACCAGGAGGTGATTGCATTAGATAATTACTATGGGTTTCTATACCACTCTATATGTCTATACGACATTTTCGTTTTATGATGGCAATACTGAAACAAACTAAAAGCTAAAATTGTATACCAAATAATTTTTCATTGTACTCGTAGCAAAACAGACTATATTTAGCCATTACTTGCTAATGATTTCACATTAACATTTAAACACCATTACAGTTTTATTTTTCCTCTTAATTTATTTCAACAAGACGCTTCTTTCATGATATGAAATTTAAAAGTTACAGTTGGTTGAAAAAGTTGTACAGCCTTTATAGTTGTTTTATTTTTTTCTCTTAATTCATTTGAACTGCACAAAAACTCTTTTCTCACAATATGAAGTTTGAAAGTTAGAATGGTAAATGTCGCATACATTAAATAAAAATATTTAATTTAAAATAAAATAAATTCTGTTCAAAGACTTCTTAATTACTTGGGCAGCGCCTGGTAGTACAGCTAGTGAATTTATAATTATATACAATACATTATAATACATTATATATAATTGTAAATATTATAATTACGAATGCTTATTATAATTACATGACTAGGTGAATGCCCGGCAACGTCGGGCATTCATCGTGGATCTGTGACGCTGGAAACACCTGGAATAGCAAAAGATAAATTTGAACACACTAGCAAGACTGAGAGTTGTCCGCTCACACATTCAAGGCATGTCACTTATGACTGAGCATGTCTTTAATTGACTACAGATATTTATGGCGCTCAAACTTTCATAAAAACCCACTCGGGCTACCCAACTTTTAAATACAGAAATAATATTAACTCTTCTATAACGCTCACTGGTGTATCCCCAGACTCCCTGCTCAGACTAAATATGGTCATCAGGCGGGAGATTGAGCTCAAATATTGCTTTGACTACCTGGAAATATCCGAAGTCATAGGGTTTCAAAGTCTATATTAAGAGCCATGTCTGTCCATCTGTCCGACCCGCTAAGAAAGTTAGTAAAAGTTAGTAAACTGAGAGTTAGAAAAAAAGATCGCAATGCACCAGAATTGAACCCAGATATTTAGATTATTAGCAAATCACACTACCATCTGCACCACTCAACCACCTTTTTATATTTAAGAATAATTGTGCACATAGTTATTACACATGATAGTCTCTCACTGCGCACGGGACTATCAGGGTACTAGTGTAACATATCGTTGGTTTCGTGTGAATGTTAAGTTAAAATAGCGCATAAAATGCCATATTATTTCTGAGAAGATGTGCCTTGACATTACATCTGTACTACCCACTCATCTCTTCATAAAATTTGCATGCTGCAACCACTCAATTAATGTTACTGCTATGCATGATACCAGTGGTCCTAATCTGTATGTTCTAGATAGTCTAAGTTCCGTGTTATAAGTTAAGAAAAAAAATAGGAACAGGAGATTGAGAGAGAAGCTTCTGTGAGCTCAACAGTCTGTATATAAAACCCTTGAATTAATAACCTACTTGATATGAGTAATACTTTAACAGTTCAGCAGAATACATTCAATCAACTCACATCTAGTGATTTAACAAAGTGTTTTGCGCCACTCCGTAGACTTACAGGTTAGAGTGCATTTATAGTAAAAATTGCTTTACTATATAGAATTACTGAGAACTGATTGTGGCACCATAAACTATTGGCATTGTGAGGTCCAAAAGAGCTGAAACAGCTATGTCTGTCTGTCTGTACGTCTCAAAGCTTAAGGTGAAATGAATTTGCTTTGACGATAAAACAATCTCTTTAGATTATGTTAAAAAATGAGATGCATGTACAAATAGAGATTGATACGTAAGAAATTATAGAATTTGTTTTGTACAATTTTATGTTTATATTAAAAGTATTTTTAGATAAACTATCTGTGCTTATGAGTAATTTGAATGGGGTATGTTTCAATTTGGTTATTTTAAAAAATCAGCTCATGAAGTCTCAAGTAAAAACAAAAAAAGCAGCTTGGATTAGAAAAATGCCATCATTTAGTTTTGTCTGTCTGTCTGTCTGATGATAACTAAAGCTAATGAGCTATTCTTTTTACTCTGTTCTTCTGCCTGTTCTCAGACATCTGTAAGGTCTAAACTGCTCATACTCCTAAACTGGTAGAACTGCTGTATCTGATGTATTCTGGCTTCAAATGGTTAATAAAACTAACTCAATAAGTGGAAACCAGTTAAAAATATACATCAGCAGCACGAGTAAGGCTTTTGCACTCTTTGTGTAATGTCATGGCCATTAGAATGTGATACTTTGGTGTGATAATCATGTTGAACTGTAAAGCTGTATTCGGCCTGTTTGCTACACATCTATTTAGCCATGAGTCATGTTTCAAACTTTGACTGGGTACCAGTTTTTAACATTAACGATGTGCCACGACTACTACAAATGAATCGCATTGATTGTACACACTTCAACGAAAAAAATTGGTGTTTGCGAATCATCTGTTCCCTTAATTTATTTTATTGATGCACAGTTAAAATTACTCAGAGCTGTAATTGTATTTAGACCTCATCGATCATACTCAACTCTACTACCACAGTTCACTTTATCATTTGACTTGAATGAAAAGGTCAGTAGAAATTGTGGTTGCATTGCTTACTGTAATTGCTTAAAACAATTTTATAGACATATACTTTAAGTTAGCATCCTCATATTCTGGCTCAACCATGAGGTGCTTTTAACTACACGCTCATGTATGCTCATTGTATTAGTTAGGATAAGACAGCAATATAAACGAGTAATACTCCTCTGAAACTCAACTAAAAGTTTAAGAGTTGTCCTTTCTTGGTCAACGTTGCATAAACCGGTCGAGGTCCCTACAAAGTATTTATAAAGACATCGTGTTTGTCGACGACTTTAACGAATTGTTAACTAATAAAAGTATCTTACCTCTACCCAAATTTGTGCGTTTTTCAATCTAAAGCTGTCTCGAAGGATTGTTTCATTTAAGCGTTCCCACTCTTTATTCGGTTTTTGCTTTCGACTTTTTTGAAACTATTATAAAGGTGAGATGTTTTTTACATTACTTATAAATATACTCACAAATTTTATTAATGCGTTACTAGGTATGTAAAACAGAGCTTCTGAATAATCAAAATGTCTACGTTTCAAAAGAAAACTGCAAAATATTGTAGCTTTTAATATTGTGGTACGCATACATCAGCAGTTGGGGTACGCGAGGAAACTTGAAATATGGCTTAGCATTTTTTAACAGAGATGGCTACAAGTGAGCTATGATTTCAAATTATTTTTGTATTATACCCTTCCTGAAGAAGTAACTTGCAACAAAAATAAAGAGTCAATGAGGTAATTTGAGGAGTTTGGTATTTTTGCTGATTCCAGATATTCACATGAATTAGTCATGTTTTTGGCTATTACAACGGTAAAATCAAATTCAGCAGTCACGTACTCTAAACAAGTTGGTTGTGCGCAATAAGACGAGTCATTCAACCAATAATATTAAGTTGGTGGCCAAAAACCGCACCGTTTATGGGCCTGTATGTTTATTTGCAGTATATGTTTCTAATGATTTTGATTAAAGATTATTAATTTTATTTTGTATGTCGAATAAAGTAAACAAAACCATCAAAACATTTAAACGCTGTCGTTGTGAATATTGCACGATAAAAAATAGCGCTTCTAAGATATTATCATGATCTTTAGAGAAGTGTTCATAGAGATGTTATTACGTTTAAAATCTTATTTTGTATATTTAATGATATGACTTCACAGCAGTTTCAATTAAAAAATCATGTATAGGTCTACTCGTGTTCATCGTGATGCTACAGTAATACTACAAGGCTGAACAATATAATTTAACCGTGAACATGCAGTGTTTGTTCTAGTATTATGAACGGAAAAAGAAATGTAATAATGAAACTATTATTCAAAGTTATCAGCATCACTTGTACGTCAAATCTTTTGCTTCATTATCGTTTATTTTAGTCTAGTTGTAAACCAGGAATTATTCCAATGTTTACTTTGTGTTATGTAATGTTTAACAACATTGCATCAATCTCTACCTCAACGATTGACTTCAAGAATGCAAGTCTATCTGACAAAAACATCAAGTACGGATGCTTTCTTCTGTAGATGGACTCATTATCTATGTCAGACGGTGGCCTGAGTGATCAGTACCATGACTGTCGGTCTCAGCCAAGCTCCCCTCGACCTCACACAGAAGAGGAATGTCAGGCACAGAACGCTTCTCGCGAGGCGACTCCTGCTTTAAGTGGTTAGTTAAAAATTAGTCAAATTTTATTTTGTGCTTCAATGACTCTTCATATTGTGCAGTTTAATTAACGTTTTGAGGATAAATGAGTTTAATGCAGAAAAGTTTCCAGTGGCTTAAAAGGTAAAATTGCTATTGTATTTTGATGTGAGACGACGCTTGCTTCAGTTGACTACCTGAAGACCACAGCAATTTTTAGCGTAGTAGGTTTGTTCTGAGTAATCTGTTGTTTATTTTCAAAGAATCATCCAAGGAGAACTCACCCAGGCCTGATTCGATATTAGAATCTTTGAAAGAGAGCTCACCCAGACCCGATTCGGGACTGGATGCTGCCAAGAAAGAAGCGCAGTGCGCAGCGGATAAAAAATCCAAGAAGCGGGAAGACAAGAATATGGGTAAGCGATTCCTGTAACAATATCGCTGTCAGCACTTTGTTTTTACTTTGCTGAGGCAGCGAATTAAACTTCTAAATGGGGTTTCGGGTGATCAATTTATTTGTTCCTATTGCGCAACATCATAGAAAGAGATTTTGGCTAGTCAGATGAGGAATGAAGAAGCATGAAGGCTGCCTGTACAGTTTGTGAATAACAATTGCTAATAATAGTTACTTGGCCTGTTGTCTGTTCATAAAGGCCCAACTTGATATAGATACCAGGGCTTTGTTTTAGTGGAGACTAGAAGATTTGTCAGTTGAGTTTCAGATCAGTGCAGGTGGGTAACTGAAGACACGTAATACAGTACTAGTTAACTATTACATGGTTGATGGATTAATTACATGAGGAAGTCTCCGCAGTTATTGCACACTAAATCTGGAGACGAACTACTGTACTAAAAACAAAATTAAGTTGCGTTTTGACATAAAATTATTTATATTAAACATGTAAATGTATATTGCAATGTCTGCGATGACATGTGGCTGTGCTTTTCAACATTTTAGCCCAAATAGTTTTGTGCTAAAGTTATAAAAATATTTTAGTGTTTCTCAAACTCTCTCTTTCTAATGAGCTTCAGGATAGCCTCGACAAGTTGAGAGCTTTTAAGCTATAAAATGGTTTTGTTGTTTGCAGCTTTTTAAATGTAATAAGTGCTTATGCATCAAAGCTACATGTAATTCCCTGGATATGTAGGAAGCGTTGAGAGATTTTTTTACTTGAAAATAAAAGGACAAACCATTTATGGCACACTTCAAGCAAAACTGCAACCAAACTCGTGAGCGCTTTTACATTCAAGTTATAGCAACAAGAGACTGCTACAAGCACATTCAACTTTGCAGACAGTATCATGGTTAGCGTGAGCTTATCAGATGTTTATAATTTGTTACTTGAATGCTACGTACTTAAGCTAACTATAAAGCATCTATAAGAAGACCTTGTTGAACAGTATATTCCAGCGTTTGGGTTGTTCTACAAGAATCTGTCAAAATGAGTGGTTATATAAAGTGCCTGCCTCAATAGTCATCTTTGGTTTACTTGAAACCTCACATTAGGATGGTGAATAGCATGGAAAATTACTTATTGGAAGTTGTCTATTCATCACGAAATGTATCTTCAATTTACAGAAGCCTGGGAGCATGCTCAAGCTTACTAGGTAAATTTCAATTATTGAACGTTCTCAGAGTTGCTATGAAAATTACTCTAACTCATTTTGAAAATCATTATCCAAACACCGACAAGAACACCATTTCTGTTTGCTAGAAGGTGCATGGGGAGGAAGGAGTGTTAATACTTGTGTGTAGTTAAAGTGAGTCGATGGTCATATTTAATACAATTAAATGACCATTACATTTACCTTATGTAAATATTTTTGTAAGTATAATAGTTTATTACATTTGCTGAAGATGTAACAGAATACTCAACAATTTTTTGTTTAATTGCTATTACATCATTGACTAGCAATTTGATTCCTGTTTAATTTGAGTGGTTTGTGGAAAATTTCATTAATATTTTGCAAGTAAAATTGATATGAAGTGATATTGAAGTAATATTGTACGTTAAGTAAGTCATGTTGACCCTTGAGACAGCTATACGCAGTCCTGAGACTGCAGTTGGCTTCATGTTCTCCAGAGTATGTATTGAAAGCTCTGAGCTCCCTCTCAACACCAGAGGAAAAGTTAGCCGCACTCTGTAAGAAGTACACAGACCTGTTGGATGACAACCGGCAGCATGCGGCAACAGCGAAGAGCTGTTCAAAAAAACTGAGTCAAGTGAGCAGAGAAAGGGACAGTTTGCAGACAGAGAACTCTAAACTTATTCTTGCTCGCAGTAAGCTTGAGAGTCTCTGTCGGGAGCTTCAGAAACACAACAAGATAATCAAGGTAGGTATAGGGCCGGATAGAATGAGAGGTCGAGAGGATGAGGGAAGTGTAAGATGAGTGGATATTCTGATGCTGGGTGGGTAGAACGAGGTGCATCAAGAGGA
This sequence comes from Watersipora subatra, assembly GCF_963576615.1. NCBI lineage: Eukaryota > Metazoa > Bryozoa > Gymnolaemata > Cheilostomatida > Watersiporidae > Watersipora > Watersipora subatra. The sequence continues at coordinate 53,514,684 of NC_088716.1, forward strand.
AGGTAAATGAGAGGTGAGTGGTGTGAGGTAAGGGGTGGGTAGAATTAGGGTATGTAGAGTGGGGGGATTCTGATGAAGGGTAACCAGAATGAGTAGGTCGGTAGAACAAGGGGTGGGTAGGATGGAGGGTGATAAACCAAGGATCATGTAAGGTTGAGGGTGGGAGGAACTAAGGAATAAGTACCCAGGAAAGGTGGACACAGGAAGGTAGCGTGAGCAAAAGAGGATTTGGTGGTGTATAAGACAGGAGAGTGTGCATAAAAAAATGAATAAGTGTGCCACTTTGTCGACACACGATCAATTGTTATATCCCACCAGTAGCTCATATGGACATTGAGAGTTTTTAATCTTTGTCTGTGACAGTAGTGACACACACTTGAATGTTGCTAAATGACAGTCAGGTTATGTTTAGAGACTTTGTTAGCACACCTTGTCACAGGACTCTGTGTAAAACACTACTCAGATTTATTCCATAGACATGCGTATCCTTTTCATCATTGCCTTTGGAATGGTGGCTGCCAATTCTCTCTATCGTAAAGACATTGATAATCTATGGAGCAATACATTAAACAGATTTACTTTGTTATGCGCACGTAGTCATGCACAATGTATCTTCATGTGCATATAGTCGCTCATAAATTCATGATATGACTGAGTTCTGTCTATCTCCCCACTCACATACTCACAGCTAATACAGGACATTAGCATTATGTGCACTTCCTTTTATTATCATATCCATTACACTCATCTCCTTCAGCGCTTATACCTTTGTAAATGCCAACATTTGTACGGATATTGTCATGCCAACACAGCTCCTACGAGATTAATTGATTCTTTGAATGACTGCAATAAAAATGCATAAAATCTCAGTACTCCGACAAATTGGATCTTCTTTTGTTTAAAGTGTGTCAAGTACGCACTGCTATTGTCAAGTCTTATAGTGTGTCAAGTACGCGCTGCTATTGTCAAGTCTTAAAGTGTGTCAAGTACGCACTGCTATTGTCAAGTCTTAAAGTGTGTCAAGTACGCACTGCTATTGTCAAGTCAGTCCGTAATCTTACTGCGCGTAATTGATGACTCCAAAGTTTTTTTAAGTTTATTGGATTTTCATGATGTAATGGGTTTTAATTAAAAATTAATTTGTAATTAAATAATCAGCAAAAGGAGAGTTCAATATTTAGAAATATGAAACTCTATATTGAGTAGACCAAGTTTTGTGGAGTATGGTGTCTCAGGCTTGGAAACTGTGTCTTACGCGAAGATTGTCTCCTGCACAATTTGTTGGTTTTAGTTGCTTAAATAATTTAGGTGTTTTATGTGAGTAGACCGCTGGACTCCTGCATGACAGTACCTTAAGTTAACAATGCTTACACTGGCTGGATAGGCCTGGTAACTATTATAATTGGTAAAGACATTGTTACGCTATATGAGCAGGTTCATTTATATGTATTTGACATGCATGTCAAACGTGGTGTTTATATTTATAACGTTGCAGTAACTTATAAAAATGGTCACGTCAATGCACCATCTCAGCCCTGCTTGTATGCATTATATTATTACATGTACACATTAAATTTTGCGCAGGATGAGAGCATGGCCAGGCAGCGCGAGGAAGAAGAGCGAAGGAAGGAGGTTTCGGGAAGGTTTCAGGTGAATTTGCTAAAACGCTTATAAAATTGTTTCAATATCCTGTTGTTGCACATTTATCTTATCTCTTCCACTCATGTGGGAAGATTGAACATAGTTTGGTTAAAGTGAGGCTGTTTACCTACAGCCTGGAGATAATTCTATTGGCATAATACTTATGAGCATTTGTGAGAGATTTTACTCCAGTTTATAGGTTACGACATAAATATCAAGTTTTAGAGGGAATTTATTGCTCAAGTGCTATTTGGATTTTGTATATAAACTTGTATATCTACAAAGGGGTATTGAAATATGCATGGCTTCAATTTATGATTTGTCTTTGCTTGTTGATCAATAAAAAACATGGTGGAACCTCTACTTACGAAAGACTCGACATACGAAACTTCTAAATTATGAAACGACTTTTACTAGAAATTTTGCTTCGATTTATGAAAGATGTTTTTAGATACAAAACGCTAAATTACCTTGCGTACTTTAACCTTGCGTACTTTAACCTTGCGTACTTTAACCTTGCGTACTTTAACCTTGCGTACTTTAACCTTGCGTACTTTAACCTTGCGTACTTTAACCTTGCGTACTTTAACCTTGAGTACTTTAACCTTGCGTACTTTAACCTTGCGTACTTTAACCTTGCGTACTTTAACCTTGCGTACTTTAACCTTGAGTACTTTAACCTTGCGTACTTTAACCTTGCGTACTTTAACCTTGCGTACTTTAACCTTGCGTACTTTAACCTTGCGTACTTTAACCTTGCGTACTTTAACCTTGCGTACTTTAACCTTGCGTACTTTAACCTTGCGTACTTTAACCTTGCGTACTTTAACCTTGCGTACTTTAACCTTGAGTACTTTAACCTTGCGTACTTTAACCTTGCGTACTTTAACCTTGAGTACTTTAACCTTGCGTACTTTAACCTTGCGTACTTTAACCTTGCATACTTTAACCTTGCGTACTTTAACCTTGCGTACTTTAACCCGTTTGTTGGTTTTATATCTTGGCCCACTTGCCTCCTGTGGGTACAACCGTACAACTCATCTCTCTCTCTTTTATCTGCTAGCAAATGGCAGTATTTGACAAAATCACAAGTTTCTTTTCTTGCAATTCAAGCTGTGTGTTTTCGGTATGACAAGATAGTATTTTAGTTCGTGCCAATGTAAACAAATCTTTCTTGAAAATGTATTATGAGCAAAACCAAGGCAACAATACTACACCCGCCTTTTCTGGGCACCGTCTTCTCACTCCACAGTTTTCTCTTAGCCTCATTAAGGCAGCCATTGGCAAAGGTAAACAAACAAACTGTTCGTAATTTCAATTCATTATTCTTCTATTCTTTTTTCCATGTGCACTTTTTTATTTACCATGTAGTAATATGATTCTAACACGTGTTTGTTTCCTGTGTTAACTATCACATGTATTTATAATTTGTACAAGTATTATGTCCAGGTTTTGTGAGATTTTGCAACAGATTAGGACATTTATATGGTAAAATGCATTTCTGCTTACTAAAAGGCTTTTGGGACGAATTAATTTGGCAGTGTCTCTACTGTACTTTGGTTTTTCTAATAACTCTCATGCACTCTGTACTTTGTTGTAGACGACTATCGGGGATATTCAAAGTCAGATGGAGTCACACAGCAAAAGAAATGACAAACTGCAAGAAGACAACAAGGAGTTGAGTGGAAAGCTAGGCTCACTCCTGGAACAGTACGAGAAGAGAGAGGAGGTGAGTGGTTGCTCAAACTTAACTGCGGACTGATTGTTGACCACTCCGGCTGTCTACTTTTTTCACTCAGTTATTCAAATCAAATTCAAATCAGTTATTTTTAATAGAGGCAGGTGAGGGTTCGCGGAACATTCAGAGATTCTGCAATGGGTTTTTGATTGGTGGTTTGATGCTCTGCGGAGCGACTAAAGTGGGCTTAACTCGCTGGTGTTTTGTGGAGATAATTCCATGTGTGGGAACCTTGATCATGGCTTGGGTTTTAAGACTAGACAGAGTTTAGAGTTATATCTCATTCACAGGTAATTAAATGATCAGAGCAATGAGTCTTTTGCCTCCTAGCAATCATATTAACTGTCTATTACGGGTGGTCAAATACTGGTTAAGGGATGTATAGCTTCTTCCAAATGACTATAATTCATATTAGTACTGCTGCCATAAGGTTGACTCTTAATTCCTATCATGTTTAGTTGCTCTACTGAACTAGCATGATAGAGTTGTAATACTTTAATACGTAAATGTGAGTCACTAATGGACTTTTAAAGCTGTTGAAGTAACATTATAACTAGTTTGGCAGCTCCTGAAATGTTTTGCTACAAGCCATTTTAGCACTACTATTAATAGTTTAACAATTTCTGCCTTCCTGTTGAATACAAGCTGTTCAGTAAGAAGATTAAAGACATCAATTAGAGTGCCATCCAGCTAAGCGTCAAGGTTTTTACCTGTTCAACATTGTTTCAATCAGCGGTTCTAGATAGGTGGGTTATAGTCATGGCATCTACTCTAAACACTGGTAAAAGTTCATCTAGGTCTCTGTGTCTATAATTCTTAATAAAAGCCTACTGCTACTCCACTCCTACAAGCAATGCTACAACATTTGTAACCCTATCTCAGATTTTACTTTTACTACGTATAAACCACTAGTGTAAACCTGGCACTAGCAACTGTGAAACTATTAATAGAAAGACTCTGCGTTGTAGAAGGTTTTCCAGATTTGCCGTTTCTGTTGCTCCTGCTTTTCTTTTTCACTCCTAATGCTGGGTATCTATAACTGCTTCTGTAATTATATATCTTTGTTATGTAGAATAACCTACTAGATCTGTCTCACTATACTTGACAGAGATAAATTTTATATCGTTGCTTGCAGCATTCTTGGTCATTTTCATTGGTCTCTCAGTTTTTGTGATTGATTTTGCCATCATATTCTGTTGCCATTAGAAGAAAATGTTACAATTGTAGAAATTGTTTTTTAGAATATTAAGCATCTTTGAATTTTAAATGTGTGGCAAATTTAAATTCATAAATTAAAATTAAATGAATTAATTTTAATCTGTGAAGTTGGGTGTTGTCTATTATGCAGGTGAACAATTCCTAAATATATTTTTGCAACCATTATTTCCAGTAGGTTTGCCACGCGGGGGTGGAATGGTCTGGTAACGCTGTGCTATTGTCATGCACACATTTTCACGCGCTTAGACCTGAGGCTAAAGTTGTTATATCTGTGTGTTCTGTACAGCACATACAGAAGCTGCTTCACCAGAAGGAACTTGAGACACAACTATTGGAGGCCAAGCTCGGTCAGTGTCAGCTGATGGTGGAAAAAGAACAGGAAAAGGGAGGAGCTGAAAAACAAATGGTTAGTTCAACTACTTGTATTGCAGTTTTCAGTACCAGCTTTATATCCGCCTTTGTTTGTCTGCCCTTTACACAATGGTGAGTGCAAATGTCACTGACTAGTAGTTTTACCACTGAGTATGCGATACTTCATATATATTTCATATATACTTCATATATATTTTATATATACTTCATATACACTTCATATATACGTCATACACACTTCATATCTACTTCATATATACTTCATAACACTTCATGTACACTTCATGTACACTTCATATACACTTCATATCTACTTCATATACACTTTATATATACTTCATATACACTTTATATATACTTCATATACACTTCATATCTACTTCATATACACTTCATGTACACTTCATATATACTTCATATACACTTCATATATACTTTATATACACTCATATACACTTCATATATATTTCATATACACTTCATATCTACTTCATATATACTTTATATATACTTCATATACACTTCATATCTACTTCATATACACTTCATATCTACTTCATATATACTTCATATACACTTCATATACACTTCATATACACTTCATATATACTTCATATATACTTCATATATATTTTATATATACTTCATATACACTTCATATATACGTCATACACACTTCATATCTACTTCATATATACTTCATAACACTTCATGTACACTTCATGTACACTTCATATACACTTCATATCTACTTCATATACACTTTATATATACTTCATATACACTTTATATATACTTCATATACACTTCATATCTACTTCATATACACTTCATGTACACTTCATATATACTTCATATACACTTCATATATACTTTATATACACTCATATACACTTCATATATATTTCATATACACTTCATATCTACTTCATATATACTTTATATATACTTCATATACACTTCATATCTACTTCATATACACTTCATATCTACTTCATATATACTTCATATACACTTCATATACACTTCATATACACTTCATATATACTTCATATATACTTCATATATACTTCATATATACTTCATATATACTTCATATACACTTCATATACACTTCATATACACTTCATATCTACTTCATATCTACTTCATATACACTTTATATATACTTCATATACAATTCATATCTACTTCATATACACTTCATATCTACTTCATATATACTTCATATACACTTCATATACACTTCATATACACTTCATATATACTTCATATATACTTCATATATACTTCATATATACTTCATATATACTTCATATACACTTCATATACACTTCATATACACTTCATATACACTTCATATCTACTTCATATCTACTTCATATACACTTTATATATACTTCATATACAATTCATATCTACTTCATATACACTTCATATACACTTCATATATACTTCATATATACTTCATATACACTCATATATACTTCATATACACTTCATATACACTTCATATACACTTCATATATACTTCATATACACTTCATATATACTTCATATATACTTCATATACACTTCATATATACTTCATATACACTTCATATACACTTCATATACACTTCATATACACTTCATGTACACTTCATATATACTTCATATACACTTCACATCTACTTCATATACACTTCATGTACACTTCATATATACTTCATATACACTTCATATATACTTCATATACACTTCATATATACTTCATATATACTTCATATACACTTCATATATACTTCATATATACTTCATATATACTTCATATACACTTTATATATACTTCATATACACTTCATATCTACTTCATATACACTTCATGTACACTTCATATATACTTCATATACACTTCATATATACTTCATATACACTTCATATATACTTCATATATACTTCATATATACTTCATATACACTTCATATATACTTCATATATACTTCATATATACTTCATATACACTCATATATACTTCATATACACTTCATATCTACTTCATATACACTTCATATATACTTCATATACACTCATATACACTCATATAAACTTTATATATACTTCATATACACTTTATATACACTTTGTATATACTTCATATATTCTTCATATACACTTCGTATATACTTCATATACACTTGGTATATGCTTCGTATATACTTCATATACTGTTCATTAATATAAGAATAAATTTAAAATGAACCTTTTTATTTGTAAATAAGAGATTGTGGATGTTGTAAATATATGCTAATACTTAAAAAAATCGAACAACAAAGTAAAATTTAGATTAACGTTAAACTGCCGACATTTGTGCCATTGTAGTAACGATATAATATTTATTGTATTGGTGAAAAGTTGCATGCAATTGTCTTATATTCCTAAGCTGTGCATGTTAAAGTTGCATGCAATTGTCTTATATTCCTAAGCTGTGCATGTTGAAGTTGCATGCAATTGTCTTATATTCCCAAGCTGTGCATGTTGAAGTTGCATGCAATTGTCTTATATTCCTAAGCTGTGCATGTTGAAAAATTAGGGTAATCTTTACTATAATAGAGCCATGTCTGTTTGTCATAAAGCCATGTTTGGAGGCTAGAAATAATTTGCTTCATAAGAAATTTGGACTCATGAAATTTTGGCCTAGCAGGCTGACATGCTAACATCTGCACTAATCAACCACCTTCTGGTATTTCAGAATAGTTGTGCATATAGTTATTCTCTTTGCTTTATCGGCTCACCAGTAACAATAATGCTCGCCTTACTAAATATTTGGCACTAATAAATAAAATTTTACTAAAGCCTTGGGCCAGGCAAGTAGCACGATAGTAATGCACTGGCCGAAGCATTAGTTTAGTTACCTAGATAGCCAAGTAGATGATTGGTTATGCAAGCATAACCTACTCACAACAGTTGCCTATAGCTGAGGTTTAGCAAGGACATTCATTCTGGTAGGTCTGAGGTCTTAACCGTTTCAAGTCAAGTTGCTTTTACCGTACTTTTCGGACTATAAACCGCACCCCTATATAAGCCGCATCTGCTTTATTTTCCAAAAAACGACAATAAAACAATACATAGGCCACACCTTTGCATAAGCTGCAGAACTCAAGGCGGTGTTTTTTAACACGGCAGCAACTTTCCTGTTTAAAATGAAACAGTGCCTAACGGCACGGTTTCGTATTAATAGACACTTTTTAACCTAGTGTCTAACTGAACAGTACCGTTAGGCATTGTTTCGTATTTTCTTTCACCGCTAGAGGTGCACTAACCGTAGATTCTGGTTAATGCGCCCTGGCGATGAAAGAAAAAGCCACAGAATAGCTGCACCCTTATATAAGCCGCGTGGCTCAAATCATCAGAAAAAAGCAGCGGCTAATAGTCCGAAGAGTATGGTACATGTTTCTATATTTTCAACAACAGATAACTTTATATGAGCATCAGCAGTATGGCAGTGTTTTACCAGTACAACACCACAGATTAAACAGACTCTTCTGACAAACTCAGTTCATTCCTTCCACTATTCTCTCATTAGATCAGTTCACCGTCTGCTTCAAGTACTTAGTCCTCGCACAGTCATTGGTATTTTCAGTTGCTGGAGAAGTTAATAGAAAGCAAGACAGCTCAGGAGACGATGGCCCAGACAGAGGTACATCTCAAGACACAGCTGCAGATTTACACTCAGAAGTACACAGAGTTTGAGACCACCCTTAATAAGAGCAATGAGGTGTTTGCAGCCTTTAAAAGTGAGATGGAAAAGGTTGGTAAATGACAGCAGTTAACCACTCAATAGCGTACGTTATAACACGCACCTACTGATATATATATATATATATATATAGATCTACTATATATACAGTCAAACATGGATAACTCGCCCTCGGATAGCTCAAACACATGGTTAACTCGAACGGTTTTTTGGTTTGTTACCATGTAATGATAAATTGCTTTAGATAACTCGACCTCAGTTTTGATAACTCGAACATCTTTTTCCCAACGGCTACCGAAACGGTTGTTATCGCTTTAGAAAATCGCTTTATTCCAGGCCATAGAGGTAAACCTCAACTTTTCGTAGTTCATAGGCGTCGTTATTACCATCATCGGCAAAATATTTTTGTCAACGACTTTTCTAAAGGTTTGGTGATATTTGATTTTTACCAAACATTCGTTAAGCGATGGCCCTTCGGAAGCAAGGAAAAGTGAGGTAACCTTCACATAAACTTCAAGAAAAATCGGCAAAATTGAGAGTGGTTAAACGCTCAAAAGAAAAATATGTCTTTTATTTTGAGCATTTCAACAACGATCAAGTTTTGCCAATTTCAATCTAAAAAACCGTCTGGTAATAACATCACCTCAAACAACAAACCAATCTCAAGTGATAGAAAAATCTCTATACTTTTTGATAAAAAAATTTTAAACTTTACATTAGAAGCATTTAATTTGAAACAAGCCATTTATGCTTTTGATTTATATTATAGTTTGTATATGTACATGTATCTACTAATAAATAAATACATGGACTTGTTACAGTGCTCTGATAACTTGAACGCTCTGATAACTCGAACACTTTCGCTCGGTCCCGTGAAGTTTGAGTTATCCATGTTTGACTGTATATATGTTTACATATATGTTTATATATGGGTTTTGAAATCGTTCCAGGAAGCCATGGCTGTTGTTTCTTGAATCATATGTAAATGTGGAATGTTTTAATAGAGGTTCGTTTGTCCGCTCAATCAAAGAGAGGAATCAAAATTAGCCTTGCATCTTCTAAGTACAATTTTTACGTTATCGGCTTTTCTGCTGCTTGCAGATCATTTTCGCAACTGAGAGTAGTTATGAATAGTAATTACATGTATCTATTTCCAGAATGTTCTATAAGCACATGCGCAACAGACTTACATAACCGACATGATATACTTGGCTTAATGCCAGCATTGTTGTTGCTATTTCATATCGGCTATTAGGAGAGCCGATATGAGCAAAATGCAATAAACCTCCAGCAATTCTTTTAAAAATAATATCTCCAGCCCTTTTAACATTTCTCCACCTAATATACGTCCTCTCAACAGAGAAAAGTATTTTAAATGTTGTATGTCAAACCATTTACCGTATTTTATTTGATTAACTGTTAGTCCTTTTTGAGATTTTTGTATGACATAATTTGAAAAGCATTGCGGTTTGAAATAACATTATTACCAATAAAGTAATAAAAAAACAGTAATGATTGTGTCGAGCTGAGTATATCATGTCAGTTATGTAATTAGGTTGGAATGATTACTGGTACTGAAATGAGTTGGAAACCTACTATGATATTCATCATGCAATAATTTGTAACATGGTCCACCAGATGCTTGATGAACACTTTTATAGCAAGTTTAGATGGGCAGTTGGTGAACGGATTGTGAATGTATTCGTTACAAGTTGTAAAATTATAAAACATCTGCTCTTTTATTACAACCAATATCAGAGATAGGGTAGACAACTCCGTACAGGACCATGGAGTTGTCACACGGATCATTGAACTTCTGTAACTGATGAAACTTCTGTGAAGTTTTATGTTCAAAAGGTTTTGGTGAACAGATTGAAAAGTTCCTTAGTGTGACTTGAACCAAGATGCTCTTTAGTGCCCTTGGTACACTTATTCCTTCACACAACATGGTCTAATCTTACTATTGGATAAGCTCATAGTCTTCAGATTGCCCTGTTTTTATACGCAACACCGATAAATGTATACCTTGATTTGCTTTTTGTTCCAGATGTCAAAGAAGATAAAGAAGTTGGAGAAGGAATCGCTCATGTATAAGCAGAGGTGGGAGAATGCAAATAGGGCTCTTCTTGAGATGGTAGAACAAAAAACTGCTCAGGACAAATTAATAGACACACAAGTGAGTGTAGTTATCTTCTCAAATACCAACGTCCCTTTATTACATTTTGATTGCATTCATTGCTAAAGAGTAACTGCCCGCTCAACTCGCTGTTTAGCATACCGGCTATTACAATCCGGTTTAAGATAATTTTATATTTGTTGAGATATATGTGTGCATGCGCGTGTATATTTGTTGGTGTAGGGGTGTGTGTGTGTCCATGTGCGTGTATGCGTATGGGGTTGTGCGATTGAAAATGTTGATAGCAAGTACAGCAGACACTCTATAACATAACGTAAACTCCACATAATATAACTCTACATTACGTAAAAAGTTTTTATAGTTTTTGCTTCGAATTACATAAGAAATTAAAGCGTCAAGTCGGCGCAAGTTCTCAAATTTGATTCGAATAACAAGAGTGCCATAGTTAGCCTTGAAAATGTCATTTTCTCTCTTACCTTGGGAGAAAAAATGACATGTAAGGTTGTGTGTGTGCGTTCTTGCATGTATGTGTGTAGCGTTGTGTGCATGCATGTGTGTGTTTACTAATTCTGAAAGCAAGTATTTCACATTACAATTACCTGTGCTGTTCAGCTAAGATGGATGACCTGGTATACTAGTTCTGTATTATCACATCCTTACTCACAGAAATCAATTGACAATGTGAAGAGTTTCAGACTTTCTCTGTGTGACATCAAGCAGCACACAAATTTGTACCAGCTGATCTTGCATTTTAATATTCAGCTGTTTCAAGTTACATACATTGTTTCTTGATGTAAATGGACGCATGTTGTGCCATAATTCTTAATTTTGGGAATATTTTGGATGCTTTCATTTGATCGTATGGGCTATAGTGTTAATAAACTAAAAGTTTGAACATTGAATGTCCAAAACTGTACACGGATGATATGATTTCACTTAAAGGTTGACTTGCAACAAAATTCTCATAACAGTTATTTCGTATCAAAAGATTCACCATGTCTTAATCTGCTGTGTTGTCGGTGTAAAATTTGTGGAAATGTGATTACAAGCTCTTAAAAGCTCAAAAGTGAACATTTAATAGCCGCCATAGGTTCGAATCAAATTATTTCTCTGATGTACTCAAACAATTTGGTTATTGTTTTGACATGTGATGTTATCACGTGAATTGAAAAGCCAATAAAAGACTCAATATAAAACGTCTCGTAGCACTAGTTGATGACAAACACTTCGGGGTTTTACCGAAAAGCCCGTATCAAATATAGATGCTCGCTACTTTACAGTTTTGTTTCGGCTTGGTCTAATCATCTAGTCGTAATCTGATCATGTGGACCATACTTCCTGCCAAACAGTGCGAATAATTTCTGCAGCATTTTTCGACTATCACAGATGACCAACAGGCTCCTCATGTTTATCAGAGGATGATATGCATTCCCTTGAGCTAAGGTTAAAAAATTAAACAAATTTTTACGGTGGGTTTTGAGATATCAGTGCTCAAAAAGACAGCATTACTATGATGATGAAATAGACGGGTGAGGATAATAGACATGGTTTTATTGAACGCGAGAAGTATATTTGTGAAAATATTTCAATGAATGAGGTTGCATGAAAGTGTAAGCAGAAGCCATCGTGTTCAGCTATGTCCCATTTGAGCCGCTTTGGAAAGGGATTCTAATCTACGGCGTTTTCGTGATGGCTGCGATTAACTGTTTGTTTTTGAGCTTTTAAGAGCTTGTAATCACATTTCCACATATTTTGCACCTACAACACAGCAGAGTAAGACATGGTGAATCTTTTGATGTCAAATAACTGTAATGTGAATTGTGTTGCAAGTAAACCTTTAAGTTTATGCCTCGATATGCCTGTATGTTCCTTGAGGTTTTACTCAATTTTACTAACATCTGATACGTGCATTAATTGTGATGTTATAAACATTAAGTCTTTCTCATAGACTAAGAGAAATAAGCAGCTGGAAAGCTTGTGTAGAGCTATGCAACAGCGGAAGGCGGAGGAGTCCGATACACCTGCAGTTGCAACCGTTAATGGAACTCAAGAGACAGACAATCAAACTGTTGGCAAGACCAGTTCAACATCCAACTGTAGCGAGGTTCAGGTCTGTAGCACTTTAGCTATGCTCTTATGCATTCCCTTTGACCAACCTTCACAAACTTTATGTATCGCTCTATTATTGTGAACCGTCTCAGAACAGACTCTGGTTCCGACCAATATTGTTGAATATTACGAGGATATAACGAGCAGTCGGTTGGGTCCACAGTTATTTTTGATACAGCAATTCGCAAAGAGCACACGACTTCATGCGAATTGTATTTTGACCAGGTTCAAGAAATCACGTGACATCATTACTAGCATCTTCTGCCAATTAAACCTCTTGAAGATGGCTAAATGCAGCAGACTAAATCTGCAATTGCTGCTTTCCTGTTGTTAAAAAAAAAGATTAAATAAAAGCAAATTATATTACCAATATAATTACTTTTGCAGTAGACGCTTCTATAACATAAATAATCCATTCCAGGAATGTTTACGTTATACGGAATTTACATTATAAAAACAGTAACATACATGTAAATTGCCTAATCCATTCAAAAAAATTTCCAAACTCACCCCTTTGGCCATGCAGAAAGAAAAAACTGGACTTAAATCTTCGAATTTGTGAGCTGTACTGTTTCCGCAGTATTATTGGATTGGTATCGATTAATTTTCTCCTTTTTCTGATCAATCTTACAGGTTTTATAGAGCATGGTTGCGGTATTTTTTACAATAAAGCAACACAACAAAATATTTCTACTATATTAAGGCGGTACTACCTGTTTGTCTTCTCTCTGTATCTAGGGGTCAAAGTTAGGATAAAAGAGAACTTCTGACAATGCTCCACTTTGTTATATTCTGATTGGTAGACCGACGCTGTAACACCTGCGCCAATCTTGTAGTCAATCCTGCGTCTTTGTAGTTATGAACAATTGCGCAGCAGCTGTTCTCTGTTTTGTTGACACATATGATGATTTATCACGACGAACTAGAATGTCGCAAAAGTTGTATATATAATAGATATAGCTTTATACACGTGTCATTTTTCTTTGACAAGTGCGGTGAGTTTGAGTAACATTTAAATCAAATTTGAGAACTCACCCGATTTGACACTGTACGTTATATGGAAATTTTTACGTAGTAGGAAGCAAAAACTTTACATAAATTCTTGACATCTGGAATTTACGTTATAGGAGGTATACGTTATAGGAGCGTCTACTGTATTTATAAAATACGAAACAATGCCTCGTCGAATATATACAGTATTTGACCAGGCATCATTTTGTGTAGTTTTGTTTTTGTCCTGTTTAATGTTTGGGTTGTATAAAACTTAATATTTCCATATTTTTTTCCACAAATTGATGGTCAATCATTATTTCCGTAAGATGAAAAGTGCCTCTATTTGCGAGTATTATGTTGCAGGCTGAACATATTAAATATTTGCGTTGGTATGCTGATTTCTACAGATTATGTGATTTGTGTAATAAAATAGAGTGATTGATTGTCCCTCGTTTATGAGATTGTATTGTATACAATAAATTGTTTTACACCAACGGTTGCAAAATCTTCCATATTAGAGTATGAGTTAGGCATATAGATACATGGTTAGAGTATGAATGAGGTATATGGATGGATAATTAGAGTATGAGTGAGGCATATGGATACATGATTAGAGTATGAATGAGGTATATGGATACATGGTTAGAGTATGAGTGAGGCATATGGATACATGATTAGAGTATGAGTGAGGCATATGGATACATGGTTAGAGTATGAGTGAGGCATATGGATACATGGTTAGAGTATGAGTGAGGCATATGGATGCATAATTAGAGTATGAGTGAGGCATATGGATACATGGTTAGAGTATGAATGAGGTATATGGATGCATGGTTAGAGCATGAGTGAGGTATATGGATACATGGTTAGAGTATGAGTGGGGCATATGGATGCATAATTAGAGTATGAGTGAGGCATATGGATGCATGATTAGAGTATGAGTGAGGTATATGGATGCATGATTAGAGTATGAGTGAGGCATATGGATACATGGTTAGAGTATGAATGAGGTATATGGATGCATGATTAGAGTATGAATGAGGTATATGGATACATGGTTAGAGTATGAGTGAGGCATATGGATACATGATTAGAGTATGAGTGAGGTATATGGATACATGGTTAGAGTATGAGTGAGGCATATGGATACATGGTTAGAGTATGAGTGAGGCATATGGATGCATAATTAGAGTATGAGTGAGGCATATGGATACATGGTTAGAGTATGAATGAGGTATATGGATGCATGGTTAGAGCATGAGTGAGGTATATGGATACATGGTTAGAGTATGAATGAGGCATATGGATGCATGGTTAAAGTACAAGTGAGGCATATGGATGTATGGTTAGAGTATGAGTGAGGCATATGGATGCATGGTTAGAGTATGAGTGGGGCATATGGATGCATAATTAGAGTATGAGTGAGGCATATGGATGCATGAATAGAGTATGAGTTAGGCATATAGATACATGGTTAGAGTATGAATGAGGTATATGGATGGATAATTAGAGTATGAGTGAGGCATATGGATACATGATTAGAGTATGAATGAGGTATATGGATACATGGTTAGAGTATGAGTGAGGCATATGGATACATGATTAGAGTATGAGTGAGGTATATGGATACATGGTTAGAGTATGAGTGAGGCATATGGATACATGGTTAGAGTATGAGTGAGGCATATGGATGCATAATTAGAGTATGAGTGAGGCATATGGATACATGGTTAGAGTATGAATGAGGTATATGGATGCATGGTTAGAGCATGAGTGAGGTATATGGATACATGGTTAGAGTATGAGTGGGGCATATGGATGCATAATTAGAGTATGAGTGAGGCATATGGATGCATGATTAGAGTATGAGTGAGGTATATGGATGCATGATTAGAGTATGAGTGAGGTATATGGATGCATGATTAGAGTATGAGTGAGGTATATGGATACATGATTAGAGTATGAATGAGGTATATGGATACATGGTTAGAGTATGAGTGAGGCATATGGATACATGATTAGAGTATGAGTGAGGTATATGGATACATGGTTAGAGTATGAGTGAGGCAAATGGATACATGGTTAGAGTATGAGTGAGGCATATGGATGCATAATTAGAGTATGAGTGAGGCATATGGATACATGGTTAGAGTATGAATGAGGTATATGGATGCATGGTTAGAGCATGAGTGAGGTATATGGATACATGGTTAGAGTATGAATGAGGCATATGGATGCATGGTTAAAGTACAAGTGAGGTATATGGATGTATGGTTAGAGTATGAGTGAGGCATATGGATGCATGGTTAGAGTATGAGTGGGGCATATGGATGCATAATTAGAGTATGAGTGAGGCATATGGATGCATGAATAGAGTATGAGTTAGGCATATAGATACATGGTTAGAGTATGAATGAGGTATATGGATGGATAATTAGAGTATGAGTGAGGCATATGGATACATGATTAGAGTATGAATGAGGTATATGGATACATGGTTAGAGTATGAGTGAGGCATATGGATACATGATTAGAGTATGAGTGAGGTATATGGATACATGGTTAGAGTATGAGTGAGGCATATGGATACATGGTTAGAGTATGAGTGAGGCATATGGATGCATAATTAGAGTATGAGTGAGGCATATGGATACATGGTTAGAGTATGAATGAGGTATATGGATGCATGGTTAGAGCATGAGTGAGGTATATGGATACATGGTTAGAGTATGAGTGGGGCATATGGATGCATAATTAGAGTATGAGTGAGGCATATGGATGCATGATTAGAGTATGAGTGAGGTATATGGATGCATGATTAGAGTATGAGTGAGGTATATGGATGCATGATTAGAGTATGAGTGAGGTATATGGATACATGATTAGAGTATGAATGAGGTATATGGATACATGGTTAGAGTATGAGTGAGGCATATGGATACATGATTAGAGTATGAGTGAGGTATATGGATACATGGTTAGAGTATGAGTGAGGCATATGGATACATGGTTAGAGTATGAGTGAGGCATATGGATGCATAATTAGAGTATGAGTGAGGCATATGGATACATGGTTAGAGTATGAATGAGGTATATGGATGCATGGTTAGAGTATGAGTGAGGTATATAGATACATGGTTAGAGTATGAATGAGGCATATGGATGCATAATTAGAGTATGAGTGAGGCATATGGATACATGGTTAGAGTATGAGTGAGGCATATGGATGCATAATTAGAGTATGAGTGAGGCATATGGGTGCATGATTAGAGTATGAGTGAGGTATATGGATGCATGATTAGAGTATGAGTGAGGTATATAGATACATGGTTAGAGTATGAATGAGGCATATGGATGCATAATTAGAGTATGAGTGAGGCATATGGATACATGGTTAGAGTATGAGTGAGGTATATGGATGCATGGTTAGAGTATGAGTGAGGTATATGGATGCATGGTTAGAGTTAGCCTGTCTTGACAAGCTGTTGTTTTTGCGTAGTTGTCCCCCCGTCGAGCGGCGAGCAACAACAGCTTGTCACAAGACGTACTGCACCTGATGACCTGATGCATCAGCTGCACTTATAGGGAGTTGTTCTCTTCCGTCTACGCGGGTATGGAATGAGGTATATGGATGCATGGTTAGAGCATGAGTGAGGTATATGGATACATGGTTAGAGTATGAGTGGGGCATATGGATGCATGATTAGAGTATGAGTGAGGTATATGGATGCATGATTAGAGTATGAGTGAGGTATATGGATGCATGATTAGAGTATGAGTGAGGTATATGGATACATGATTAGAGTATGAATGAGGTATATGGATACATGGTTAGAGTATGAGTGAGGTATATGGATGCATGATTAGAGTATGAGTGAGGTATATAGATACATGGTTAGAGTATGAATGAGGCATATGGATGCATAATTAGAGTATGAGTGAGGCATATGGATACATGGTTAGAGTATGAGTGAGGTATATGGATACATGGTTAGAGTATGAATGAGGCATATGGATGCATGGTTAAAGTACAAGTGAGGCATATGGATGTATGGTTAGAGTATGAGTGAGGCATATGGA
The DNA here is from genome assembly GCF_963576615.1 of Watersipora subatra. Taxonomy (NCBI): domain Eukaryota; kingdom Metazoa; phylum Bryozoa; class Gymnolaemata; order Cheilostomatida; family Watersiporidae; genus Watersipora; species Watersipora subatra. The sequence continues at coordinate 53,532,711 of NC_088716.1, forward strand.
TGCATGGTTAGAGTATGAGTGGGGCATATGGATGCATAATTAGAGTATGAGTGAGGCATATGGATGCATGAATAGAGTATGAGTTAGGCATATAGATACATGGTTAGAGTATGAATGAGGTATATGGATGGATAATTAGAGTATGAGTGAGGCATATGGATACATGATTAGAGTATGAATGAGGTATATGGATACATGGTTAGAGTATGAGTGAGGCATATGGATACATGATTAGAGTATGAGTGAGGTATATGGATACATGGTTAGAGTATGAGTGAGGCATATGGATACATGGTTAGAGTATGAGTGAGGCATATGGATGCATAATTAGAGTATGAGTGAGGCATATGGATACATGGTTAGAGTATGAATGAGGTATATGGATGCATGGTTAGAGCATGAGTGAGGTATATGGATACATGGTTAGAGTATGAGTGGGGCATATGGATGCATAATTAGAGTATGAGTGAGGCATATGGATGCATGATTAGAGTATGAGTGAGGTATATGGATGCATGATTAGAGTATGAGTGAGGTATATGGATGCATGATTAGAGTATGAGTGAGGTATATGGATACATGATTAGAGTATGAATGAGGTATATGGATACATGGTTAGAGTATGAGTGAGGCATATGGATACATGATTAGAGTATGAGTGAGGTATATGGATACATGGTTAGAGTATGAGTGAGGCATATGGATACATGGTTAGAGTATGAGTGAGGCATATGGATGCATAATTAGAGTATGAGTGAGGCATATGGATACATGGTTAGAGTATGAATGAGGTATATGGATGCATGGTTAGAGCATGAGTGAGGTATATGGATACATGGTTAGAGTATGAATGAGGCATATGGATGCATGGTTAAAGTACAAGTGAGGCATATGGATGCATGGTTAGAGTATGAGTGAGGCATATGGATGCATGGTTAGAGTATGAGTGAGGCATATGGATACATGGTTAGAGTATGAATGAGGTATATGGATGCATGGTTAGAGCATGAGTGAGGTATATGGATACATGGTTAAAGTATGAGTGAGGCATATGGATGCATGGTTAGAGTATGAGTGAGGCATATGGATGCATAATTAGAGTATGAGTGAGGCATATGGATGCATGATTAGAGTATGAGTGAGGTATATGGATGCATGATTAGAGTATGAGTGAGGTATATAGATACATGGTTAGAGTATGAATGAGGCATATGGATGCATAATTAGAGTATGAGTGAGGCATATGGATACATGGTTAGAGTATGAGTGAGGCATATGGATGCATAATTAGAGTATGAGTGAGGCATATGGGTGCATGATTAGAGTATGAGTGAGGTATATGGATGCATGATTAGAGTATGAGTGAGGTATATAGATACATGGTTAGAGTATGAATGAGGCATATGGATGCATAATTAGAGTATGAGTGAGGCATATGGATACATGGTTAGAGTATGAGTGAGGTATATGGATGCATGGTTAGAGTATGAGTGAGGTATATGGATGCATAATTAGAGTATGAGTGAGGCATATGGATGCATGATTAGAGTATGAGTGAGGTATATGGATGCATGATTAGAGTATGAGTGAGGTATATGGATGCATGATTAGAGTATGAGTGAGGTATATAGATACATGGTTAGAGTATGAATGAGGCATATGGATGCATAATTAGAGTATGAGTGAGGCATATGGATACATGATTAGAGTATGAGTGAGGCATATGGATGCATGGTTAGAGTATGAATGAGGCATATGGATGCATGATTAGAGTATGAGTGAGGCATATGGATGCATAATTAGAGTATGAGTGAGGCATATGGATACATGGTTAGAGTATGAATGAGGTATATGGATACATGGTTAGAGCATGAGTGAGGTATATGGATACATGGTTAAAGTATGAGTGAGGCATATGGATGCATGGTTAGAGTATGAGTGAGGCATATGGATGCATAATTAGAGTATGAGTGAGGCATATGGATGCATGATTAGAGTATGAGTGAGGTATATGGATGCATGATTAGAGTATGAGTGAGGTATATAGATACATGGTTAGAGTGTGAATGAGGCATATGGATGCATAATTAGAGTATGAGTGAGGCATATGGATACATGGTTAGAGTATGAGTGAGGCATATGGATGCATAATTAGAGTATGAGTGAGGCATATGGGTGCATGATTAGAGTATGAGTGAGGTATATGGATGCATGATTAGAGTATGAGTGAGGTATATAGATACATGGTTAGAGTATGAATGAGGCATATGGATGCATAATTAGAGTATGAGTGAGGCATATGGATACATGGTTAGAGTATGAGTGAGGTATATGGATGCATGGTTAGAGTATGAGTGAGGTATATGGATGCATGGTTAGAGTTAGCCTGTCTTGACAAGCTGTTGTTTTTGCGTAGTTGTCCCCCCGTCGAGCGGCGAGCAACAACAGCTTGTCACAAGACGTACTGCACCTGATGACCTGATGCATCAGCTGCACTTATAGGGAGTTGTTCTCTTCCGTCTACGCGGCTTGGCCGCGATGTTGTCGGTCGCTCCATTGGTAATCATAATGGATTTCACGCAAAAATTTATGTAGAAAAAAAAACAAGATTACAACGTTTAACCAAAAACCAGTTTTTGTGATAAACTTTAGTAGAACCTAAGAAACTGACTGATACAAAAATAGAAATAAAACTGACTGAGCGCACAATAACGACATGTTTAGTCGCTGTTGTTACCTAAGTTCTTAAGTTCTACTAAAGTTTACCGCAGAGACTGGTCGCTGGTTAAACGTTATAATCTTATTTTTTCTACATAGAAATCGCGTAGACGGAAGAGAATAACTCCCTATAAGTGCAGCTGATGCATCAGGTGCAGTATGTCTTGTGACAAGCTGTTGTTGCTCGCCGCTCGACGGGTGGACAACTACGCAAAAACAACAGCTTGTCAAGACAGGCTAGGTTAGAGTATGAGTGAGGCATATGGATACATGGTTAGAGCATAAGTGAGGCATACGGATTCCAGTAACATACCCTTCACAACGTCAAGAGAATTGCTGTAGTTTTTACCTCGATTGGGATAATGATAACTGAATCAGGTAGAGATTATTGAGATTGGATCTGCCATGCCTCGCGATGCATAATAAAAAAAGGGTGACTTGAAATCTTTACATATATTTTAATGATTTTAGGCTGCCATAGCTAGATGCATTTGAAGTATGCTAACATTTCCTATAGTTAGTCGTGAGTACTCCTACAGGGGACTCTTATAGTTGGTCGTGAGTACTTCTTCAGAGGACCCCTATAGTAAGTCATGAGTACTCCTTCAGAGGACTCTTATCGTTGGTCGTGAGTACTCCCTCAGAGGACTCCTATAGTTAGTCATGAGTACTCCTTCAGAGGACTCTTATAGTTAGTCGTGAGTACTCCTACAGAGGACTCTTATAGTTAGTCGTGAGTACTCCTTCAGAGGACTCTTATCGCTAGACGTGAGTACTCCCTCGGAGGACTCTTATCGTTAGTCGTGTGTACTCCCTCGGAGGACTCATATAGTTAGTCATGAGTACTCCTTCAGAGGACTCCTATAGTTAGTCATAAGTACTCCTTCAGAGGCCTCCTAGAGTTAGTCGTGAGTACTCCTTCAGAGGACTCCTATAATTAGCTGTGAGTACTCTTTCAGAGGACTCGTATAGTTAGTCATGAGTACTCCTTCAGAGGACTCCTATAGTTAGTCATAAGTACTCCTTCAGAGGCCTCCTAGAGTTAGTCGCGAGTACTCCTACAGAGGACTCTTATAGTTAGTCGTGAGTACTCCTTCAGAGGACTCTTATAGTTAGTCGTGAGTACTTCTTCAGAGGACTCTTATCGTTAGACGTGAGTACTCCCTCGGAGGACTCCTATAGTTAGTCGTGAGTACTCCTTCAGAGGACTCCTATAGTTAGTCATGAGTACTCCTTCAGAGGCCTCCTAGAGTTAGTCGTGAGTATTCCTTCAGAGGACTCCTATAATTAGCTGTGAGTACTCTTTCAGAGGACTCGTATAGTTAGTCGTGAGTACTCCTTCAGAGGCCTCCTAGAGTTAGTCGTGAGTACTCCTTCAGAGGACTCCTAGAGTTAGTCGTGAGTACCCCCTCAGAGGACAAGTAGGGAATCCAAAGCACCGAAATTTTAGCATTTCATCCTAAAGCTGAATAAATAAATAAGTATAGTAGGAAGCGTTTGTTAGCACTTTTGCATCTTGATCTCGGCGTAGCAAAAAAGTCTCATTAAAGCATACTTTGGGTACTCCTACATGGGTTTACCTTTATCGGTAACAGTCATCTATCTACTGCTAAATTTCTTTTGTTCATTGAATGGATGTATGGTTCGTTTACCTACACTAGTCACTCACCTGTATGTATGGTTAGTTTACCTACACTAGTCTCTCACCCGTATGTATGGTCAGTCTACCTACCTTAGTCACCTACCAGTATGTATGGTTAGTCTACCTACACAACTTGTCATTAATTGGTAGGATCGCGGTTTACTGTGTTTTTTTCAAGTGAATCAGTCCTATACCTTAATCAGATACATGTATATGGTTACAGATCTAGTTACTGCACTATAGATACAGATATGATAATTATTCTGTTATCCATTACTGCAGTGGTTTCTGTTAGCTGTATGAGTCCATTGTTGCATCATTCCATCGCCTTTCTCCACAGGCTGATAAGAAAGTTCTGGGACCTAGTAACTCGGTGAGGCCACAAGCAATAGGTCAAAGTTCAGATGAGCAGGAAACAGGAAGTGAAAATGACAAAACAGACAGCAGTATTGCTGACGCTGATTCTGTGGTCGACGAGCCTGAAGGTAGGTGACCTGATATCAGTTGCAATCGTACCAAGAGTTAAAAATCAGTCTTTGCGAAGTATAGACACAAGAAGCGGTGAGAACACAACTAAAACGCATTCAACTTGCAGTCTACATTGTCATTAAAACTCATGATTTGGTTAGCAGCACATCTTATTTTATCAAAGCTGATTTAGCCTTAGTAACCACATGTACTTATGCTTCTCAGGTGACTCGGTCAGTTCCCAGCCTCAAATTAATGAAAATGTAGCTGATGACCAGTTGACGACTAATCAGATGGCCAACGAAAGCCAAAAGTCTAATCTGGTGGAAGGACATGCTATTGACTCATCATAATACATGTAATATGCAGAAGTGTGTAGTTCCAGGGGAAAGCTGGAACTAAGGCTTCGCTAGTTAGCGGTGTGAGTGTACTACATATGTGTTAGGTATGATTTGTCTGACTAGCTTTTACATATTCATAAATACAGCTTATAAACCTAATTTGCCATCGTATCTGCTGCTTCTTCGGCTGCCAAGACTCCCACTGCTTTTAGTACTGACAATTTTGCCTTGTGATGCTCTGCCCATACTTCCACGTCGAGGTTTTCCCAGTGATGCTGCGCTTTGTCGGCTATCACGACGCAGCAGTGATCCACGTCTACTATAGGCAAACTGACGGCTTATAGAAATATTGCTATCATCTTCAAACAACTCTCTCTTGAGGTTCTTCATTCTGTGGGAGCATATAGTACAGGATTTATCTTAAAACTAACCTTGTGAAAAGGGACTGATTGCTAATTGTATATGCGATAATCACCTGTTAGAACAAAGTAACAAATCAAGCAGTACAATAATAATCATTACTAAAATAAAAGGCACGGTTTGGCGGTTCAAAAAAAGATTCCATCGTACAGGATTTGATACCATGGCATGCAGCTCGACCACCCGGGATGCTACTATTTGCACCAATCATTCACCTTAAAAGGACCTGAAGTAATGTACATATAAGTAGTGATTGTTTGTGCAACACTGACACGACTGATGATCTTTGTCAGACTGTCAGGGTACTGGTCTGTTATTAGGCATGACAGTAGGAAATCTTTCGATATAGATTAACTGTATCAAGTTAGTATCCTGTTTGGGTCTCTTGATTTTCCTCGCGAGTACATGGTTAGAGCATAAGGCCAAATAGCTGTGTTGGAATGGCACAACGTTCTACCCAAAATGCCAGTGTGCCTGCCAACTTATCATAGTTTTAGCAATGATGTCGCCATGCTTGCGCTTCTAAAACTCTTAGGCATGACGTGGTATGTAGCAATGCAGATCACAAGTGCTATTTTAAAAGGTAATTTTCATTTATTATTTAGTATATGCATTTTATCAGAGATCAACAGCACAGTCTCTAGGTGTACTGGTTAACTTCGGATCAAAATAATATGAACAATGTTCTATCCCTTGAATTGTATCTATTACATCATCATTTAAGTTTTTTTTAATTAAAAAATCAGCTAGCTGTGATGGTTCTGCTTTTGACATACGTACTAGTTTTGAGTAGCTCCAATGCTACCAACCTAATAACTGACATTTTCTTCAAGTATTCGTTTTTATTCAAACCAGAATCATGTTTTACTTTAGCCGCAGTAAACTGGTTGATACTCATCATGATTAGGCTTGAAACCTAGTTGGTTGGCTAATTACAAAAAAGTAGTTTATCGAATAATCGGCACATTTTTGCTGAATCAACAATCAGTCAACAATACAACAATATTTCAAACCCTAATTTCATATTCAAAGAATAGCGCATTACTTTTAAAACCCTCTCATTTGATAAACTCGTATGTTGAGGGTTACAACATTTCATGTCACAAAATGTTGTACGATTGTTACCAAGGAGCTATTAAAATTTATACTAAAATTAAGATTAGCGATTAAAGAGTAATGTAAAGATAGCAAGAAAAATTTATTGCATATTCAAAATTTTGTATAATGAAAATTACTAAAATTTTTAGCTATAGGTAAACTCAGCCTAAACTCAACATGTACGTGTACATACTAACTAAATGCCCGGGTTGTGCGGGTAATAAAATAATTACCTGATGAAATTGAATAATTTACTTTAAAGTAACTTGAGCTAGTCTAAATCTCTACTATAATAAAGCCATGATGTATGTAGAAATTAAATACTCATTTTCCCAAGCCATTTAAGCTGAGTATTTTAACCGGTGTAATTAGTATGACCACAATTATTCCCTTGTTTAGCAATGTAGCCGTTTGGCCTAGTGGATAGAGCGTCTGCCAGCAGACCTGGAGGTTCAGAGTTAAAATCCTCTGCAAAGTTGATTTTTCGTTTTTGAAACTTCAGCGCTATAATTGGACACATGAACGACAAACGCAGATTTATATGGATAGAAGATAGAAGAAAAATACAAGTAAAACAATATCTCTATTATGATTATCACATAACAATGATGTGAGTATTGTTATGTGATAATCATAATAGAGATGTGAGTATTTGGAAATAGAAATGTTATATACATACTTGGCTACCTAAAAACTGCACAAGAATGTATAGAGGTGGGTACATACTTTCAAAGTACATTGGCAAGAACTCTTTAATTTATTCTCAGATTACATGTATAAGTAATTCATCAGCGTTTTTGTAACGGCTTGCTCTATACAGCTCTAAAGTTTAATTACAATATAAAAATGTTAAACTAATTAATAAAACGCTAGTTGCACAGTTTTTAAAGAAAACTCAATCTGAAGAAGTATTCAGTGATGATTTCCTGTCAAAGGAATTGAGCCTCATCAAACAAGCGAGGTGGCCAATTGGCTGACTTCTAAAAGTGCAATTTCATTCAATGGTTGACTAGATATTTTTTAAATACTAGAATTATATTTTTCTTTTTGCAGATTGTACCAAAATATAAGAAGTTTCAAGTTGAGGGTAATTTTTGTGGGAAAATTTATATAAAAGTATTAGAGTAGCACTGTACTTATTGCTGACTAGAGTGGCTCTGTACTTATTGCTGACTAGAGTAGCACTGTACTTATTGCTGACTAGAGCAGCACTGTACTTATTGATGACTAGAGTAGCACTGTACTTATTGCTGACTAGAGTAGCACTGTACATATTGCTGACTAGAGTAGCACTGTACTTATTGCTGACTAGAGTAGCTCTGTACTTATTGCTGACTAGAGTAGCACTGTACTTATTGCTGACTAGAGTAGCTCTGTACTTATTGATGACTAGAGTAGCTCTGTACTTATTGCTGACTAGAATAGCTCTGTACTTATTGCTGACTGGAGTAGCTCTGTACTTATTGCTGACTGGAGTAGCTCTGTACTTATTGCTGACTAGAGCAGCTCTGTACTTATTGCTGACTAGAGTAGCTCTGTACTTAGTGCTGACTGGAGTAGCTCTGTACTTATTGCTGACTAGAGCAGCACTGTACTTATTGCTGACTAGAGTAGCTCTGTACTTAGTGCTGACTGGAGTAGCACTGTACTTATTGCTGACTAGAGTAGCACTGTACTTATTGCTGACTAGAGTAGCTCTGTACTTATTGCTGACTAGAGTAGCACTATACTTATTGCTGACTAGAGTAGCTCTGTACTTAGTGCTGACTGGAGTAGCTCTGTACTTATTGATGACTAGAGTAGCTCTGTACTTATTGCTGACTAGAGTAGCCCTGTACTTATTGCTGACTAGAGCAGCACTGTACTTATTGATGACTAGAGTAGCACTATACTTATTGCTGACTAGAGTAGCACTGTACTTATTGCTGACTAGAGTAGCTCTGTACTTATTGCTGACTAGAGTAGCACTGTACTTATTGCTGACTAGAGTAGCTCTGTACTTATTGATGACTAGAGTAGCTCTGTACTTATTGCTGACTAGAATAGCTCTGCACTTATTGCTGACTAGAGTAGCACTGTACTTATTGCTGACTAGAGCAGCACTGTACTTATTGCTGACTAGAATAGCACTATACTTATTGCTGACTAGAGTAGCACTGTACTTATTGCTGACTAGAGTAGCACTGTACTTATTGCTGACTAGAGTAGCTCTGTACTTATTGCTGACTAGAGTAGCACTGTACTTATTGCTGACTAGAGTAGCTCTGTACTTATTGCTGACTAGAGTGGCTCTGTACTTATTGCTGACTAGAGTAGCTCTGTACTTAGTGCTGACTAGAGTAGCTCTGTACTTATTGCTGACTGGAGTAGCTCTGTACTTATTGCTGACTGGAGTAGCTCTGTACTTAGTGCTGACTAGAATAGCCCTGTACTTATTGCTGACTGGAGTAGCTCTGTACTTAGTGCTGACTGGAGTAGCACTGTACTTATTGCTGACTAGAGTAGCTCTGTACTTATTGCTGACTAGAGTAGCACTATACTTATTGCTGACTAGAGTAGCTCTGTACTTAGTGCTGACTGGAGTAGCTCTGTACTTATTGCTGACTAGAGTAGCACTGTACTTATTGCTGACTAGAGCAGCACTGTACTTATTGATGACTAGAGTAGCACTATACTTATTGCTGACTAGAGTAGCACTGTACTTATTGCTGACTAGAGTAGCTCTGTACTTATTGCTGACTAGAGTAGCACTGTACTTATTGCTGACTAGAGTAGCTCTGTACTTATTGATGACTAGAGTAGCTCTGTACTTATTGCTGACTAGAATAGCTCTGTACTTATTGCTGACTGGAGTAGCTCTGTACTTATTGCTGACTGGAGTAGCTCTGTACTTAGTGCTGACTAGAATAGCCCTGTACTTATTGCTGACTGGAGTAGCTCTGTACTTAGTGCTGACTGGAGTAGCACTGTACTTATTGCTGACTAGAGTAGCTCTGTACTTATTGCTGACTAGAGTAGCACTGTACTTATTGCTGACTAGAGTAGCTCTGTACTTATTGCTGACTAGAGTAGCACTATACTTATTGCTGACTAGAGTAGCTCTGTACTTAGTGCTGACTGGAGTAGCTCTGTACTTATTGATGACTAGAGTAGCTCTGTACTTATTGCTGACTAGAGTAGCACTGTACTTATTGCTGACTAGAGTAGCTCTATACTTATTGCTGACTGGAGTAGCCCTGTACTTATTGATGACTAGAGTAGCTCTGTACTTATTGCTGACTAGAGTAGCACTGTACTTATTGCTGACTAGAGTAGCACTGTACTTATTGCTGACTAGAGTAGCTCTGTACTTATTGCTGACTAGAGTAGCACTGTACTTATTGCTGACTAGAGTGGCTCTGTACTTATTGCTGACTAGAATAGCACTGTACTTATTGCTGACTGGAGTAGCTCTGTACTTATTGATGACTAGAGTAGCACTGTACTTATTGCTGATTAGAGTAGCACTATACTTATTGCTGACTAGAGCAGCACTGTACTTATTGCTGACTAGAGTAGCTCTGTACTTATTGCTGACTAGAGCAGCACTGTACTTATTGCTGACTAGAGTAGCACTGTACTTATTGCTGACTAGAGTAGCACTGTACTTATTGCTGACTAGAGTAGCACTGTACTTATTGCTGACTAGAGTAGCTCTGTGCTTATTGCTGACTAGAGTAGCTCTATACTTATCGCTGACTAGAGTAGCACTGTACTTATTGCTGACTAGAGTAGCTCTGTACTTATTGCTGACTAGAGTAGCTCTGTACTTATTGCTGACTAGAGTAGCACTGTACTTATTGCTGACTAGAGTAGCTCTGTACTTATTGATGACTAGAGTAGCACTGTACTTATTGCTGATTAGAGTAGCACTATACTTATTGCTGACTAGAGCAGCACTGTACTTATTGCTGACTAGAGCAGCTCTGTACTTATTGCTGACTAGAGTAGCTCTGTACTTATTGCTGACTAGAGCAGCACTGTACTTATTGCTGACTAGAGTAGCACTGTACTTATTGCTGACTAGAGTAGCACTGTACTTATTGCTGACTAGAGTAGCTCTGTACTTATTGCTGACTAGAGTAGCTCTGTACTTATTGCTGACTAGAGTAGCACTGTACTTATCGCTGACTAGAGTAGCACTGTACTTATTGCTGACTAGAGTAGCACTGTACTTATTGCTGACTAGAGTAGCTCTGTACTTATTGCTGACTAGAGTAGCGCTGTACTTATTGCTGACTAGAGTGGCTCTGTACTTATTGCTGACTAGAGTAGCACTGTACTTATTGCTGACTAGAGCAGCACTGTACTTATTGATGACTAGAGTAGCACTGTACTTATTGCTGACTAGAGTAGCACTGTACATATTGCTGACTAGAGTAGCACTGTACTTATTGCTGACTAGAGTAGCTCTGTACTTATTGCTGACTAGAGTAGCACTGTACTTATTGCTGACTAGAGTAGCTCTGTACTTATTGATGACTAGAGTAGCTCTGTACTTATTGCTGACTAGAATAGCTCTGTACTTATTGCTGACTGGAGTAGCTCTGTACTTATTGCTGACTGGAGTAGCTCTGTACTTATTGCTGACTAGAGCAGCTCTGTACTTATTGCTGACTAGAGTAGCTCTGTACTTAGTGCTGACTGGAGTAGCTCTGTACTTATTGCTGACTAGAGCAGCACTGTACTTATTGCTGACTAGAGTAGCTCTGTACTTAGTGCTGACTGGAGTAGCACTGTACTTATTGCTGACTAGAGTAGCACTGTACTTATTGCTGACTAGAGTAGCTCTGTACTTATTGCTGACTAGAGTAGCACTATACTTATTGCTGACTAGAGTAGCTCTGTACTTAGTGCTGACTGGAGTAGCTCTGTACTTATTGATGACTAGAGTAGCTCTGTACTTATTGCTGACTAGAGTAGCCCTGTACTTATTGCTGACTAGAGCAGCACTGTACTTATTGATGACTAGAGTAGCACTATACTTATTGCTGACTAGAGTAGCACTGTACTTATTGCTGACTAGAGTAGCTCTGTACTTATTGCTGACTAGAGTAGCACTGTACTTATTGCTGACTAGAGTAGCTCTGTACTTATTGATGACTAGAGTAGCTCTGTACTTATTGCTGACTAGAATAGCTCTGCACTTATTGCTGACTAGAGTAGCACTGTACTTATTGCTGACTAGAGCAGCACTGTACTTATTGCTGACTAGAATAGCACTATACTTATTGCTGACTAGAGTAGCACTGTACTTATTGCTGACTAGAGTAGCACTGTACTTATTGCTGACTAGAGTAGCTCTGTACTTATTGCTGACTAGAGTAGCACTGTACTTATTGCTGACTAGAGTAGCTCTGTACTTATTGCTGACTAGAGTGGCTCTGTACTTATTGCTGACTAGAGTAGCTCTGTACTTAGTGCTGACTAGAGTAGCTCTGTACTTATTGCTGACTGGAGTAGCTCTGTACTTATTGCTGACTGGAGTAGCTCTGTACTTAGTGCTGACTAGAATAGCCCTGTACTTATTGCTGACTGGAGTAGCTCTGTACTTAGTGCTGACTGGAGTAGCACTGTACTTATTGCTGACTAGAGTAGCTCTGTACTTATTGCTGACTAGAGTAGCACTATACTTATTGCTGACTAGAGTAGCTCTGTACTTAGTGCTGACTGGAGTAGCTCTGTACTTATTGCTGACTAGAGTAGCACTGTACTTATTGCTGACTAGAGCAGCACTGTACTTATTGATGACTAGAGTAGCACTATACTTATTGCTGACTAGAGTAGCACTGTACTTATTGCTGACTAGAGTAGCTCTGTACTTATTGCTGACTAGAGTAGCACTGTACTTATTGCTGACTAGAGTAGCTCTGTACTTATTGATGACTAGAGTAGCTCTGTACTTATTGCTGACTAGAATAGCTCTGTACTTATTGCTGACTGGAGTAGCTCTGTACTTATTGCTGACTGGAGTAGCTCTGTACTTAGTGCTGACTAGAATAGCCCTGTACTTATTGCTGACTGGAGTAGCTCTGTACTTAGTGCTGACTGGAGTAGCACTGTACTTATTGCTGACTAGAGTAGCTCTGTACTTATTGCTGACTAGAGTAGCACTGTACTTATTGCTGACTAGAGTAGCTCTGTACTTATTGCTGACTAGAGTAGCACTATACTTATTGCTGACTAGAGTAGCTCTGTACTTAGTGCTGACTGGAGTAGCTCTGTACTTATTGATGACTAGAGTAGCTCTGTACTTATTGCTGACTAGAGTAGCACTGTACTTATTGCTGACTAGAGTAGCTTTATACTTATTGCTGACTGGAGTAGCCCTGTACTTATTGATGACTAGAGTAGCTCTGTACTTATTGCTGACTAGAGTAGCACTGTACTTATTGCTGACTAGAGTAGCACTGTACTTATTGCTGACTAGAGTAGCTCTGTACTTATTGCTGACTAGAGTAGCACTGTACTTATTGCTGACTAGAGTGTCTCTGTACTTATTGCTGACTAGAATAGCACTGTACTTATTGCTGACTGGAGTAGCTTTGTACTTATTGATGACTAGAGTAGCACTGTACTTATTGCTGATTAGAGTAGCACTATACTTATTGCTGACTAGAGCAGCACTGTACTTATTGCTGACTAGAGTAGCTCTGTACTTATTGCTGACTAGAGCAGCACTGTACTTATTGCTGACTAGAGTAGCACTGTACTTATTGCTGACTAGAGTAGCACTGTACTTATTGCTGACTAGAGTAGCACTGTACTTATTGCTGACTAGAGTAGCTCTGTGCTTATTGCTGACTAGAGTAGCTCTATACTTATCGCTGACTAGAGTAGCACTGTACTTATTGCTGACTAGAGTAGCTCTGTACTTATTGCTGACTAGAGTAGCTCTGTACTTATTGCTGACTAGAGTAGCACTGTACTTATTGCTGACTAGAGTAGCTCTGTACTTATTGATGACTAGAGTAGCACTGTACTTATTGCTGATTAGAGTAGCACTATACTTATTGCTGACTAGAGCAGCACTGTACTTATTGCTGACTAGAGCAGCTCTGTACTTATTGCTGACTAGAGTAGCTCTGTACTTATTGCTGACTAGAGCAGCACTGTACTTATTGCTGACTAGAGTAGCACTGTACTTATTGCTGACTAGAGTAGCACTGTACTTATTGCTGACTAGAGTAGCTCTGTACTTATTGCTGACTAGAGTAGCTCTGTACTTATTGCTGACTAGAGTAGCACTGTACTTATCGCTGACTAGAGTAGCACTGTACTTATTGCTGACTAGAGTAGCACTGTACTTATTGCTGACTAGAGTAGCTCTGTACTTATTGCTGACTAGAGTAGCACTGTACTTATTGCTGACTAGAGTGGCTCTGTACTTATTGCTGACTAGAATAGCACTGTACTTATTGCTGACTGGAGTAGCTCTGTACTTATTGATGACTAGAGTAGCACTGTACTTATTGCTGATTAGAGTAGCACTATACTTATTGCTGACTAGAGCAGCACTGTACTTATTGCTGACTAGAGTAGCTCTGTACTTATTGCTGACTAGAGTAGCTCTGTACTTATTGCTGACTAGAGCAGCACTGTACTTATTGCTGACTAGAGTAGCACTGTACTTATTGCTGACTAGAGTAGCACTGTACTTATTGCTGACTAGAGTAGCTCTGTACTTATTGCTGACTAGAGTAGCACTGTACTTATTGCTGACTAGAGTGGCTCTGTACTTATTGCTGACTAGAGTAGCTCTGTACTTATTGCTGACTAGAGTAGCACTGTACTTATTGCTGACTAGAGTAGCACTGTACTTATTGCTGACTAGAGTAGCACTGTACTTATTGCTGACTAGAGTAGCTCTGTACTTATTGCTGACTAGAGTAGCACTGTACTTATTGCTGACTAGAGTAGCTCTGTACTTAGTGCTGACTGGAGTAGCTCTGTACTTATTGCTGACTAGAATAGCACTGTACTTATTGCTGACTGGAGTAGCTCTGTACTTATTGATGACTAGAGTAGCACTGTACTTATTGCTGATTAGAGTAGCACTATACTTATTGCTGACTAGAGCAGCACTGTACTTATTGCTGACTAGAGTAGCTCTGTACTTATTGCTGACTAGAGTAGCTCTGTACTTATTGCTGACTAGAGCAGCACTGTACTTATTGCTGACTAGAGTAGCACTGTACTTATTGCTGACTAGAGTAGCACTGTACTTATTGCTGACTAGAGTAGCTCTGCACTTATTGCTGACTAGAGCAGCACTATACTTATTGCTGACTAGAGTAGCACTGTACTTATTGCTGACTAGAGTAGCACTGTACTTATTGCTGACTAGAGTAGCTCTGTACTTATTGCTGACTAGAGTAGCACTATACTTATTGCTGACTAGAGTAGCTCTGTACTTAGTGCTGACTGGAGTAGCTCTGTACTTATTGATGACTAGAGTAGCTCTGTACTTATTGCTGACTAGAGTAGCCCTGTACTTATTGCTGACTAGAGCAGCACTGTACTTATTGATGACTAGAGTAGCACTATACTTATTGCTGACTAGAGTAGCACTGTACTTATTGCTGACTAGAGTAGCTCTGTACTTATTGCTGACTAGAGTAGCACTGTACTTATTGCTGACTAGAGTAGCTCTGTACTTATTGATGACTAGAGTAGCTCTGTACTTATTGCTGACTAGAATAGCTCTGCACTTATTGCTGACTAGAGTAGCACTGTACTTATTGCTGACTAGAGCAGCACTGTACTTATTGCTGACTAGAATAGCACTATACTTATTGCTGACTAGAGTAGCACTGTACTTATTGCTGACTAGAGTAGCACTGTACTTATTGCTGACTAGAGTAGCTCTGTACTTATTGCTGACTAGAGTAGCACTGTACTTATTGCTGACTAGAGTAGCTCTGTACTTATTGCTGACTAGAGTGGCTCTGTACTTATTGCTGACTAGAGTAGCTCTGTACTTAGTGCTGACTAGAGTAGCTCTGTACTTATTGCTGACTGGAGTAGCTCTGTACTTATTGCTGACTGGAGTAGCTCTGTACTTAGTGCTGACTAGAATAGCCCTGTACTTATTGCTGACTGGAGTAGCTCTGTACTTAGTGCTGACTGGAGTAGCACTGTACTTATTGCTGACTAGAGTAGCTCTGTACTTATTGCTGACTAGAGTAGCACTATACTTATTGCTGACTAGAGTAGCTCTGTACTTAGTGCTGACTGGAGTAGCTCTGTACTTATTGCTGACTAGAGTAGCACTGTACTTATTGCTGACTAGAGCAGCACTGTACTTATTGATGACTAGAGTAGCACTATACTTATTGCTGACTAGAGTAGCACTGTACTTATTGCTGACTAGAGTAGCTCTGTACTTATTGCTGACTAGAGTAGCACTGTACTTATTGCTGACTAGAGTAGCTCTGTACTTATTGATGACTAGAGTAGCTCTGTACTTATTGCTGACTAGAATAGCTCTGTACTTATTGCTGACTGGAGTAGCTCTGTACTTATTGCTGACTGGAGTAGCTCTGTACTTAGTGCTGACTAGAATAGCCCTGTACTTATTGCTGACTGGAGTAGCTCTGTACTTAGTGCTGACTGGAGTAGCACTGTACTTATTGCTGACTAGAGTAGCTCTGTACTTATTGCTGACTAGAGTAGCACTGTACTTATTGCTGACTAGAGTAGCTCTGTACTTATTGCTGACTAGAGTAGCACTATACTTATTGCTGACTAGAGTAGCTCTGTACTTAGTGCTGACTGGAGTAGCTCTGTACTTATTGATGACTAGAGTAGCTCTGTACTTATTGCTGACTAGAGTAGCACTGTACTTATTGCTGACTAGAGTAGCTTTATACTTATTGCTGACTGGAGTAGCCCTGTACTTATTGATGACTAGAGTAGCTCTGTACTTATTGCTGACTAGAGTAGCACTGTACTTATTGCTGACTAGAGTAGCACTGTACTTATTGCTGACTAGAGTAGCTCTGTACTTATTGCTGACTAGAGTAGCACTGTACTTATTGCTGACTAGAGTGTCTCTGTACTTATTGCTGACTAGAATAGCACTGTACTTATTGCTGACTGGAGTAGCTTTGTACTTATTGATGACTAGAGTAGCACTGTACTTATTGCTGATTAGAGTAGCACTATACTTATTGCTGACTAGAGCAGCACTGTACTTATTGCTGACTAGAGTAGCTCTGTACTTATTGCTGACTAGAGCAGCACTGTACTTATTGCTGACTAGAGTAGCACTGTACTTATTGCTGACTAGAGTAGCACTGTACTTATTGCTGACTAGAGTAGCACTGTACTTATTGCTGACTAGAGTAGCTCTGTGCTTATTGCTGACTAGAGTAGCTCTATACTTATCGCTGACTAGAGTAGCACTGTACTTATTGCTGACTAGAGTAGCTCTGTACTTATTGCTGACTAGAGTAGCTCTGTACTTATTGCTGACTAGAGTAGCACTGTACTTATTGCTGACTAGAGTAGCTCTGTACTTATTGATGACTAGAGTAGCACTGTACTTATTGCTGATTAGAGTAGCACTATACTTATTGCTGACTAGAGCAGCACTGTACTTATTGCTGACTAGAGCAGCTCTGTACTTATTGCTGACTAGAGTAGCTCTGTACTTATTGCTGACTAGAGCAGCACTGTACTTATTGCTGACTAGAGTAGCACTGTACTTATTGCTGACTAGAGTAGCACTGTACTTATTGCTGACTAGAGTAGCTCTGTACTTATTGCTGACTAGAGTAGCTCTGTACTTATTGCTGACTAGAGTAGCACTGTACTTATCGCTGACTAGAGTAGCACTGTACTTATTGCTGACTAGAGTAGCACTGTACTTATTGCTGACTAGAGTAGCTCTGTACTTATTGCTGACTAGAGTAGCACTGTACTTATTGCTGACTAGAGTGGCTCTGTACTTATTGCTGACTAGAATAGCACTGTACTTATTGCTGACTGGAGTAGCTCTGTACTTATTGATGACTAGAGTAGCACTGTACTTATTGCTGATTAGAGTAGCACTATACTTATTGCTGACTAGAGCAGCACTGTACTTATTGCTGACTAGAGTAGCTCTGTACTTATTGCTGACTAGAGTAGCTCTGTACTAATTGCTGACTAGAGCAGCACTGTACTTATTGCTGACTAGAGTAGCACTGTACTTATTGCTGACTAGAGTAGCACTGTACTTATTGCTGACTAGAGTAGCTCTGTACTTATTGCTGACTAGAGTAGCACTGTACTTATTGCTGACTAGAGTGGCTCTGTACTTATTGCTGACTAGAGTAGCTCTGTACTTATTGCTGACTAGAGTAGCACTGTACTTATTGCTGACTAGAGTAGCACTGTACTTATTGCTGACTAGAGTAGCACTGTACTTATTGCTGACTAGAGTAGCTCTGTACTTATTGCTGACTAGAGTAGCACTGTACTTATTGCTGACTAGAGTAGCTCTGTACTTAGTGCTGACTGGAGTAGCTCTGTACTTATTGCTGACTAGAATAGCACTGTACTTATTGCTGACTGGAGTAGCTCTGTACTTATTGATGACTAGAGTAGCACTGTACTTATTGCTGATTAGAGTAGCACTATACTTATTGCTGACTAGAGCAGCACTGTACTTATTGCTGACTAGAGTAGCTCTGTACTTATTGCTGACTAGAGTAGCTCTGTACTTATTGCTGACTAGAGCAGCACTGTACTTATTGCTGACTAGAGTAGCACTGTACTTATTGCTGACTAGAGTAGCACTGTACTTATTGCTGACTAGAGTAGCTCTGCACTTATTGCTGACTAGAGCAGCACTATACTTATTGCTGACTAGAGTAGCACTGTACTTATTGCTGACTAGAGTAGCACTGTACTTATTGCTGACTAGAGTAGCTCTGTACTTATTGCTGACTAGAGTAGCCCTGTACTTATTGCTGACTGGAGTAGCTCTGTACTTAGTGCTGACTGGAGTAGCACTGTACTTATTGCTGACTAGAGTAGCTCTGTACTTATTGCTGACTAGAGTAGCACTATACTTATTGCTGACTAGAGTAGCTCTGTACTTAGTGCTGACTGGAGTAGCTCTGTACTTATTGCTGACTAGAGTAGCACTGTACTTATTGCTGACTAGAGCAGCACTGTACTTATTGATGACTAGAGTAGCACTATACTTATTGCTGACTAGAGTAGCACTGTACTTATTGCTGACTAGAGTAGCTCTGTATTTATTGCTGACTAGAGTAGCACTGTACTTATTGCTGACTAGAGTAGCTCTGTACTTATTGATGACTAGAGTAGCTCTGTACTTATTGCTGACTAGAATAGCTCTGTACTTATTGCTGACTGGAGTAGCTCTGTACTTATTGCTGACTGGAGTAGCTCTGTACTTAGTGCTGACTAGAATAGCCCTGTACTTATTGCTGACTGGAGTAGCTCTGTACTTAGTGCTGACTGGAGTAGCACTGTACTTATTGCTGACTAGAGTAGCTCTGTACTTATTGCTGACTAGAGTAGCACTGTACTTATTGCTGACTAGAGTAGCTCTGTACTTATTGCTGACTAGAGTAGCACTATACTTATTGCTGACTAGAGTAGCTCTGTACTTAGTGCTGACTGGAGTAGCTCTGTACTTATTGATGACTAGAGTAGCTCTGTACTTATTGCTGACTAGAGTAGCACTGTACTTATTGCTGACTAGAGTAGCTCTATACTTATTGCTGACTGGAGTAGCCCTGTACTTATTGATGACTAGAGTAGCTCTGTACTTATTGCTGACTAGAGTAGCACTGTACTTATTGCTGACTAGAGTAGCACTGTACTTATTGCTGACTAGAGTAGCTCTGTACTTATTGCTGACTAGAGTAGCACTGTACTTATTGCTGACTAGAGTGGCTCTGTACTTATTGCTGACTAGAATAGCACTGTACTTATTGCTGACTGGAGTAGCTCTGTACTTATTGATGACTAGAGTAGCACTGTACTTATTGCTGATTAGAGTAGCACTATACTTATTGCTGACTAGAGCAGCACTGTACTTATTGCTGACTAGAGTAGCTCTGTACTTATTGCTGACTAGAGCAGCACTGTACTTATTGCTGACTAGAGTAGCACTGTACTTATTGCTGACTAGAGTAGCACTGTACTTATTGCTGACTAGAGTAGCACTGTACTTATTGCTGACTAGAGTAGCTCTGTGCTTATTGCTGACTAGAGTAGCTCTATACTTATCGCTGACTAGAGTAGCACTGTACTTATTGCTGACTAGAGTAGCTCTGTACTTATTGCTGACTAGAGTAGCTCTGTACTTATTGCTGACTAGAGTAGCACTGTACTTATTGCTGACTAGAGTAGCTCTGTACTTATTGATGACTAGAGTAGCACTGTACTTATTGCTGATTAGAGTAGCACTATACTTATTGCTGACTAGAGCAGCACTGTACTTATTGCTGACTAGAGCAGCTCTGTACTTATTGCTGACTAGAGTAGCTCTGTACTTATTGCTGACTAGAGCAGCACTGTACTTATTGCTGACTAGAGTAGCACTGTACTTATTGCTGACTAGAGTAGCACTGTACTTATTGCTGACTAGAGTAGCTCTGTACTTATTGCTGACTAGAGTAGCTCTGTACTTATTGCTGACTAGAGTAGCACTGTACTTATCGCTGACTAGAGTAGCACTGTACTTATTGCTGACTAGAGTAGCACTGTACTTATTGCTGACTAGAGTAGCTCTGTACTTATTGCTGACTAGAGTAGCGCTGTACTTATTGCTGACTAGAGTGGCTCTGTACTTATTGCTGACTAGAGTAGCACTGTACTTATTGCTGACTAGAGCAGCACTGTACTTATTGATGACTAGAGTAGCACTGTACTTATTGCTGACTAGAGTAGCACTGTACATATTGCTGACTAGAGTAGCACTGTACTTATTGCTGACTAGAGTAGCTCTGTACTTATTGCTGACTAGAGTAGCACTGTACTTATTGCTGACTAGAGTAGCTCTGTACTTATTGATGACTAGAGTAGCTCTGTACTTATTGCTGACTAGAATAGCTCTGTACTTATTGCTGACTGGAGTAGCTCTGTACTTATTGCTGACTGGAGTAGCTCTGTACTTATTGCTGACTAGCGCAGCTCTGTACTTATTGCTGACTAGAGTAGCTCTGTACTTAGTGCTGACTGGAGTAGCTCTGTACTTATTGCTGACTAGAGCAGCACTGTACTTATTGCTGACTAGAGTAGCTCTGTACTTAGTGCTGACTGGAGTAGCACTGTACTTATTGCTGACTAGAGTAGCACTGTACTTATTGCTGACTAGAGTAGCTCTGTACTTATTGCTGACTAGAGTAGCACTATACTTATTGCTGACTAGAGTAGCTCTGTACTTAGTGCTGACTGGAGTAGCTCTGTACTTATTGATGACTAGAGTAGCTCTGTACTTATTGCTGACTAGAGTAGCCCTGTACTTATTGCTGACTAGAGCAGCACTGTACTTATTGATGACTAGAGTAGCACTATACTTATTGCTGACTAGAGTAGCACTGTACTTATTGCTGACTAGAGTAACTCTGTACTTATTGCTGACTAGAGTAGCACTGTACTTATTGCTGACTAGAGTAGCTCTGTACTTATTGATGACTAGAGTAGCTCTGTACTTATTGCTGACTAGAATAGCTCTGCACTTATTGCTGACTAGAGTAGCACTGTACTTATTGCTGACTAGAGCAGCACTGTACTTATTGCTGACTAGAATAGCACTATACTTATTGCTGACTAGAGTAGCACTGTACTTATTGCTGACTAGAGTAGCACTGTACTTATTGCTGACTAGAGTAGCTCTGTACTTATTGCTGACTAGAGTAGCACTGTACTTATTGCTGACTAGAGTAGCTCTGTACTTATTGCTGACTAGAGTGGCTCTGTACTTATTGCTGACTAGAGTAGCTCTGTACTTAGTGCTGACTAGAGTAGCTCTGTACTTATTGCTGACTGGAGTAGCTCTGTACTTATTGCTGACTGGAGTAGCTCTGTACTTAGTGCTGACTAGAATAGCCCTGTACTTATTGCTGACTGGAGTAGCTCTGTACTTAGTGCTGACTGGAGTAGCACTGTACTTATTGCTGACTAGAGTAGCTCTGTACTTATTGCTGACTAGAGTAGCACTATACTTATTGCTGACTAGAGTAGCTCTGTACTTAGTGCTGACTGGAGTAGCTCTGTACTTATTGCTGACTAGAGTAGCACTGTACTTATTGCTGACTAGAGCAGCACTGTACTTATTGATGACTAGAGTAGCACTATACTTATTGCTGACTAGAGTAGCACTGTACTTATTGCTGACTAGAGTAGCTCTGTACTTATTGCTGACTAGAGTAGCACTGTACTTATTGCTGACTAGAGTAGCTCTGTACTTATTGATGACTAGAGTAGCTCTGTACTTATTGCTGACTAGAATAGCTCTGTACTTATTGCTGACTGGAGTAGCTCTGTACTTATTGCTGACTGGAGTAGCTCTGTACTTAGTGCTGACTAGAATAGCCCTGTACTTATTGCTGACTGGAGTAGCTCTGTACTTAGTGCTGACTGGAGTAGCACTGTACTTATTGCTGACTAGAGTAGCTCTGTACTTATTGCTGACTAGAGTAGCACTGTACTTATTGCTGACTAGAGTAGCTCTGTACTTATTGCTGACTAGAGTAGCACTATACTTATTGCTGACTAGAGTAGCTCTGTACTTAGTGCTGACTGGAGTAGCTCTGTACTTATTGATGACTAGAGTAGCTCTGTACTTATTGCTGACTAGAGTAGCACTGTACTTATTGCTGACTAGAGTAGCTCTATACTTATTGCTGACTGGAGTAGCCCTGTACTTATTGATGACTAGAGTAGCTCTGTACTTATTGCTGACTAGAGTAGCACTGTACTTATTGCTGACTAGAGTAGCACTGTACTTATTGCTGACTAGAGTAGCTCTGTACTTATTGCTGACTAGAGTAGCACTGTACTTATTGCTGACTAGAGTGGCTCTGTACTTATTGCTGACTAGAATAGCACTGTACTTATTGCTGACTGGAGTAGCTTTGTACTTATTGATGACTAGAGTAGCACTGTACTTATTGCTGATTAGAGTAGCACTATACTTATTGCTGACTAGAGCAGCACTGTACTTATTGCTGACTAGAGTAGCTCTGTACTTATTGCTGACTAGAGCAGCACTGTACTTATTGCTGACTAGAGTAGCACTGTACTTATTGCTGACTAGAGTAGCACTGTACTTATTGCTGACTAGAGTAGCACTGTACTTATTGCTGACTAGAGTAGCTCTGTGCTTATTGCTGACTAGAGTAGCTCTATACTTATCGCTGACTAGAGTAGCACTGTACTTATTGCTGACTAGAGTAGCTCTGTACTTATTGCTGACTAGAGTAGCTCTGTACTTATTGCTGACTAGAGTAGCACTGTACTTATTGCTGACTAGAGTAGCTCTGTACTTATTGATGACTAGAGTAGCACTGTACTTATTGCTGATTAGAGTAGCACTATACTTATTGCTGACTAGAGCAGCACTGTACTTATTGCTGACTAGAGCAGCTCTGTACTTATTGCTGACTAGAGTAGCTCTGTACTTATTGCTGACTAGAGCAGCACTGTACTTATTGCTGACTAGAGTAGCACTGTACTTATTGCTGACTAGAGTAGCACTGTACTTATTGCTGACTAGAGTAGCTCTGTACTTATTGCTGACTAGAGTAGCTCTGTACTTATTGCTGACTAGAGTAGCACTGTACTTATCGCTGACTAGAGTAGCGCTGTACTTATTGCTGACTAGAGTAGCACTGTACTTATTGCTGACTAGAGTAGCTCTGTACTTATTGCTGACTAGAGTAGCACTGTACTTATTGCTGACTAGAGTGGCTCTGTACTTATTGCTGACTAGAATAGCACTGTACTTATTGCTGACTGGAGTAGCTCTGTACTTATTGATGACTAGAGTAGCACTGTACTTATTGCTGATTAGAGTAGCACTATACTTATTGCTGACTAGAGCAGCACTGTACTTATTGCTGACTAGAGTAGCTCTGTACTTATTGCTGACTAGAGTAGCTCTGTACTTATTGCTGACTAGAGCAGCACTGTACTTATTGCTGACTAGAGTAGCACTGTACTTATTGCTGACTAGAGTAGCACTGTACTTATTGCTGACTAGAGTAGCTCTGTACTTATTGCTGACTAGAGTAGCACTGTACTTATTGCTGACTAGAGTGGCTCTGTACTTATTGCTGACTAGAGTAGCTCTGTACTTATTGCTGACTAGAGTAGCACTGTACTTATTGCTGACTAGAGTAGCACTGTACTTATTGCTGACTAGAGTAGCACTGTACTTATTGCTGACTAGAGTAGCTCTGTACTTATTGCTGACTAGAGTAGCACTGTACTTATTGCTGACTAGAGTAGCTCTGTACTTAGTGCTGACTGGAGTAGCTCTGTACTTATTGCTGACTAGAATAGCACTGTACTTATTGCTGACTGGAGTAGCTCTGTACTTATTGATGACTAGAGTAGCACTGTACTTATTGCTGATTAGAGTAGCACTATACTTATTGCTGACTAGAGCAGCACTGTACTTATTGCTGACTAGAGTAGCTCTGTACTTATTGCTGACTAGAGTAGCTCTGTACTTATTGCTGACTAGAGCAGCACTGTACTTATTGCTGACTAGAGTAGCACTGTACTTATTGCTGACTAGAGTAGCACTGTACTTATTGCTGACTAGAGTAGCTCTGCACTTATTGCTGACTAGAGCAGCACTGTACTTATTGCTGACTAGAGTAGCACTATACTTATTGCTGACTAGAATAGCACTATACTTATTGCTGACTAGAGTAGCACTGTACTTATTGCTGACTGGAGTAGCTCTGTACTTAGTGCTGACTGGAGTAGCTCTGTACTTATTGCTGACTAGAGTAGCACTGTACTTATTGCTGACTAGAGTAGCTCTGTACTTATTGCTGACTAGAGTAGCTCTGTACTTATTGCTGACTAGAATAGCTCTGTACTTATTGCTGACTAGAGTAGCTCTGTACTTATTGCTGACTAGAGTAGCTCTGTACTTATTGCTGACTAGAGCAGCACTGTGCTTATTGCTGACTAGAGTAGCTCTGTACTTATTGCTGACTAGAGTAGCTCTGTACTTATTGCTGACTAGAGTAGCTCTGTACTTATTGATGACTAGAGTAGCACTGTACTTATTGCTGACTAGAGTAGCACTGTACTTATTGCTGACTAGAGTAGCTCTGTACTTATTGCTGACTAGAGTAGCACTGTACTTATTGCTGACTAGAGTGGCTCTGTACTTATTGCTGACTAGAATAGCACTGTACTTATTGCTGACTGGAGTAGCTCTGTACTTATTGATGACTAGAGTAGCACTGTACTTATTGCTCATTAGAGTAGCACTATACTTATTGCTGACTAGAGCAGCACTGTACTTATTGCTGACTAGAGTAGCTCTGTACTTATTGCTGACTAGAGTAGCTCTGTACTTATTGCTGACTAGAGCAGCACTGTACTTATTGCTGACTAGAGTAGCACTGTACTTATTGCTGACTAGAGTAGCACTGTACTTATTGCTGACTAGAGTAGCTCTGTACTTATTGCTGACTAGAGTAGCACTGTACTTATTGCTGACTAGAGTAGCTCTGTACTTATTGCTGACTAGAGTAGCTCTGTACTTATTGCTGACTAGAGTAGCACTGTACTTATTGCTGACTAGAGTAGCACTGTACTTATTGCTGACTAGAGTAGCACTGTACTTATTGCTGACTAGAGTAGCTCTGTACTTATTGCTGACTAGAGTAGCACTGTACTTATTGCTGACTAGAGTGGCTCTGTACTTATTGCTGACTAGAATAGCACTGTACTTATTGCTGACTGGAGTAGCTCTGTACTTATTGATGACTAGAGTAGCACTGTACTTATTGCTGATTAGAGTAGCACTATACTTATTGCTGACTAGAGCAGCACTGTACTTATTGCTGACTAGAGTAGCTCTGTACTTATTGCTGACTAGAGTAGCTCTGTACTTATTGCTGACTAGAGCAGCACTGTACTTATTGCTGACTAGAGTAGCACTGTACTTATTGATGACTAGAGTAGCACTGTACTTATTGCTGACTAGAGTAGCTCTGTACTTATTGCTGACTAGAGTAGCTCTGTACTTATTGCTGACTAGAGTAGCACTATACTTATTGCTGACTAGAGTAGCACTGTACTTATTGCTGACTAGAGTAGCACTGTACTTATTGCTGACTAGAGTAGCTCTGTACTTATTGCTGACTAGAGTAGCACTGTACTTATTGCTGACTAGAGTGGCTCTGTACTTATTGCTGACTAGAATAGCACTGTACTTATTGTTGACTGGAGTAGCTCTGTACTTATTGATGACTAGAGTAGCACTGTACTTATTGCTGATTAGAGTAGCACTATACTTATTGCTGACTAGAGCAGCACTGTACTTATTGCTGACTAGAGTAGCTCTGTACTTATTGCTGACTAGAGTAGCTCTGTACTTATTGCTGACTAGAGCAGCACTGTACTTATTGCTGACTAGAGTAGCACTGTACTTATTGCTGACTAGAGTAGCACTGTACTTATTGCTGACTAGAGTAGCACTGTACTTATTGCTGACTAGAGTAGCTCTGTGCTTATTGCTGACTAGAGTAGCTCTATACTTATCGCTGACTAGAGTAGCACTGTACTTATTGCTGACTAGAGTAGCTCTGTACTTATTGCTGACTAGAGTAGCTCTGTACTTATTGATGACTAGAGTAGCACTGTACTTATTGCTGATTAGAGTAGCACTATACTTATTGCTGACTAGAGCAGCACTGTACTTATTGCTGATTAGAGTAGCTCTGTACTTATTGCTGACTAGAGTAGCTCTGTACTTATTGCTGACTAGAGCAGCACTGTACTTATTGCTGACTAGAGTAGCACTGTACTTATTGCTGACTAGAGTAGCACTGTACTTATTGCTGACTAGAGTAGCACTGTACTTATTGCTGACTAGAGTAGCTCTGTGCTTATTGCTGACTAGAGTAGCTCTATACTTATCGCTGACTAGAGTAGCACTGTACTTATTGCTGACTAGAGTAGCTCTGTACTTATTGCTGACTAGAGTAGCTCTGTACTTATTGCTTACTAGAGTAGCACTGTACTTATTGCTGACTAGAGTAGCACTGTACTTATTGCTGACTAGAGTAGCACTGTACTTATTGCTGACTAGAGTAGCTCTATACTTATTGCTGACTGGAGTAGCCCTGTACTTATTGATGACTAGAGTAGCTCTGTACTTATTGCTGACTAGAGTAGCACTGTACTTATTGCTGACTAGAGTAGCTCTATACTTATTGCTGACTGGAGTAGCCCTGTACTTATTGATGACTAGAGTAGCTCTGTACTTATTGCTGACTAGAGTAGCTCTGTACTTATTGCTGACTAGAGTAGCACTGTACTTATTGCTGACTAGAGTAGCTCTGCACTTATTGCTGACTAGAGTAGCTCTGTACTTATTGATGACTAGAGTAGCACTGTACTTATTGCTGACTAGAGTAGCACTGTACTTATTGCTGACTAGAGTAGCACTGTACTTATTGCTGACTAGAGTAGCTCTGTACTTATTGCTGACTAGAGTAGCACTGTACTTATTGCTGACTAGAGTAGCTCTGTACTTATTGCTGACTAGAGTGGCTCTGTACTTATTGCTGACTAGAGTAGCTCTGTACTTAGTGCTGACTGGAGTAGCTCTGTACTTATTGCTGACTAGAGTAGCTCTGTACTTATTGCTGACTAGAGTAGCTCTGTACTTATTGCTGACTGGAGTAGCTCTGTACTTATTGCTGACTAGAGTAGCACTGTACTTATTGCTGACTAGAATAGCTCTGTACTTATTGCTGACTAGAGTAGCTCTATACTTATTGCTGACTAGAATAGCACTGTACTTATTGCTGACTAGAGTAGCTCTGTACTTATTGCTGACTGGAGTAGCTCTGTACTTATTGCTGACTAGAGTAGCACTGTACTTATTGCTGACTAGAATAGCTCTGTACTTATTGCTGACTAGAGTAGCTCTATACTTATTGCTGACTAGAGCAGCACTGCACTTATTGCTGACTAGAGTAGCACTGTACTTATTGCTGACTAGAGTAGCACTATACTTATTGCTGACTAGAGCAGCACTGTACTTATTGCTGACTAGAGTAGCTCTGTACTTATTGCTGACTAGAGTAGCTCTGTACTTATTGCTGACTAGAGTAGCACTGTACACGGTACTTAATGCTGACTGGTTTCTGGCAACCAGAGTTTATCATTCTTATGTAAATTCATCGATTCCATTTTTATATTTAAGATCTTTCAGTTTATATGGTAACTCATTCATCATGAATAGTTTTGTACTGAAAGTATTAGTTTCGACTGACCTTTTGCGAACAGAAATCCAGCACGCGAAAAGCATAGCTGCAACAATGAGTACGAAGAGAACAGAGGAGACACTAAGGTAGACAAGGTTGCGAGTGTTTTCATTAGCTAGATCTTCATCATCTTCTGCAATGAGTGAACAATGTTCATTACATTGTTTACCATGAAAATAATAAAAAACTAAAAGATTACACTAAAACCGTGAATAAAACGAATGCTTAAAATCTTCTCATTCGAGGCCGATACAAAAAGGTGATATTTATACACTAGAAAGTTTAGGAGTAAATTCGTAAAAGGTGACACAAAAACATGTAAAATTCACCAAAAAAGAGAGAAGAGTTTAAACATGACCTATGAACTATGAGTTTAAACAGACCCGACCGGGTATATGCATTACTGTATGAATAAGGCTTGGGAAAATCTTACTCAATAACCAACAATATGACACACAAAAAATTGATTTTGTTCATAGTTGTTAAAAGTCACTAGAGCGTAAAAAAAAATTTTGATCATAAAGAGAGCGCATCAGATTCAAGAAAAATACAGCTTGTCAGCAATAATTCTAAGTTGTAGGTTTTTTGGGTTGTACAAATACGTGAGCTACCACAAACTTTGACACATACACTGGTGTCGTACAGTTTATTGACATAATAAGTGTTACCTAGATAGCTAAACTATCACAGGCTTGAGTAACTAAATATCATCCGCAGAAAAACCTGCCACTACTGTAAAACTGTTTCTGTTTCAACTCCAACTCAATGGAAAATGGTGAAAAATGGTGCTGCTTAGAGGTAAGTTTGTGAGGTAGCTAGGAAATCAACAGAAACTTTTCCTAGGCCATAAATATTAATAATGCACCACTGTATGATAGACCACACATAATGTGGCCAAAAAGTGGCAAGTGTGCAAAAATTCTGAACCGCATTTGCTGTGCCACACAAGGACAAAGTTACATCACTCAAAACAAAATCACAAATAACATCATTACTTGGCATGCAGAAAGGCAATTCAACCCAACTTCCTGTCTCCGTGTTACAAGTTACCTTTGCATAGTGAATGTTTGCATAAGGGGAGAGAAAGTGTCTTTCTTCTTGAAAGGCTATTTTGTGACCTAAAACGCAGTAATTAAGAAAAACAAAATGGAAATGCTAATATTATTATTATGTAAAATATTTTATAAGTATTGCAAAACTAATCTCAAGTTGTTTTTCGTAAACAAGTCGGTTAATGGTCTCATTAATGAAATTTTGACAGTATCATCTTCCTATTTCTTAAAGGAATAATATAGCAGTTACGGTAACCTGTAATGCATCGAACCTCTGCTTCCACCGCTTCTCCTTGATCAGGAATCACTTTAGCAATCGCTTCCTGCCTCCTTAAGAACTTGATACCGCACAGTTTTCCTGTTCACCAAAACTTTTTACATGAATTCATGCTTAAATTTAATACCGTAACAACAAATTGTAGTTTTTGGCATTCTCACAGCTTGACTTGAACTTTCTGAAAACTACTAACGCACATACCTCAGGTCTACACAAGGTGCTAACGAACGACAAAAAATTTCTGGTCATCTGTATTTCCATAATTCCACTATTTTGCCATTTCACTATTTTGTGACTTACCCTTTGAAACGAATGACATGGCCTCAGTTCATAGGTTTACATGTATACAAATTCAGTTTGGCAGTTCCCTGATAAAACAACCCCATTGTTTAACGCACAGCTAACAATGAATGTATACGGATAATAGCTATTGCACAAAAGCCAATCAAGGACATTTCTACTTGATAAGGTTTGTATGGATAACTTATGCAAATTTTTTTTCATACCACGTAACAGAGTACAGGTACATTTTATTTGCAAGACAAACAGTTACCAGAATGAATATACCATATATGTGTTTACTCTTAACATTACTACCAGACGGTACGTGTCTTATCCATATCCACTCTTGTTCTCACACAGTGCCAGCCATTTGGCATCCAGTTGTAGCATAACGCAGCATGTGGAGCTTCAGCTTGCGAGTTTGTTACTGCGCAACAGGTGTTGTTGTAGTGTTCGGTCTCGATATGGCATAGTAAGTGTCACCACAACGCACATGTCAATGAGTATTTAGTAATGTCACTAAATGACACTTAGTATTCAGCAATGTCACCACACGACACATGTCAGTCAGTATTATGTCAGAAAACCAATAAATACGAGTTTCACAACAATGTTTTGAGTAATAAAGTCTTAAACGAAATGCCAATCATGTGTATGTGTATAGATAACCTGAAAGTTGAAGCCAACGGAACCAAAAATATAATGCTATTAAGATATGGTCAGGTAACCACAGAACGAAAGTGTTTGAGTTTCTGATGGCAAAGGCTAGACTTTGCTAGCTTGTCGCTTCTTGGCAACATCCTTGATAGCAGCTTTTATGGCATCTTCGGCAAGCACTAGAAACAAATATGATATATCAGAGGTATATGTATTGAACTGACAGGCAACCCGTCATAAGCAATGAAAAGTGAAACACTTGATGACCCCCAAAAAAAAAACAATCTGAACTGAAATAAAAAAAAGGTTTACAACTTCTGCTTAAGCAATAACAGCTGTAGAAGTAAGAGCAGTCTAACAACTTCAAGGAAAAAAATTGGTCAATAACAACACAAATCTACATAATAAAGCAGGAAAATAATACTCTCAAATGTAAGACATACCCATATCTCATCTACTCCATTATAAGACACACCCATATCTCACCCACTCCACCATAAGAAACACCCATATCACATCTACTCCATTATAAGACACACCCATATCTCATCTACTACATCGTAAAACAACCATATCTCATCCACTCCACCATAAGACACACCCATATCTCATCATAATAGGGTCATGAGACAAGATCATATGTATACGCACTAGAGCAATGGAGCTTAACTGGCGGAAGAGACAACTCCTTGGCTATATGTGAGTTCTGAATCTTTTCAGCATCAGCCGTCTAAAAAGATAACTTCATCCTTAATAATAATAAGATTGTCGAGGAAACAGCTACCCTGATAACAGATAAAAAGCTCGGTTTCACATTACATTGAAAAGTAGACACACACTGCTAATAGGGGTTAAGTATTAACGGTCTGTGGTAGACACATACAGTTTTGCCTTTAATCCACTCTGTGGCCAGAGAGCTGGAAGCAATAGCAGAAGCGCAGCCGAAAGTTTTGAACTTGGCATCAACAATGTTTCCTTCATCATCAACTTTGATCTAGTAAAAGGAGAATATAATGACTGAACGAACACTAAATGGCAAAACGCCATCTTCTTAAGAAACGCATAGTTAGATCAGCACAATACGGTGTTTGATAAATGGGTAACTTAATCTTATTTATTCCGATAAAAGTATTTAAATATATTTAAAAAATAAACTGCTATGGTTGCGGCTACACTTCATAAAGCTCCAATTTTTTATCGTACAAAGCTGCAAATCAATATCGCTCAAAGACACAGCAGTGGTAATAAACATCGTAAGTAATCAACCAGCTAAAACCAAAGAGAAACAAGAACACAGTTCATTTAGAATTCTGAACGTATACTCTGAACAATGATTTTTTATGATGACAGTGACTACTGTAAAACCTCTATTTGATCATTACTACGGAGAAAAGTGTGCAAAAATAGAGTGCCAAGGCATTCAATTAGAGGTTTTATGATATATTTCTAAATTATATTTGTTAAACCTCCAATAAATTCTTCTAACCAATATTTGAGTGAAGTGCACTTTCTGGTGAAAAATTCCTGATTCATGGTTAAACAAAAGTCGAATGTGTGTGTAGCTGAGAAGATTAAGTCGAAAGTCGCAAGTTATCAACTGTTCTCATCCCCTAACACTGCTTTAGGAAAGAATACACGAGATGAACGTGAATGTAAACTTACGCTGCAAATAGTTGACGATTTATGAAAGACAATTATAACGATTGATATATAAAATAAAGCCTACTTCGCATAATTAACACTCCTCATGAACAACTATAGCCACAATTCTAGAATCATCAGTTTTGTGAGAGCTGATATGAAAATCATCCAGTCAAAGAACTATCTTCACCACTAAACAGTTGCGGTCTGAACCTATTTTAAACTTACTTGCAATTTCATCACATCTCCACAGGCTGGGGCACCAACAAGTCCGGTGCCGACATTTTTGTCCTTCTTATCCAAAGAGCCAACATTGCGAGGATTTTCATAGTGGTCTATCACCTAGGTATAATTGTATACATGTGATATAATAGCAACAAGGAATAATTTCTTCCAAGTTGTCAGCAACTCTGACTGTGCTCCAATGAAATCGGTATCACTGTTACATTTTCTTATGTACCTTGAATCTCATTTGAATTTACTGTGAAAACAAAGGCTAAAACAATAAAACTTTTCACTCAAAATGTTTTAGCTTAACAGCTAGGCCAGTTTCAGTTAGTTTGTGGTAAGCCCCCCCCCCCAATATACAATATGTTGCGACAGCAACCTCACATTAGATCTGAACTTGTACTCAAACTAGTCAGCTTCAGCCTATACAATTCAGCTCATTAAACTAACTTGCATCAGTCAACTCACTCTGACTCAACCAAGAAAACAGAAAAATACAACCACATCTAACCATAATATCTTTTTTGCCCCACCAATTATGGTGGAGCAATTAAGTCAATCATAGGTAAATAAGTCAATGGATAACAAAAACAGACTGTGCTAATCTAAGATTCTGCATTTTACACACCTCATACTACTTGTTAAATTGAGTAATTTTACTCTCAATTTTTCGCTGAGTTGTTTAGTCAAAAAGTAAGTGCTAAAACAACCACCCCACCGACCTGTGCCTAACAAATCAATGATGCTTCAAAGATACCTTAAACAAGTTAGAAAGACAAATATTGGCGCTGAATCTTATCTATCTATCTATCTCTGTAAAATATCTCAAGTGGCCGCTAGGCCTGTAGAAATAAAATGGTGCATTAGGCATAAAAATAAGATCACAAATAAGCATAGACTTATTTATCTAAGTCTGAAGGATAAAAGTATAAGATCGCCTGGTCTAGTTATGAGAGAATCAGATGTTAAAATTTCATCGCACGGTTAAAAAAAGAGTGTTTCATTGCACTTGTATTGATTGTGTGTCTGATATTGGAGCCTCGAGTAAAATAGGATGAGTTCTTAATTACAAATCTATTAAAATCGACCATTAGGTCTTGGCTTAAAATTTTTTGCAGTGTGCTTTCGTCCTTGATGCGTCTTCTCTCTGCAAGTGTTTGCCATCCCATTTTCACCATTTCTGATGATATACTATCAAATTTTCTTAAATTGTTGGCCCACCTAAAAGCTTTTCGGTTAATGGATTCTAAATCTTGTATACTATAATCAAAATGTGGACTCCAGATTTCCGAAGCGTACTCTAGCAGTGGACGACACACACTATAGTATGCTGTCCTTTTGACATTAGGAGATGTTTTCTTAAGGGTCCGCATAAGCATAAAAAGAGTGCCGTTAGCCTTACGTATGATGCGATTTATGTGTTCATTAAAATTGAGGGTGCTAGAAACAAGTATACCCAAGTACAAAAAGGATTGCGAGGATATAAGAGATGTACCGCAATAGTTGTATATATGTGAAAATCTAACTGGTTCCACAGATGTAGATGTGCATTTATTAGCATTAAATCTCAACTGCCACGACTCAGCCCATGCAGCCACTCTGCACAGTTGGTCCTGAAGCAGAAGGCTGTCGGACGCACATTCTATTGGTCTAAAAAGTATGGCATCATCCGCAAATAAACGTATGGATGTCTTTGGACAGTTCAGAGACTCTGGAAGGTCATTGATATATAAAAGAAAAAGCAAGGGTCCAAGCACCGACCCCTGGGGCACACCTGATGTTACCTGGGTAGGTGGAGATGTTTTACCGTTAACTATGACACAGAATGTGCGGTCCAGGAGCCAGTGCTGTATCCAAGTCACTACATTTGCATTTAGGCCATAACTTCTAAGTTTGTGGATCAATTTGTCATGCGAAACTGTATCAAACGCTTTACTAAAATCCAAAACAAGTACATCCACTTGAGTGTTAAGATTATTAAAATTTGCCAAGTCTGATATGGTGTGTATAAGTTGAGATTCACAGCTGTGCTTTTTTCTAAAACCATGCTGTGTTTCACTTAGGATGTTATTCTGATCGAGATAATCTCTTATGTTATGAGCAATAATATGTTCTATAACCTTAGATGATACGCTAGTGAGTGATATTGGCCTATAGTTAAGTGGGGCCTTCTTGTCACCTTTCTTGAATACAGGGACTACATTGGCATGTTTCCAATCAAGTGGCACACACCCTGTGTTGAGGGAGTGTTTAAAAATCAGCGTTAAAATGGGAGCAATGTCAACAGCCAAAAACTTGAGCAAGGCAGGACTAAGGTTGTCTGGGCCCATACCCTTACGATGG
This sequence comes from Watersipora subatra, assembly GCF_963576615.1. NCBI lineage: Eukaryota > Metazoa > Bryozoa > Gymnolaemata > Cheilostomatida > Watersiporidae > Watersipora > Watersipora subatra. Next base: position 53,567,408 of record NC_088716.1, read on the forward strand.
TTAAGATTATCAAGAAGGGCCAAAACTCCCTCTTCACTGACAGCAATGTCCATTTGGGGTACATGTTCTGCACTAGATTGAGTGAATGATACTTGTGGGACGTGTCCATCGTCTACGGTAAATACGGACTTAAAATTGTTAGCAAAACTTATGGCCATATCGTTGTCATTCACACAGTTATGTAATTGCATAATGTTTGAACATTTTCCCCCTTTTGAAGATTTAGATATAAGCTGGAAAAGAGGTTTGGAATCGCCATTCTTAAGGCTTTCAGTAATATGGGACTCTAAAAATTTATTATAATCTCTTTTAATAAGGCGTTTAGATAGATTACCAATGGACTTTAGTTGTTCTAAATTGTGGCTAGTAGGGTAAGCTTTATAGGTATGAAAAAACCTTCTCTTTTTTCGGCAAACTGTTTTGGCTTCCCTTGACAACCAGAACTTTTTACCTTTGGGTTTACGTACTGGGATGCATGAGTTAGCTATGTTTAAAATAGTGTACTTGAATGTGTTCCATAGAAAATCTGTCGTATTTGAAGCTTCAATAAACTGGAGATGCTTGTAAAGGTGGGCTGTCTGTTCGCTTATGTCAGACATCCGAGCCTTACCAAAGTCAAAAAGAGTTCTAGTAGTGCGAGAAACTGGGGGATCAACCTGTGGAAAAAAACTAAAAAGTTCAAAGCACAGTGCTGTGTGATCCGACATTCCAACATCAGCGCTCTTAAAAATAGGGCAGGGATCAAAATTTGTAAAAATAAGATCAAGTGTGTTGCCTTTAGAGTGGGTAGGGAAGTTTACATGCTGCGAAAAGTTATTTTTCAAAATAAAAGACAAAAAGCTCTCAGCAAGTCCACGACCCCCTGGAGAGACGGCCGGCGTGTCAAGGGTCCACTGGATTTCAGGAAAGTTAAAATCTCCAAGTAAGACAAAATTGCTGACCAGGCTGTCCTCAAAAAAATCAAAAAGTGCACTCATCTTAGCTGAGCTCGGAGGACGGTAGTAAGTTACTACACAAACACGAAACCCGTGAACAGACAAATTGATCACAAGCATCTCCTCATTAGGATCCACAGAAGAATCAAATATCTGAACCCCTTTCAATGATTTAATAGCGACTAAGATGCCTCCGCCTTTAGTGGGGCGGTCTCTGCGGAAAATTTCGTAGTTTGGTAGTTTTAGTTCATTGCTCGAAACCTGAGGGTCTAAATGGGTTTCGGTGAGAGCTATAAAAATAGGATCATACTCATGTACAATGGTTTCCAGATACTGGACTTTGTTCCTAATACTGTTGCTGTTCCATAAAATCAGAGTCATGATTGTAAATCTCTGACGGCTTCCCTACTTGTCAATTTTTTGAGTATTTGGTTAAAAAAGGGGCAGTCACTATGGCTCGTTGCGTCGTGACCCCTCGAGCCATCCTATTGGGTATTAGCTGAACTACAACATCGTATCGATGCTGAACTACAACATCCTATTGGGTATTAGCAAAATGTTCATGTGAGTCATTTCGGGTGGATTACCTCGCTAACGTTTGTCGACTTCGAAGATACCTAGCGAAAATCCGAAACGACTGGCACAGTATTACAATATTGAACAGTTTAGTAAGTCAAAGTTCAACAAGTATCTTTTAAAAACCCCGGTTCGGAAGATTTGTTTCGTAGAAACCACCAAATTGCAAATTGATTTATGATTAATCGTCTCAAGACGATAAATAAAAAGTTTTCAAAGTATGAACAAACTCTTTATATCGCAAAACCAAGTTGTGTTTTTATTAAACTTGAAATTTCAAGAGCATTACTATAGCATAGCAGAATGCTATTATTATTATTATTATTATTATTACTATAACGCTAACGAAACCCATGTGCAACAAAGCCCTCGTTGTTACAGAACTAACATGCATGCGATTTCACTCACATTTTCGTGGTATAATGCAGACTGTGAAACCGAAAGCGACAATGAGCCTCGTTGCCTCAGTGTCATAAAACCAATATTACGCAGCATTTTGAGATTTTTGGAGAACTTTTCAGATGTTACATAAACATGTCACTGAGTAAAGCTGTTACGAGTTGACTGGGATTGCAATAATTGTAGCGATTTCCCCAACAGTTGCGTTAGGGGTTGATCATAACTGTAGGTTCTCAGCTTTAATAATTTGTATCGGCCTTGACACAACAATTTCCTACTTTCATAAAGGTATGAAAATAAAAGTAGGCTAGTAAATGTTTATGCTTTGGATGTGCGTTATAACTTTATTAGGAGTTTTCCATATCTATGAAAAGTAGAGTACGGTACATTGTCTAATAGAAATCGATATTTATTGTCAACTAAATTTGCCGAAGTATGTACAGTGGTACCATCTACAGTACGGTACAGTCATAGATATATACCTATGGGTATATATATCTATATATATACCCTATAGGTATATATATCTATGGGTACAGTACATATTAGCTAGGTCAGTAAGAGAAGTTGTTTCCTCGATAACTGAATTGTCCGTTAAGAATGGGCAGCAGTGTCTATATTAAGGGTCATCTTCTCTCACACTCTATACACGCGTTTACACTTCATAGCTATCGACTTATCGTACCATAGATGCTTAGCAGGTACATAGGTATTTTAATACTTGCGGTTGGCGCATATATATTGGGCTTTTCCGGTGAGTTAAGTGGTGCGCGTGCTTATATGAAATGCTCGTACCTTTTTTAATCATAGCATGTTTGATATTTACCAATAAAAATGTATAGACTAAACATCCATATGCAACAAGCAGCTCAACGTATGGTTGCTTATATGATATTCAGATCACTAGTCCGAATATGACACAGGCTTAGTAACTAAGAAACTGTGTGCTAGCGTGCAACTATTTGCTGTAGCGTATTAAAATCCGGATATTGAACGCAACGAACATCTGTCTACTAATAATGCCGAATGCCCTGGGAATAATAAAACGATAGGCTGAGCTGTAAAATTGGACTCATATAAATAAAACAATAGTAAGATTCCCATAACTTTTGTAATCTCAAAACAAACGCTGCATCCATTTCAAACCGCCCCAACAAAAAGGCCTACATTCAACTAGCAAATGTTTGATATTTGGGAATATCCTAGGTTTTCTGTGAATAGCCGGTAATGCAGGGGCTGGCTTCATACCTGCCAACTCTCACGCATTGGACGTGAGACTCACGCAATCACCCCAAAGAAAAAATGAAAATGCATGAGATTTTTGCCCCAATTTCCACAATTTTATATATACTATCATTGATACATCAATTGCTCCAAAACCAAATCTCACGCATTGCCCCACCCTTGGGTTGGCAGGTCTGGCTGGTTTTCATGGGAAACAAGGGCTTTTGAAAAGCTAGCTTTTCACAGGAAAGCTGAGAACAATCTAACAGGTCTCGCTATATAAACGGGCAGGAGCCAGATGATGAGAGGGGAGAGCCTCAGTGAGCCTAGCTAGTGTACCGAGTTGCCGTACCTTTTGCTGACAAGGAATGCGTGTGTGGTGGTCTGGGTATAAGAGTCCATCATATAGCAGCAAGGCTGCTGATCTGGCTTGCGTAGCCTACAATTTGGCAGTTGAAACCACGGGCCAGCCGGGTCACGCACTCAAGGATTTTCGCCAGGCATGTACAAAACAAAAACAACAGGGTAGACCCACTTTTCGCGTTCTTCCGCACAAATATTCAAAAATACTAACAGATGTCAATTCTATCGGCCAAACACAACCTACTAATGCATGAGCAACCTATTAATGTATCCGAATACCTCATATAAAATAAGCCAACCGAGTTACATAATGGTTAATATCTATTTTATCTCTGGAAATATGCCTGCCTGCGGTTTTTGGCCAAGAATAACCCGGGTTCATCATACACCAAAATGTCTCTGACGGGTTCCGGAGGTAGCCCAGTCTGTTTATTAAGTTCGGGCGTCCATATAAACACCCTGCCCCGAGTAGAGTCTACAATGTAAGCTAATCACAACACCATACGACACCTACGCGGTAGTTGTAGTAGTGGAGTGGTAGTTCATTACGTGTTCATGATTTATTCAACACGTGAATTTGATTGGCTTAAAAATAGTTTTAAGTTTCGGTACGAGGACAATGGACCCACCCGATAATGTTAGATAACGGACTACCTCCGAAACCTCGTGAGAGACATTTTTGTGTATAATGAACCCTGGTTAATCTTGGCCAAAAACCGTGGGCAGGCATATTTCCAGAGATAAAATGGGTATGTAACTTGGTTGGCTTTTTTATATGAGGTATTCGGATACATTCATAGGTTGCTCATCCATTAGTAGGTTGTGTTTGGCCGATAGAATTGACATCTGTTAGTATTTTTTAATATTCGTGCGGAAGACCGCAAAAAGTGGGTCTACCCTGTTGTTTTTGTTTTGTATGTGCGTGGCGAAAATCCTTGAGTGCGTGACCCAACTAGCCCGTGGTTGAAACTACCGTGAAATTGGTGACAGCGTTCTGCTGTTGGTGTGTATCGATGTGATAGTGCAGGATAATGGCAAAGTTGGTGTGCCATCGTTTCACCTTGATGCTGCAATTTTTGTTGTTCTGCGTATAGCATCAAAGTTCAATTGGTGCGCTCTGTTACTGTCTTTCTAGTACTAACCACAACCCGTATTAATATTTCAGATTTTGTGTGCAAGTGAGATACCTTCAATAGACTTTGAAGAAAAAACACTACTTTATAGGTAACAATCTGCAACAATAGGCAAACGTAAGGTCAATAATTTCTTCCTTTTGAGATGCCCTTCACTATCCATGCGGTTTGTTTAGAGGGTGCAACTTTGAGCTAGGTACGTTCACAAACGATGAGCATGCTGAGTATTCGGGCCCATTGGCACCAAAGCTAGATTCTGCTGTGGCAAAGGTAGATAGATGCTATCTCAGAAATTTCATGATCAGGTTATGTAAATTAAGCTGATGTCATTGTAAACCATCTGCGAAGCTTGGCAAACCCTCCTACCAACACAACTTCAGAGGCATAGATTTAACCCACTGTGGGACAGGATGATACAGTAATGAATATTCACATTGCTGAGAATATGACAAGCTCGGGCGATAAAACAAAGGTTGACTTGCAACAAAATTTACATTACAGTTATTTGGTATCAAAAGATTCACCATGTCTTAGTTTGTTGTGTTGTAGGTGCCAAATATGTGGAAATGTGATTACAAGCTCTTAAAAGCTCAAAAACGAAAAGCCGCCGTTGATTGAAATCTGTTTATTTCTCTGACATAGTCATGGCAGTTTGATTATTGTCTTGTCACGTGGTGTTCTCACGTGAAAGGCCAATAAAAAGGTCAATATAAAACTTATCGTAGCACTAGTTTATGACAAACACTTCGGGTTTTACCGAAGACACCATATCGAATATGGATGCTCGCTACGTTACAGTTTTGTTTCGGCTTGATCTAATCGTCAAGTAGTAATCTGATCATGTGACTCAATACTTCGCAAATAATTTTTGCAACACCTTTCGAGTATCACAGGTGACCAACAGGCTCGTCTTGATTATCAGACAATGATATGTACTCCTTCGAGGTAAGGTTAAAATGTTTAATGAATTTTTACGGTAAGTTATAAGATATCAGTGCTAAAAGTGACAGCATTACGATGACGATGAAACTGACGCGTAAGAACAATAGACATAGTTTTATTGAATGCGTGAAGTATATTTGTGAAAATATTTCGACGAATAAGATTGCATGAAAGTGTAAACAGAAACCATCTCTCACAGCTACATCACATTTGAGCCATTTTGTAAAGGGAATCCAAACTACGGCGGTCTCATGGGGCTGCGATTTTCTGTTCGTTTTTTAGCTTTTAAGAGCTTGTAATCACAGTTCCACATACACTATGTTTCCATGATGCGCAGTGCTTCGGAGTTGCGCTATCTCCGAATCATGGAAACGGCGACTTCGCACTGAAATCACTGCGCACTGATCAGTGCGAAGCGAGTGCAAATTCGCAGCAAGGAAACAGCGACTGCGCAGTGGCTGCGCATAGCCCTCATGCCGTGGAGACAGATTTTTCGATGGCCATAAACTAGTACAAAGGTTGTCCTGCTAATCTTGTTTTTTCACTATTCTTCCGATCTTCTTTCACATAAATTTAATTATAGTCTGCATTCACGAGGATGATGAGGTGATTACTTTCCTGGACTTTGTTATCGATGCCAACACTTCGAAAAATAGGTGGCAAGTCCTAAATTAACGTTTAAATAATATATTACTTAAAAATACTTATTAAAAATATATTACTATGTAAAAAGTGTGTTAAGGTTTGTAAAACCTTGTGAATGTGTATTGTAAATAAAAGTATAATGACGAGAGAGTAATAAAAAAGACTGTTTATGACGTTCGGTATCCGTGATCGATTCTATTTCTCCATCAGGCGATTCTATTTATACAATTTCTCTTCTCTGGCTAATTTGCGGTATTTGCTGAAAACCACTGCGCAGCATGGAAACGTACAATCCCCTCGACTTTGGAGGGGGCTGCTTCGCAGTACTGGGCACCATGGAAACATAGTGATATTTTGCACCTACAACACAACAGAGTAAGACATGGTGAATCTTTTCATATCAAATAACTGTAATGTGAATTTTGTTGCAAGTCAACCTTTAAGAATTGTGTGTAGATAGCTGTGCACATGTATAGTCCATGCAGATACATTTTCAACTGATTAATTGTCACCTCAGTATTCTGTTTACTTGATCCTATTTACTTCTTTACTATAATAAGAGCTGTGTCTGTCCAAAGCCAGTGTTGGGAAAAGATTGCATTGTACAGGATCCAAACTCGTATACACAAATAATTGCCTCAAGCTGAAAGGGCTTTTTAACATACTGTACTACATAGACCTATTAACTATACTAATATAGTATATTATATAATATATAAATGTATTATGTTGTATATATTATATATATATATTATAGTATTTAGTATAGTTAGTAGGTCTATGCTGTACTATGATTAAAGTTATGGTATGACATTCTGACAGCTACAAAGAGAAGTTTGTCTAAGTAGCTTATTTATTAGCAAAATTATAATATATTCATAATCAATTGCCAGATTAACTGTGTAAAGGTTATGTTTGACATGTTTGCTTTCATTGATTTTAGTATGACATTTTGTTCTTTGATTTTGTATTCTGATTTCCCATTATCTGAAGATGAACAAGATTATTTGATTTTGACCAAGCTTCAGAAGTATCATGTGTCTGTGTCCTATTGGTTAGTTTATCATAAAGTATGAATATCATGGAATCATGCGCACGAAAGAAAAACTATTGCAATGTTCAACGTTAAAATATATTCATACTCCATAGACAATCAGAATTACTGTCTGAGCTCTATAAAGCTAACATGGCACAATAGAGCTATTTATAAAATATTAAATCAAATTAATATCATAACATTAGTATAATATTAATAAGCAAATTTATTTGTTTAAAAATAAAAATCAAATAGATGAGTGCATTTTACAAATATGACAATGTTTTTCATAAGTAGCCAAGACATGTTAAGAATAATTATGTTTAAAAGGAAATCTTTGGTAAATCAGCACAAGCTCATCCAATCACTGGTTACATATTTACGCATTTCCGTTATTCAAATATTCTCTCTTTGATGTGGTTCCTCAAAGTCTAGAATAGGATTTATTGGCACTATGCCAAAAGGGTTAATGCTTGTATGGGACTTCTAAAACATACATCAGTGCAGGCCTTTAAAGGGTATACAAATTATCGACAATTATAAACACAAGTGGATGTCACCTGTTGAAGTTTGACTTAAATTTAAACCTGCACATACTAACCAAGTAATGTTTGACAATATGCTCCATATTGACTGTCTCCTTAACACCTGGCATCTGATAGATATCTCTAACATATGGCCACAGGCTAGGATAATCTGCAAACATTTTCATGTTTGTTTAGGCACAGGTATGTATGAATACCACGGAATCGGTCATCAATGAAATGCAAACCAACAAGCAATGAAAAAACTTATCCATTTTTAAATTTGGTTTCCTCTCCAACCAACAATGTTTTTTGACATTTTTTCATCGGCTGGTGTTAGCATTTCAAGGATCATTACAGCTGACAGTAAAAATGCAAAGCATTATTTATGATAGTTTCATTTTGTGTTATGATTTGCAAATATACTATATATATGTATATCATTTCTGAGTCATTTTAGAAATAATCATTAACTTTGTTGTGTAATACAAATACAATATTGGCAATATTAATATTGTTAATAATGTCAGACAGAGCATAAACGTGTATTGAAACGGGTATTGATATGTGTATTGATAGGTGTATTGATACGTGTATTGATACGAGTATTGATACATGTATTGATAGGTGTATTGATAAGGATGTTGATACGTGTATTGATACGGGTATTGATATGTGTATTGATATGAGTATTGATATGTGTATTGATAGGTGTATTGATACGGGTGTTGATACGTGTATTGATACGTTTATTGATACACGTATTGATATGTGTATTAATGTGTATATTGATACGTGTATTGATAGGTGTATTGATACGGGTATTGATAGGTGTATTGATACGAGTATTGATATGTGTATTGATAGGTGTATTGATACGGGTGTTGATACGTGTAATATAACACAAATAAGTTGCTCTTCTAGTTAACCCATGTTTGATTACCTAAAGTAATTTTTCCGGTACCACGAAGATATATAATACTCTAAGAGCTAATATAACAACCGTGATATAAAATTTATACTGTCTTGTGTTCATTGTTTTGTTGAGGTTTAATTGGTTGGCCAGGGTGCTGTGATTATTATGCTCTAAAAACATTGTTGTTTATTATTTGTAACAACATATTGAGAGAGAAAAAAGGTACTAATAATAGCCACCTGTAATTCTTTTTCTGTTACACTTGAAGTGCTGCACATAGACCATGTCAAATCTGACGAGGGTAACAAACAGTCTCACATCGGCTTCCGTGAACTCACTTCCTGTCAAGTACCGGGTCTTACTCAGTATTTCCTCAGCCTGTCAGCAGAGAAATGAAAGTTCTATTGAACAGCATAACAGCTTAGGTTAGTAAAGCTAGTAGACCAATTCTCTCAGCAGCTCAAGTATATTAAATTAATAAATCAAATACTACTACATTGAGCTGTTTTCTAGTTCAATAACGCTATTAGCGGACAACTAATTTACAAGTGAAACTGGTTAACCCGTATTAAATCTACCCGCTCTAATGCTACAGTCTGTGACAGGTTTTGTTGTCTGAGTTGTGTGGGAATAAAATGGAATCACTTGAAGCATAAAAAGAATTTGTAGCTTGAAAGTGGTTTAAACTTTATCGATCTGCTAAAATTATTGACATACTTAAAAGCAAGAAAATTTAACGAATAAGCTTTAGTCTCTCCCTCATAAAAAATTACTTGTTATGAAATCTAATATTTTACTTCACACTAATACCTACACCCTCATAGCAAGTAAACTATGAACATATCAAGATAGCAAACTGTGACTAAGCTGTTCAATCAGTAGGAAGTACCGAGTACGAAGTACCGTACCATACTTACCAAGTACGAATGAGAGCCAAAGACATAAAAAGGCATTATGAAATATTTAAGATTTGCTAGACTGTCCAACTATTATTAACTCTAGAAACCAGATTATCACGTGAGAGTAAATTTAAGCTTTCAAAATTTTATTCAATCATTACCCGGTCTAGAGCATCGAACAACTCATGCACTGCCTTGTCATAAGCTTCCTGTGTCTGAGCAAAACCTGCCCTGTACACTCCATTGTTTATTGATCTGCAACAAAAATGAACAGCTGAAAGATCAGATGTAGTTATAAAGTATCCAAAAATCAATGTGACAACATCCTCAGCGTAATTAAATGATGTACTGTATAGCGATGCACTGCAAACACCTAGTATTATATCCTGTTTGCATGCTTCGAATGGGTTCGGAGTTCGTTTTACTCCAAAGGATAAAAATGGTAAAATCCAAACGCATTCGATTCTATTTCGCTTCGCTAAATTTTTCCGAAGGCATTCGCTGTGAGAAAGTGAGTCTACTTTATCAAGTTTTACTTAGAGGTACCTACAGGGTGAATCGTGAAAAAATATATAGGCTATAGTGAAATAGCAGTGTGCGAATTCATTGGCAGTGGGCAATTCCGAACCTGTTCGAAGAATTAGAACACAGTGATAGCCATATAACTAATCTACAGAATGAAACTTATATTATCAACTTACACCTTGTACATCAGTATATTCACAGTCAGAGAATCACATTGCTAGGGTCTGTCTATCTTGTACTCGGACACTTTTCGGATAAATCAGACACTTACGTATAAATCCACTCGTTGACACCGTCTATGCCAGCCCTCAGATGCTCCGGATAGAGATCCAGCTTCCTCTGTTCCTCCGTCTCACAGAATTCATTAAACTCAGCGCTGAGCATCCTGATTATCTCACTTGACTCATTGTTGACTATTTCTTTGTTTTTCTTGTCGTACAGAACTGGTACCGTGACTTTACCATTGAAGTTCTCTGATAAATATATGTTTACCTCATATCAATGTAAGAACTGACAAAGATACAAAAAATTAGGATACAACAGTATAGTATCAACTATAACCTGTTAATTGTTGCCTGAGTTTTTGGAGAAGACTTTTCCCACACTGTATCTCTTGTATATTTCATGTAGATAATCTTCTTATATTTACAGAGAGTGAATACATGTCAAGTTAGTACAGATTTGTGTTTGAAAAAAAACCACTTGGTGTCAGGCGCCAATACTGCAGCATTCCGTTATCCTTTAATGTGCATAAGACAGATATACAGTACGGCCACCACAGTTGTACTAGCTTTGTATTCAGCAATTCAGTAACCCATAAACACAGACTATCAGATAATCAAATTATTCATAGTCATAGAACTACTAAATTGTTATAGCATTACCAACCATAGAGCTACTAACCAAAGCATTCTCACCTGCACCGTGTTCTGTATAAACTTGTCTAAGACACGAGTAGCCATTGACTGAATCCGGAGTGCAGCCAGCAACCTGTATAAAGTACATATCACAACCTACAGGAAATATCATGTGTATAAAAGTCTAAATACTATGCACATTTTGAACAATAAAAAAGACAAATTGTTTAAAATAGGGAGTTACATGCTGGCACATATTACATGTATAATAAACCACAGAATTTTTGACTTTCATAGTTGGCCAACAAAACATAAGGTTGTGCACACTGGCTACATCACTGAGTTGTTTAAACTCTACCCCCAGAGGGTTCACTCCCTTTTATTCATCTCCAAGGGCTTGATGAAAAAAGCGCAGTTCATGAATAGCCCTTTCCACACAGTGGAAAGGGTTATTCATGAACAAAAAAGGGGCAATTAGTCTGCGGTGATGAAGTGATAAGGGGTAGTTTTTTTATTAATGTGTAAGTCAGTGGAAAGGGTGCATTTTATAACATCTCACACTAGCCCTTGGGGATGAATAAAAGAGAGTGAACCCCTAGGACTCTACCTCAGGATTGAACGACCAGCCCTTTTCTGTCATTAACCAGTCAACGACATCAACAGAGATGGCTTTCTTTAATCCCTTTAGACTCCTCAGCATGAGTGTTCTGCTTGCCCAAGGACAAGCATAGCTCACATAAAGGTGATATCTTCCCGACTCTGGAGCAAATCTTGTGCTGCCATCAGCTGAAGAATGTAAAATATGTCACAGAGAAATACATTGGTGAGTTTAAGCCTGACTGAATTGTAGATTAGTGAAATAGCTACCTACCTTTGACCCAATTACGGTAGACAGAGGAGAGCCTTTGAAATGCTCCCTTTCCATCAACAGATTTAGCTAAAACCTCCTTTGACATATTCAAGCAACCTTGTAGCAAATTAACGGCTAGAGCTCTAATATATAAGGCACATTAATTAGTCTGCAGATTAATGTGGAATGTGGTTTATGCAGAACTATCAGCTAGTACAAAGTATTGACTAGCGCAAGCCTTAGTCTTGCTCTACAGCCGACACAATGGCTGCATATTTCATGCATATTTGAATTGCTAGCAAACAAAAGCCAAAGCTCTTGTTCCAACACCAAAGCCGACATCCCCTTTGTTTAAGCACTGCCATTCGTGAGTAGACAAATATTTTTTCCTGTAAAGAAATGACTCAGCAGTTTTGAAAAGTTATTATCTGCACTGGTTTTAACCGTAATATATTCTACTAAGAAACCAGTTATTGATTCCTTTCAGCTCAGATCAATTCTTGATTATTTCTTTGATACCATACAGCTCACTCTGTATTATAGATGTAACTGTCGAAATTTCATGACTCAGCTGTTTTCATTGAATTGCATCACAGTTTGGTACCCAGAAACCTTCAGCCTTACATTTATGTGTTATGTACATGCTTTAGGGTTATGATACCTGTAATGGACAGTTACAATCAGTATCTAAATGCCCTTAATGCTGAGGAGCTAAATGTGTTTTTAGGTATTTGCTGCTTAAAATACTCAAATCGTATCTCCAATCCGCACGATGCATTACATTCCTACTTACACATAAAAACTACTACACCTTATACCAGACACCAACATCTTAACAATTTACATTATAGCACAGCATAATGTTTATGCAATTTTTGTTTATGCAAAAAGAACTTCCTCTTTCAATACAGGTAATTTACTTTACTATTTTTTTTGTCTCATGATTTAATTTGCTTTCAATGTCATAGGCTGGTGTGAATAAAGTTAATATCTATCTATATGAATAATAAATGAATACATTAATTTTAATTGCTTTTAAACTTATTCTAAATATTTTTAAAAATCTGCTGCTGGCTATGTATGAAACAAAACTTAAAAGAACAGTAAGTGTCACAAAAGATATATATTACATGACAAACTGACACTCAAATAACAACTCATGATGGTTTCCTTACTGCATCTTCTGGTAAAGTACATTTTCATGGAGGATTCGATATTTATACAGGTATCCAGACAAAACACATTACCATTGAATTACAAATTTATAGAGGTATCCAGACAAAACACATTCTATGGAATTACATATTTATGGAGGTATCCAGACAAAACACATGCTATGGAATTACAAATTTATAGAGGTATCCAGACAAAACACATTTTATGGAATTACATATTTATAGAGGTATCCAGACAAAATGCATGCTATGGAATTACATATTCATAGAGGTATCCAGACAAATACATGCTATGAAATTACAATGCTATTATTTCATCAAAATTAATTTTTAGTCAGATACATTGACAAGTCAAAATAAATACACCATTTGTTTGCACCTTAGAGCCTATGTCTCCGCATAGATAGTTCCTGTGTTCTGACAGTTAGTATAATGTGACAAGTGTGGTGCAGTACCTTTACAGATCTGCACCTAAAAATAAAAAGCTATTTGCCCCAATTTACTCATCTCTTTGATTCGCAGATTCAGTTTTGTAAGTCATCCTATCTATCTTTGTGGTTGAAAAAAAGACTGCATCGTACAGGATCTGAACTCGTATACACAAATAATAACCTCATCTCCTCAAGCCGTTGGGGCTTTTTAGCAAACCGTATTATGATTAAAGTCATGGTATGACATCCTGACAACTACAAAGAGAATTTTGTCTAAGTAGCTTAATTGCTAGCAAAATTATAATTTACTCATCAATTGTCAGATTTACTGTGTAAAGGTTATTATGTTTGACATGTTTGCTTTCATTGATTTTAGTATGACATTTTGTTCTTTGATTTTGTATTCTGATTTCCCATTATCTGAAGATGAACAAGATTATTTGATTTTGACCAAGCTTCAGAAGTATCATGTGTCTGTGTCCTATTGGTTAGTTTATCATATAATATTAATATCATGGAATCATGCGCACGACAGAAAAACTATTGCAATGTTCAACACTAAAATATATTCATACTCCGTAGACAATCAGAATTACTGTCTGAGCTCTATAAAGCTATCATGGCGCAATAGAGTTATTTATAAAATATTAAATCAAATTAATATCATAATAATAATAATCAAATTTATTTGTTTAAAAATAAAAATCAAATAAACAAGTACATTTTACAAATAGGACAATGTTTTTCATCAGTAGCCAAGACATGTTAAGAATAATTATGTTTAAAAGGAAATCTTTGGTAAATCATAGCACAAGCTCATCCAATCCCTAGTTACATATTTACGCATTTCCGTTATTCAAATATTCTCTCTTTGATGTGGTTCCTCAAAGTCCAGAATAGGATTTATTGGCACTATGCCAAAAGGGTTAATGTGTTTATGGGACTTCTGAAACATAAATCAGTGTAGGCCCCTTTAGAGGGTGTACAAATGATCAACAATTATAAATGCAAGTGGATGTTACCCGCTGAAGTTTGGCTTAGATTTAAACCTGCACATACTAACCAAGTAGTGTTTGACAATATGCTCCATATTGACTGTCTCCTTAACACCTGGCATCTGATAGATATCTCTAACATATGGCCACAGGCTAGGATAATCTGCAAACAGTTTCAAGTTCGGTTAGCCACAGGTATGTATGAATACCATGAAATCGTTCATCAATGAATTGCAAACCAACAAGCAATGAAAAAAACTTATCCATTTTTAAATGTGGTTTCCTCTCCAACCAACAATGCTTTTTTACATTTTCTCATCGGCTGGTGTTAGTATTTCAAGGAATATTACAGTTGACAGTAAAAATGCAAAGCATTATTTATGATAGTTTCACTTTGTGTTACGATTTGCAAATATACTATATATATGTATATCATTTCTGAGTCATCTCAGAAATAATCATTAACCTCGTTGTGTAATACAAACACAATATTGATAATATTAGTATTGTTAATAATGTCAGACAGAACATAGTGATATGTGTACTGATACGCGTATTGATACGTGTATTGATATGTGTGTTGATACGTTTATTGATCTGTTTATTGATACACGTATTGAAACGTGTATTGATAGGTGTATTGATACGTGTATTGATATGTGTATTGATACGTGTATTGATATGTGTTTTGATACGTTTATTGATACACGTATTGAAACGTGTATTAATATGTATATTGATACGTGTATTGATAGGTGTATTGACACGGGTATTGATACGTGTATTGATACGTGTATTGATACCTGTATTGATAGGAGTATTGATACATGTATTAATCCGTATATTAATATAGGTATTGATACGTGTATTCATACAAGTATTGATACGTGTAATATAACACAAATAAGTTGCTTTTCTAGTTAACCCACATTTGATTACCTAATGTAATTTTCCAATACCACGAAGATATATAATACTCTAAGAGCTGATATAGCAACCGACCGTGATATAAAATTCATACTGTCTTGTGTTCATTGTCTTGTTGAGGTTTAATTGGTTGCCTAGTGTGCTGTGATTATTTTGTTCTAAAAACATTGTTGCTTATTATTCGTAACAACATATTGAGAGAGAAAATGTAGTAATAATAGCCACCTATGATTCTTTTTCTGTTACACTTGAAGTGCTGCACATAAACCATGTCAAATCTGATAAGGGTAACAAACAGTCTCACATCGGCTTCCGTGAACTCACTTCCTGTCAAGTACCGGGTCTTACTCAGTATTTCCTCAGCCTGTCAGCAGAGAAATGAAAGTTCTATTGAACAGCATAACAGCTTAGGTTAGTAAAGCTAGTAGACCAATTCTCTCAGCAGCTCAAGTATATTAAATTAATAAATCAAATACTACTACATGGAGTTATTATCTAGTTCAATAACACTATTAGCGGACAACTAATTTACAAGTGAAACTGGTTAACCCATATTAAATATACCAGCTCTAATGCTACAGTCTGTGACAGGTTTTGTTGTCCGAGTTGTGTGGGAATAAAATAGAATCACTTGAAGCATAAAAAGAATTTGTAGCTTGAAAGTGGTTTAAATTTTATCGATTTGCTAAAATTATTGACATATTTAAAAGCAAGAAAATTTAACGAATAAGCTATAGTCTCTCCCTCATAAAAATTTACATGGTATGAAATTTAGTATTTTATTTCACACTAATACTTACCTATCATAGCAAGTAAACTATGAACATATCAAGATAGCAAACTGTGACTAAGCTGTCCAACTAGTAGGAAGTACCGAGTACGAACTACGAGGTACCATACCATACTTACCAAGTATGAATGAGAGCCAAAGACATAAAAAGGCATTATGAAATATTTAAGATTTGCTAGACTGTCCAACTATTATTAACTCTAGAAACCAGACTATCACGTGAGAGTAAATTTAAGCTTTCAAAATTTTATTCAATCATTACCCGGTCTAGAGCATTGAACAGCTCATGCACTGCCTTGTCATAAGCTTCCTGTGTCTGAGCAAAACCTGCCCGATACACTCCATTGTTTATTGATCTGCAACAAAAATGAACAGCTGAAAGATCAGTTGTAGTTATAAAGTATCCAAAAATCAATGTGACAACATCCTCAGCGTAATTAAATGATGTACTGTATAGCGATGCACTGCAAACACCTAGTATTATATCCTGTTTGCATGCTTCGAATGGGTTCGGAGTTCGTTTTACTCCAAAGGATAAAAATGGTAAAATCCAAACGCATTCGATTCTATTTCGCTTCGCTAAATTTTTCCGAAGGCATTCGCTGTGAGAAAGTGAGTCTACTTTATCAAGTTTTACTTAGAGGTACCTACAGGGTGAATCGTGAAAAAATATATAGGCTATAGTGAAATAGCAGTGTGCGAATTCATTGGCAGTGGGCAATTCCGAACCTGCTCGAAGAATTAGAACACAGTGATAGCCATATAACTAATCTACAGAATGAAACTTATATTATCAACTTACACCTTGTACATCAGTATATTCACAGTCAGAGAATCACATTGCTAGGGTCGGTCTATCTTGTACTCGGACACTTTTCGGATAAATCAGACACTTACGTATAAATCCACTCGTTGACACCGTCTATGCCAGCCCTCAGATGCTCCGGATAGAGATCCAGCTTCCTCTGTTCCTCCGTCTCACAGAATTCATTAAACTCAGCGCTGAGCATCCTGATTATCTCACTTGACTCATTGTTGACTATTTCTTTGTTTTTCTTGTCGTACAGAACTGGTACCGTGACTTTACCATTGAAGTTCTCTGATAAATATATGTTTACCTCATATCATTGTAAGAACTGACAAAGATACAAAAAATTAGGATACAACAGTATAGTATCAACTATAACCTGTTAATTGTTGCCTGAGTTTTTGGAGAAGACTTTTCCCACACTGTATCTCTTGTATATTTCATGTGGATAATCTTCTTATATTTACAGAGAGTGAATACATGTCAAGTTAGTACAGATTTGTGTTTGAAAAAAAACCACTTGGTGTCAGGCGCCAATACTGCAGCATTCCGTTATCCTTTAATGTGCATAAGACAGATATACAGTACGGCCACCACAGTTGTACTAGCTTTGTATTCAGCAATTCAGTAACCCATAAACACAGACTATCAGATAATCAAATTATTCATAGTCATAGAACTACTAAATTGTTATAGTATTACCAACCATAGAGCTACTAACCAAAGCATTCTCACCTGCACCGTGTTCTGTATAAACTTGTCTAAGACACGAGTAGCCATTGACTGAATCCGGAGTGCAGCCAGCAACCTGTATAAAGTACATATCACAACCTACAGGAAATATCATGTGTATAAAAGTCTAAATACTATGCACATTTTGAACAATAAAAAAGACAAATTGTTTAAAATAGGGAGTTACATGCTGGCACATATTACATGTATAATAAACCACAGAATTTTTGACTTTCATAGTTGGCCAACAAAACATAAGGTTGTGCACACTGGCTACATCACTGAGTTGTTTAAACTCTACCCCCAGAGGGTTCACTCCCTTTTATTCATCTCCAAGGGCTTGATGAAAAAAGCGCAGTTCATGAATAGCCCTTTCCACACAGTGGAAAGGGTTATTCATGAACAAAAAAGGGGCAATAAGTCTGCGGTGATGAAGTGATAAGGGGTAGTTTTTTTATTAATGTGTAAGTCAGTGGAAAGGGTGCATTTTATAACATCTCACACTAGCCCTTGGGGATGAATAAAAGAGAGTGAACCCCTAGGACTCTACCTCAGGATTGAACGACCAGCCCTTTTCTGTCATTAACCAGTCAACGACATCAACAGATATGGCTTTCTTTAATCCCTTTAGACTCCTCAGCATGAGTGTTCTGCTTGCCCAAGGACAAGCATAGCTCACATAAAGGTGATATCTTCCCGACTCTGGAGCAAATCTTGTGCTGCCATCAGCTGAAGAATGTAAAATATGTCACAGAGAAATACATTGGTGAGTTTAAGCCTGACTGAATTGTAGATTAGTGAGATAGCTACCTACCTTTGACCCAATTACGGTAGACAGAGGAGAGCCTTTGAAATGCTCCCTTTCCATCAACAGATTTAGCTAAAACCTCCTTTGACATATTCAAGCAACCTTGTAGCAAATTAACGGCTAGAGCTCTAATATATAAGGCACATTAATTAGTCTGCAGATTAATGTGGAATGTGGTTTATGCAGAACTATCAGCTAGTACAAAGTATTGACTAGCGCAAGCCTTAGTCTTGCTCTACAGCCGACACAATGGCTGCATATTTCATGCATATTTGAATTGCTAGCAAACAAAAGCCAAAGCTCTTGTTCCAACACCAAAGCCGACATCCCCTTTGTTTAAGCACTGCCATTCGTGAGTAGACAAATATTTTTTCCTGTAAAGAAATGACTCAGCAGTTTTGAAAAGTTATTATCTGCACTGGTTTTAACCGTAATATATTCTACTAAGAAACCAGTTATTGATTCCTTTCAGCTCAGATCAATTCTTGATTATTGCTTTGATACCATACAGCTCACTCTGTATTATAGATGTAACTGTCGAAATTTCATGACTCAGCTGTTTTCATTGAATTGCATCACAGTTTGGTACCCAGAAACCTTCAGCCTTACATTTATGTGTTATGTACATGCTTTAGGGTTATGATACCTGTAATGGACAGTTACAATCAGTATCTAAATTCCCTTAATGCTGAGGAGCTAAATGTGTTTTTAGGTATTTGCTGCTTAAAATACTCAAATCGTATCTCCAATCCGCACGATGCATTACATTCCTACTTACACATAAAAACTACTACACCTTATACCAGACACCAACATCTTAACAATTTACATTATAGCACAGCATAATGTTTATGCAATTTTTGTTTATGCAAAAAGAACTTCCTCTTTCAATACAGGTAATTTACTTTACAATTTTTTTTTGTCTCATGATTTAATTTGCTTTCAATGTCATAGGCTGGTGTGAATAAAGTTAATATCTATCTATATGAATAATAAATGAATACATTAATTTTAATTGCTTTTAAACTTATTCTAAATATTTTTAAAAATCTGCTGCTGGCTATGTATGAAACAAAACTTAAAAGAACAGTAAGTGTCACAAAAGATATATATTACATGACAAACTGACACTCAAATAACAACTCATGATGGTTTCCTTACTGCATCTTCTGGTAAAGTACATTTTCAGAGAGGATTCGATATTTATACAGGTATCCAGACAAAACACATTACCATTGAATTACAAATTTATAGAGGTATCCAGACAAAACACATTCTATGGAATTACATATTTATGGAGGTATCCAGACAAAACACATGCTATGGAATTACAAATTTATAGAGGTATCCAGACAAAACACATTTTATGGAATTACATATTTATAGAGGTATCCAGACAAAATGCATGCTATGGAATTACATATTCATAGAGGTATCCAGACAAATACATGCTATGAAATTACAATGCTATTATTTCATCAAAATTAATTTTTAGTCAGATACATTGACAAGTCAAAATAAATACACCATTTGTTTGCACCTTAGAGCCTATGTCTCCGCATAGATAGTTCCTGTGTTCTGACATTTAGTATAATGTGACAAGTGTGGTGCAGTACCTTTACAGATCTGCACCTAAAAATAAAAAGCTATTTGCCCCAATTTACTCATCTCTTTGATTCGCAGATTCAGTTTTGTAAGTCATCCTATCTATCTTTGTGGTTGAAAAAAAGACTGCATCGTACAGGATCTGAACTCGTATACACAAATAATAACCTCATCTCCTCAAGCCGTTGGGGCTTTTTAGCAAACCGTATTATGATTAAAATTATGGTATGACATCCTGACAACTACAAAGAGGATTTTGTTTAAGTAGCTTAATTGCTAGCAAAAATATAATTTACTCATCAATTGTCAGATTTACTGTGTAAAGGTTATTATGTTTGACATGTTTGCTTTCATTGATTTTAGTATGACATTTTGTTCTTTGATTTTGTATTCTTGTTTCCCATTATCTGAAGATGAACAAGATTATTTGATTTTGACCAAGCTTCAGAAGTATCATGTGTCTGTGTCCTATTGGTTAGTTTATCATATAATATTAATATCATGGAATCATGCGCACGAAAGAAAAACTATTGCAATGTTCAACGTTAAAATATATTCATACTCTGTAGACAATCAGAATTACTGTCTGAGCTCTATTAATAAAGCTAACATGGCACAATAGAGCTATTTATAAAATATTAAATCAAATTATTATCATAATAATAATAATCAAATTTATTTGTTTAAAAATTAAAATCAAATAAACAAGTACATTTTACAAATAAGCAATGTTTTTCATCAGTAGCCAAGACATGTTAAGAATATTTATGTTTAAAAGGAAATCTTTGGTAAATCATAGCACAAGCTCATCCGATCACTGGTTACATATTTATGCATTTCCGTTATTCAAATATTCTCTCTCTGATGTGGTTCCTCAAAGTCCAGAATAGGATTTATTGGCACTATGCCAAAAGGGTTAATGTGTTTATGGGACTTCTGAAACATAAATCAGTGTAGGCCCCTTTAGAGGGTGTACAAATGATCAACAATTATAAATACAAGTGGATGTTACCTGCTGAAATTTGGCTTAGATTTAAACTGCAAGTACTAACCAAGTAATGTTTGACAATATGCTCCATATTGACTGTCTCCTTAACACCTGGCATCTGATAGATATCTCTAACATATGGCCACAGGCTAGGATAATCTGCAAACAGTTTCAAGTTCGGTTAGCCACAGGTATGTATGAATACCATGAAATCGTTCATCAATGAATTGCAAACCAACAAGCAATGAAAAAAACTTATCCATTTTCAAATGTGGTTTCCTCTCCAACCATCAATGCTTTTTGACATTTTCTCATCGGCTGGTGTTAGTATTTCAAGGAACATTACAGCTGACAGTAAAAATGCAAAGCATTATTTATGATAGTTTCACTTTGTTTTACGATTTGCAAATATACTATACATGTAGGCCTATATCATTTCTGAGTCATTTTAGAAATCATCATTAACCTTGTTGTAATACAAATACAATATTGATAATATTAGTATTGTTAATAATGTCTGACAGAACATAGTGATATGTATACTGATACGTGTATTGATACATGTATTGATATGTGTATTGACACGTGTATTGACACGTGTATTGATACACGTATTGATACGTGTATTAATATGTATATTAATACGTGTATTGATAGGTGTATTGATACGGGTATTGATACATGTATTGATACGTGTATTGATACACGTATTGATACGTGTATTAATATGTATATTAAAACGTGTATTGATAGGTGTATTGATACGGGTATTGATACGTGTATTGATACGTGTATTGATACAAGTATTGATACGTGTATTAATTTGTATATTGATATAGGTTTTGATACGTGTATTCAATATTCATACAAGTATTGACATGTGTAATATAACACAAATAAGTTGCTTTTCTAGTTAACCCACATTTGATTACCTAATGTAATTTTCCGATACCACGAAGATATATAATACTCTAAGAGCTGATATAACAACCGTGATATAAAATTCATACTGTCTTGTGTTCATGGTCTTGTTGAGGTTTAATTAGTTGCCAGGGTGCTGTGATTACTCTGTTCTAAAAACATTGGTTTTTAATATTCGTAACAACATATTGACAGAGAAAAAAGGTACTAATAATAGCCACCTGTAATTCTCTTTCTGTTACACTTGAAGTGCTGCACATAGACCATATCAAATCTGATAAGGGTGACAAACAGTCTCACATCAGCTTCCGTGAACTCACTTCCTGTCAAGTACCGGGTCTTACTCAGTATTTCCTCAGCCTGTCAGCAGAGAAATGAAAGTTTTATTGAACAGCATGACAGCTTAGGTTAGTAAAGCTAGTAGACCAATTCTCTCAGCAGCTCAAGTATATTAAATTAATAAATCAAATACTACTACATTGAGCTGTTTTCTAGTTCAATAACACTATTAGTGATCAATTAATTTACAAGTGAAACTGGTTAACCCGTATTAAATCTACCTGCTCTAATGCTACAGTCTGTGACAGGTTTTGTTGTCTGAGTTGTGTGGGAATAAAATAGAATCACTTGAAGCATAAAAAGAATTTGTAGCTTGAAAGTGGTTTAAACTTTATCGATCTGTTAAAGTTATTGATATATTTAAAAGCAAGAAAATTTAACGAATAAGCTTTAGTCTCTTCCTCATAAAAATTTACATGTTATGAAATCTAATATTTTACTTCACACTAATACCTACCCCCTCATAACAAGTAAACTCTGAACATATCAAGATAGCAAACTGTGACTAAGCTGTCCAACCAGGTCAAGAACAAATCTTTAGGACTTCGAATAAATTTGATTTTTTTGTTAATTGATTTTTTGATAAATTTGATTTATTGACTCACTAGCTGCGCTTCCCGACGTTGCCCGGGTTTAAGAATCAGCTTATAAACAATGAGAAGTGATGAGAGTTGCCTACCACTTGCTATTAGCCTGGCACATTGCCAATGGAAACTTCCAGTAAGCTAATTAACAAGCGCCAGGCTTCTAATGACGGTGCGCCATGACGTTGCATCAGCGTTGTCCACCTACACATATACAAGGAGGGACACACATACACACCTACTTGGAGAAATATGTATACAGATTTTGTGAAGGTGAAATGTCTGTAAATTTTGTCCTATATCCTTTTTTCCTTTTTATCACTTTTCAGTATCAGTGGCTTACTTGCTTTGATTTGCCAGATACATATATTTCTTGCGTTCAACAGTCATAAAAAATTATAATTTGAGCTACCAGGATAAGTATTTTAGCTACTACCAGCATCGTCGCAATTTAAGCTACTATAACTAGAGCAACTAGCAGTTTCACACGATATACGAATGAGAACCAAAGACATAAAAAGGCATTATGAAATATTTAAGATTTGCTAGACTGTTCAACTATTATCAACTTTAGAAACCAAACTTATCACGTGAGAGTAAACTTGAGCTTTCAAAATTTTATTCAAACATTACCCGGTCTAGAGCATCGAACAACTCATGAACTGCCTTGTCATAAGCTTCCTGCGTCTGAGCGAAACCTGCCCTGTACACTCCAATGTTTATTGATCTGCAACAAAAATGAACAGCTGAAAGATCAAATGTTGTTATAAAGTATCAAAAAATCAATGTGACATCATCCTCAGCGTAGTTAAATGATGTACCGTATAGCAATGCACTGCAAACACCTAGTATTATATCCTGTTTCCATTCTTCGAATAGGTTCAGAGTAGCTTTTACTTCAATTCATAGAAATGATAAAATCCGAATGCATTCAATTCCATTTCGCTTAGCTAAATTTTTTCGAAAGCATTTGCTGTAAGAAAGTGAGTCTACCTTATCAAATTATACTTAGGAGTATACAGCGTGAATCCTGGAAAAATATATATAGTGAAATGGGAGGGTGCGAATTCATTTACAGAGAGCAATTCCAAACTTGTTCGAAGAATAGAAACACAGCCATATAACTAATCTATATCATGAAACTTTTATATCATCAACTTACATCTTGTACACCAGTATGCTCACAGTCAGAGAATCACAACACCAGGGCCTGTGTATCTTGTACTGTATATCAGACACTTACGTATAAATCCACTCGTTGACAGCGTCTATGCCAGCCCTCAGATGCTCCGGATAGAGATCCAGCTTCTTCTGTTCCTCCGTCTCACAGAATTCATTAAACTCAGCGTTGAGCATCCTGATTATCTCACTTGACTCATTGTTGACTATTTCTTTGTTATACTTGTCGTACAGAACTGGCACCGTTACTTTACCATTGAAGTTCTCTGACAAATATATGTTTACTTCATATCATTGTAAGAACTGACAAAGATACAAAACAATTAGGATACAACAGTATAGTATCAACTATAACATGTTAACTGTTGCCTGCATTTTGGGAGAAGACTTTTCCCACACTGTATATCTTGTATATTGCATGTGGATAATCTTCTTATATTTACAGATAGGGAATTTATGTCAAGTTAGTACACAATGTACTTGAAAAGAAACCACTTGGTGTCAGGCACTGATACTGC
This sequence comes from Watersipora subatra, assembly GCF_963576615.1. Classification (NCBI taxonomy): domain Eukaryota; kingdom Metazoa; phylum Bryozoa; class Gymnolaemata; order Cheilostomatida; family Watersiporidae; genus Watersipora; species Watersipora subatra. Next base: position 53,592,032 of record NC_088716.1, read on the forward strand.
AGCATTCTGTTACATTTTAATGTGCATAAGACAGATATTATACGGCTAGCACAGTTGTACTAGCTTTGTATTCAGCAATTCACTAACCCATAAACACAGACTATCAGATAATCAAATCATTCATAGTCATAGAACTACTAGATTGTCATAGCATTACCAACCATAGAGCTCCTAACCAAAGCATACTCACCTGCATCATGCTCTGTATAAACTTGTCTAAGACACGAGTAACCATTGACTGAATCCGGAGTGCAGCCAGCGACCTGTATAAAATACATATCACAACCTACAGGGAATATCACGTGTATAAAGATCCAAATACTATGCACATTCTGAACAATAAAAAAAGACAAGTTGTTTAAAATAAGGAAATATATGCTGGAACACATTATAATAAACCACAAAAGTTTTGACCTTCATAGTTGGCTAACAAAACACATAACACTGTGCACACTGGCTCCATCACTGAGTTGTTTAAACTCTACCTCAGGATTGAACGACCAGCCCTTCTCTGTCATTAACCAGTCAACGACATCAACAGAGATGACTTTCTTTAATCCCTTTAGACTCCTCAGCAAAAGTGTTCTGCTTGCCCAAGGACAAGCATAGCTTACATAAAGGTGATATCTCCCCAACTCTGGAGCAAATCTTGTGCTGCCATCAGCTGAAGAATGTAAAATATGTCACAGAGAAATACATTGGTGAGTTTGAGCCTGACTGAATTGTAGATTGGTGAGATAGCTACCTACCTTTGACCCAATTACGGTAGACAGATGCAACCCTTTGAAATGCTCCCTTCCCATCAACAGATTTAGCTAAAATTTCCTTTGACATATTTAAGCAACCTTGCAGCACACTTTATGAAGACACGAGGTTAACTAATACGCTCTCTCTAGAGCGCCACTATATAAGTACATTAATTAGCCCTCAGATTAATGTGGAATGTGATTCATGCAGAACTATCAGCTAGTACAAACTATTGACTAGCGCAAGCCTTAAGGTCCGGCCACACGTAACGAATTATTCGTTTAATCTGACCGAATCCACGAATTTCACAGAATTCACAGATTTATTCTGCCGAATATCATAGATTCGTCTGAGCTGTGCATGCACACCGAATTCGTTAACGAAACGTTTTTAATTGGCTAACCAATTGTTTTTAGCGAGCACGGTTCTAGTAGCTTTGACAAGTGGTATAGTCCAAGACACGTACGACGACCCACAATAAAAGTATGACCGCGATATGACTTGATACATACGATGCAACGGCCTATGTGCGCTATTGTTGGTTCTTTCTCGTTGGTTCACCATGACAGGAACTTCTCATCGTGTATCCAGAATTTTATTTTAGATGTTTTAAAAACTATGAATTATTTCTTTTTCAATAATAATAATTTATTTTATGCAACAAAAGCTCCGGCGCAAAAACAGTCGCTATCTCTAGCGCATATAGGCAGTTGCATCGTATGTATCAAGTGATATCACGGTCATGCTTTTATTGTGGGTCGTCGTACGTGTCTTGGACTATACCACTTGTCAAAGCTACTAGAACCGTGCTCGCTAAAAAAAATTGGTTAGCCAATTAAAAGAGTTTCGTTAACGAATTCGGTGTGCATGCACAGCTCAGACGAATCTATGATATTCGGCAGAATAAATCTGTGAATTCTGTGAAATTCGTGGATTCGGTCAGATTAAACGAATAATTCGTTACGTGTGGCCGGACCTTTAGTCTTGCTCTACAGCCAACACAATGGCTGCATATTTCATGCATATTTGAATTGTTAGCAAACAAAAGCCAAAGCTCTTGTTCCAACACCGAAGCCGACATCACCTTTGTTTAAGCACTGCCATTCGTGAGTAAACAAATATTTTTTTCTGTAAAGAAATGACTCAGCAGTTTTAAAAAGTTATCATCTGCACTAGTTTTTACCGTAATATATTATAATAGGAAACCAGTTATAGACTCCTTTCGGCTCGGATCAATTCTTGATAATTTCTTTGATACCATACAGCTCACTCTGTATTATAGTTGTAACTGTCGAAATTTCATGACTCAGCTGTTTTCATTGAATTGCATCACAGTTTGGTACCAAGAAACCTTCAGCCTTACATTTATGTGTTATATACATGCTTTAGGGTTATGATACCTGATATGGACAGTTACAATCAGTATCTAAATACCCTTTATGCTGAGGAGCTAAATGTGTTTTTAGGTATTTGCTGTTTAAAATACTCAAATCGTATCTCCAATCCGCACTATGCATTACATTCCTACTTACATATAAAAGCTACTACACCTTATACCAGACACCAACATCTTAACAATTTACATTATAGAACAGCGTTATGCAAAAAGAGCTTCCTCTTTCAATACAGATAATTTACTTCACTATTTTTTGTTTTTGTCTCATGATTTAATTTGCTTTCAACCTCATTAGCTGGTGTGAATAAAGTTAATATCTATCTATATGAATAATAAATGAATACATTAATTTTAATTGCTTTTAAACTTATTCTAAATATTCTTAAAAATCTGCTGCTGGCTACGTATGAAACAAAAGTTAAAAGAACGGTAAGTGTCACAAAAGATATATATTATGTGACAAACTGACACTCAGATAACAACTCATGATGGTTTCCTTACTGCATCTTCTGGCAAAGTACATGTTCAGAGAGGATTCGATATTTATTGAGGTATCCAGACAAAACACAATGCTATGGAATTACATATTCATAGAGGTATCAGACAAAACACATGCTATAGAATTACATATTTATAGAGGTATACAGAAAAAAGGCACATGCTATGGAATTACATATTCATAGAGGTATCCAAACAAAACACATTCTTTAGAACTACATATTCATAGAAGTATTCAGACAAAACACATTTTATAGAATTAAATATTTGTAGAGGTATCTAGACAAAACACAATGCTATGGAATTATATATTCATAAAAGTATCAGACAAAACACATGCTATGGAATTACATTTATAGAGGTATCCAGACAAAATACATGCTATGGAATTACATATTTATAGAGGTATACAGACAAAACACAATGCTATGGAATTACATATTCATAGAGGTATCAGACAAAACACATTCTATGAAAATACATATTCATAGAGGTATCCAGACAAAACACATGCTATGGAATTACATATTTATAGAGGTATACAGACAAAACACAATGCTATGGAATTATATATTCATAGAGGTATCAGCAAAAACAAATTTTATGAAACTACATATTCATAGAGGTATCCAGACAAAATACATGCTATGGAATTACATATTTATAGAGGTATACAAACAAAACACAATGCTATGGAATTACATATTTATAGAGGGATCAGACAAAACACATTCTATGAAACTACATATTCATAGAGGAATTCAGACAAAACACATTTTATAGAATTAAATATTTGTAGAGGTATCTAGACAAAACACAATGCTATGGAATTACATATTTATGGAAGTATCAGACAAAACACATGTTATGGAATTACATTTATAGAGGTATCCAGACAAAATACATGCTATGGAATTACATATTTAATAGAAATATCTAGACAAAGCACATGCTATGGAATTACATACTTATAGAGGTATACAGCCAAAACACAATGTTATCGAATTACAATGCTACTATTTCATCAAAATTAATTTGTAGTCAGATACATTGACAGATCAAAAGAAATACACCATTTTTTGCACCTTAGAGCCTATGTCTCCGCATAGCTAGTTCCTGTGTTCTGACATTTAGTATGTGACAAGTGTGGTGCAGTACCTTTACACACCCGCACCCAGGAATAAATAGCTATTTGCTCCAATTTACTCATCTCTTTGATTCGCAGAATTAGTTTTCTAAGTCTTACCATCTGTCTTTGACATTATGATGTACTTATATTAATAAAATCAAGCTGTGAAACACAAAGCACTAAAATTGCCACATTTTTTGCAACAAATGTAACTTGGCCGTTTTTCAAATTGATCCTATTGATGTGCAGTTGACTTAAGATCCCAGAATAACTTCACACCTCCAAAGAGCGCGCCATGTAGCTGAATACCAGATCCCTATAGCGCAAACGAACTGACTAAAGAGAACACAAAAAGATCTACTCCAAGCAACAGAGTTTTATCAGTAAGGTATGATTATAGAGATCAGATAATAATATAGAACAGCAGGTGTAACAAAGCTAGACCGATTGTTACTCTCTACCATCTGTGCGATTATTGGGGGAGTAGGTAGGGGTTTGAGCATTAGTTGACAAATTATAACTATCAAACATTATATCTGGGTAAGGCTTTTCGTCGACAAAAGAATCAAGCCTAGCTTGGCCATATATATTTTTAAAACTTGAAAACAGAATTTTTTAACAGAAAGCTCATTAGCTCGGACCGCGTACTGGTATTTTACATAGAGGTATCTTTGCTTTTGATAGCCTGATATCCTAGTTTTTTCTTTAGCATTAAATAGCAAATCACTAGATTAATTGGTAACCTCTTGGTACTACTTTGTGCTACACGGGAAGATGCGCTGTGATAGGTTAAATATCTAGTTGTTCCTAGGATGTTATGCAGTGTAAGATACTGCCAATGTTATGAACGGTTATTAACTGTGTGAAATATCATAGCTTATTTCCCAAGAACAGTTAAGATGTTTGTGTCTAGATCTCTAGCTTCATACTGAAACCGTTTTTGATTCGTGTTACAAAAATAAGTTGTTTTAACTTATTATTATTTGTTGGTAAAATAACTACATTGTCCAACAATTTGTATAAGTGATGATATCATGTACATACATGCCAGGTATTGTCTTATCTGGCATGTATGTTAATGACATCTGACATATCTGATATGTCAACATTTGCATGTACAGTATATGACACTGACGCCATCTGAAAGTTGACAGTAAAAAGTCAACTGGCAGTAGTGGGGTGATACAATATATATGTACTAACGAATAAGTACAATTGAAAGGTAATCGCTTTCCTTGTATTTATATATAACTTACTCAAAAAGTGCTTGTTGTAAAATGAAGACATACACAAGCATGTTTAAACATGTCTTTATAAGTGGCTTAATTATAGTAAACTAACACGAGGACTCAATGATATTTAAAATTTTGAAATAAGTTGCATCTAAGTTGATCTCTTGAGAAATGCGCATGTCTCAAGATGTAGAGAAGAACAGACTGAAACCTCATAACTAGAGGGTAAATATTAATTGAAAAATTATATTGTAATAATTATATTAGATCCAACTAATCAATTTTTTTAAATCAAAAGTAGCATTGATTAACAATTTAGTGTAAAATAGATAAATGTTAAAGGATTACCCATGCATATATAGAACAACTGAACCATGGATAAACAATCAACAAGACTTCACATAAATAATATGATTAGCTAATTCCAACATGCACTTTAATACACCAAACTTAATAAGTATATATAATCTTAAGGTAACCAGCACCTATTAACTGCACAACATACCAAATTCAATTTTTATAATGAAATGACTTCACTTATACTTGCGCTACATGTAAAATATGACAGACAAAATTGGGAAAAAAATGGGTTTGTGTGGTAATTGTCTCCCCTGTCTACATATTTTCTCTGTGATGAGGCTCTTCGAAGTCAATGAGAGGATTTATGGGCACAATACCGAAAGGATTGACGTGCAGCATATTAGCCTACAAACAAAAAACTAGTTTGAGCGAAATATTACAACCCTTATATTATGTTTATACTTTATGACCAATAAAATAAATAATATAAAGTGTATATATTTTGTGATAATTGAGAAATGTTTTAAAGAAATATAAGTAAATATACTATCAACACCACTAATTTGTTTCTCTATGTAAAGCAAGTCTTTGTGTCAAAGTTTCTATAGCTATGCTAGTATTAGCCTCAAATCACACCATGTTGTGTCATTACATCATGTGAACATAATATTTTGTTTGCTTAATATAATGAGACCACACAATGGGATTTTTTGGCCAGTTTTAAAGTAGTGTGTTTTCTTTACGATGAAGCATCTTTCAATTTGGTTTTCTAGAAGACGCTTTATTAATTTAGTTATCAGATTAAATCCAAGAAGATTATCTTAAGCCCATAGTAAATGTCTGATGATAGTGCAAACGATAACAGAAAAACTATGAATGACATAGTCGAATCATATTTTTAGTGAACCTCTAAAACTATTAGCATATAAACTCCTCTTGATGCTGAAAAACTCAGGTGATGACTCACAAATACTACAACTCAAATTTCATTGCAGATAAAAGCGCTATGTCTAGCTGTTTCAACTGAGCCATGTTCATTTAACTAATCACCTGCATGACTTGTCACTTATTGCCATTCATTAGCTCATAAAGAGTTCTCAACTGCCACGAATGGTTAATGAAACCAACCAAGGTTGTTTACCACCTATTTTGTAAGAGATTAGTTGATAATCACGCATACCATCCATGACATTCAGAAGCAATAGCAAAAACGTAGGAAAGATGGTTGAAACCATTGAAGGCTTATCATAAACTCAACTTCAAGTGCATTCCTGATAAATGCATATACTTACATAATAAAGCTGGACTATATGATTCATATTAATTGTTTCCTTAACTTCTGGAATCTGGTAAATATCTCTGACATACGGCCACAAGTTGGGATAATCTGTAAACGGTGTGAAGGCCTGAGGTGAGTGAACGGAACAACAAATATTCAGTGGTGTTTATCAAGGATATCCAGCTATCTGGAGTTGTTTTTCCAAATGAAGAGGAGATATTTATAAAACAAGCCATGAAATGACTTAACAGCTTTGTATAAAAGCAATATTCTTTATCTTTTGCAATATAATGGCAAAAAAAGAAAATGTAGTAATAATAGCCACCTATGATTCTCTTTCTGTTACACTTGAAGTGCTGCACATAGACCATATCAAATCTGATGAGGGTGACAAACAGTCTCACATCGGCTTCTGTGAGCTCACTTCCTGTCAAGTACCGTGTCTTACTTAGAATTTCCTCAGCCTGTCAGCAGAAGAATAAGTTTCGAGGCAATCAGCAACTGGTTAGCAAATAAATATCTGATAATATTAATTATCAGATATTAATCTGATATGTTAATAAAATAAATCATCTGAAGTGTCTGTTCAAAGACTTCCACCCACCTTTGTCCGCTTTTGTTCGCTTAAAGCATCAAAGATTTTAATTTGCATTTAAAAGATGAACTTACACAAAATTTTAGCAGATTTTATCAGAAAGTATCGATATTTTCAATCATTTCTGATCGTTTTAATAGTTTGAGGCATCTGACTGCCAGGATGTTTCATGATTAAAATCAACAAAACTTGACCGCCGTTAAAACGCTCAAAAGAAAAATATGTCTCCAAAAATGATGTCAGTAGTCATGTTTCATGTTTGTCCCTCTTGTTATGATATCGGATATTGTGTTTAAGTTGCAGTGTTACGCGTCTCTAGAGACATATTTAATATGTACTTGCTCTTGATTATCAAAAGAAAACTTCAAATATAACTTCAGAGATAATTCTATAGATGGTTAAAATAATTTAAAGATGGGTTTGGTAGGTTAGAAATTGTCCAACTTTCCTCTAGATGCTGTGTAAACATATGACCACCCGAGGCTGATGAAATCAACTGATGAAATATTTATCACCTCTAAACAATATGCACAATGCTGCAGGCAGTTTTGGCGACGCATTCTTCATCTGAGCGTTTTAACAATGATCAAATTTTGTAGATTTTAATCTAGAAACATCCCGGCAGTCAGATCACCTTAAACATCAAAACAACCGCACATGATAGAAAAATATCGATACTTTCTGATATCTACTAGAATTTTGCGCACGCTCATCTGCAACTAGTTTGCTTTGTCCCTGTAACTGTCACTCATTTTAGCCTATTTTAGCCTACCCATGCCAAAGACACTCATCAAGCACTGAAAGAAACTAGATGATACTAAAATACCCAGAGCGAGCCAATTTACTCTAAGTAGAGGTATGCAGACAAGCTTTAGCAGGTATATTTATTCTAAGTAGAGGTATGCAGACAAAGCTTTGGCAGGTATATTTACAATAAAGATAAGTAGGTTTACTTCCTACCCGATCTAGAGCAGCAAATAGCTCGTGTACTGCCCCATCATAGGCCTCCTGCGTCTGGGCAAATCCAGACCTGTACACTCCATTATTAATCGACCTGCAGTAGATAAACACCACTTCATCAAAAAGTAACAGAAACTCGAAGCTAATCTACCCTATACTCATGTTATTAAAATACACATATAACACTTAATGAAGCCTGGTTTTCATGTATGGCTTGCAAAGCTGCATAGCTTCACCTGTTATTGGGCCATGTTAATAATACACAGCGATTCTCACAGATTTTATGCACAAAATGTCTCAGGATGGCGAAAGATTTTACTGTGTAACCAATTTTACTTTTGCTAAACCAACTGTTAACTGACTAGAAATTCCACTGTCATACAGTCCACGACCAAAGTGATATTGGAAAAAAGAAAGCGTACTGATGGTTGAGAAACGCAATATTAGCAGTCAAATGGCACTGCTGTGCAATAGGATAACTGCAATGGTAGCTGTAATGTACTGGGTGTGGGTGTTATTATATACAACAAACAGCAATAATGAAAGGAAAAGATTATATGTTTATATCTCTCCCCGCAATAGGAGAAATGCAATATTGGCCAATATTAGAAGTAAAATGCACTGATATTATTAGAATAATCAATATTATTAATATAGTAATAATATAAAACCAACGCACAATTTTGTTTACATTTAAAAACGTCATAGTTAGCGATATCAAGAAGTTGTGATATTTATATAGATTTTTAGAAAATCTGTACTACGTAGTCATTGTTCTGTAGTCATCCAAACTTATAATTAAATATCGTAATAATCTCATAAGAATCGTTAGAAAAAATATCGTCATTTCCTTTACTTACACTGCGTTGGACATCAGTTAGAATACCAAAGTACTCCAGTGTCTAAAATGTCAATTTGAAATCGGCAAAAATGAAACGATTTCAGTACTCCTACATTAATTACAGAAACCGTCGACAATGCCATAGACTGGTGAAATGTGCACGTTATTTTTTCGCGAAATGCGCACGATTTAATCGTTCTATTCTCTGTCGCCCGGCGTTTCAATTTCCGGTCTTAACTTTTAATAAACCAAGCTTTTCAAGCATTTTGTGAAGATTTTCGTTTAAAGAAATCTGTCTATTTGTGTATAATCCGATCAGATGGGTAAGTTTTTAGAGAATTTCGATAATTTACAAAGACTTGGTAACATATTTAAATAGGCTTATATGTGTTTTGTATCGTTATTATACTTTAACTAATCTACAAAATGGTGGTTAAATTTGTTGATGAAATTTTAATACAAGGGCGTCTCATTGTTGATGAATAATTTTCGTAAGTTGTGTGCACATGCATTTATCATAAAAACTCCCAAACTTCGCATCCGCTCGTTTGGTCGTGGGATAACTCTTAACTCCTGTGTGATGAAATGGTTGGTTTTGATGAGAAAACTGAAATTAAATATGCAAGGCTTAACAATTTGAATTATTATGCATGCGAAACTGCTTGTACCGATTTCTTGACCAGAACATTAACCATTGCTGATAAAAATGACTATTTACAATAATGTATTAATTCAAAAATGAGAGCTGAACATGACATGAACATGAACTGATCTACCAACCCTCACTCAGTCCGGGTGCAGATCCACATCTTTTATATATCTCGAATAACTGTTTTCTTTAAATTAGAAAAACACAAAATATACATCTACCGTACTTTTCAGACTATTAGCCGCTACTTTTTTCTGATGATTTGAGCCATGAGGCTTATATAAGGGTGCGGCTATATTGTGGCTTTTTCTTTCACCGCTAGGGCACATTAACAAGAATCTTCGGTTAGTGCGCCTTTAGCGGTGAAAGAAAAAATGAAACAATGCCAAACGGTACTGTTCCGTTAGACACTAAGTTAAAAAGCGTCGGTTAATACGAAACAGTACCGTTAGGCGCTGTTCCGTTTTAAACAGCAAAGTTGCTGCCGTGTTAAAAAGCACCGTCCTGAGCTCTGCGGCCTATAAAAAGGTGTGGCCTATGTATTGTTTTATCATTTTTTGGAAAATAAAACAGATACGGCTTATATAGGGGTGCGGTTTATAGTCCGAAAAGTACGGTATTTATTTGTTGGTGCTGGAGAAATATGAATACCCAACTAAATTTCATAATACCAACAAATAAAAACATTATACTTCTTTCCCTTACAGTGGGTGATACGTTTCAGCACTATAGATGTGAAGAGCGACACACATTATTGGCATTTGGACTGCAGCAAGATGTTAATAATTCATGTCAAATTATCAGCTACTTCACTCAAGTATGAAAAAAGTAATTCATCATCATTATATTTCATTATACGGTATATTCACACGAGGGGTAAAACCTAGTTCAGTTGTTAGTCTCTTAGGCTAAGATTCTATTAACATGGTCAACTCTCTATAGCAGACTGGTAGAAACTTCGAAAGTCAGCAGTTGTCAATCCAAATACTTTAGCTCTACATCAGTGATGCTATGAGAATCAATGAATCTCTACTTTCCACCCAGTATACTATCAATGAGACAACATCTTACATGAAATACTTTGACATATTCTAATAACTATGTGTCCATCTTGTACTGTATCGCAGACACCTACGGATAAATCAGACACTTACGTATAAGTCAGACATTTACGGATAAATCAGACACTTACGTATAAGTCAATCACTTACGGATAAATCCACTCATTGACAGCGTCTATGCCAGCCCTCAGATGTTCTGGATAGAGATCCAACTTCTTCTGTTCCTCCGTCTCACAGAATTCATTAAACTCAGTGTTGAGCATCCTGATTATCTCACTTGACTCATTGTTGACTATCTCTTTGTTTTTCTTGTCGTACAGAACTGGCACTGTCACTCTTCCACTGTATGAATCTATGTTACATATAATATCTAATTAGTTATATTACTTGAAGTTAAATATTATTACATCTAAATAGACAAGGAAAACGAAACCTCTCTTCAGCGAACAAATATCTATGGTAACCTACATTCTTTCCGTATCCAATGACATACATGTGACACCAGAAGCAAACATACGTTGACAGGAGGTAACAGGTATAAAAATGTTAGCCTCAAGAATTAGAACTATCAAAGAATAAAGAGACGGTGTAGTGAATAAAATGTCAACCCTTGATGACCAGTGATGTGTTAACATTGTCAAGTAGCCCAAAGCCATCAATAACGTAAAACTAAATTTGCCTTCCTGCCATATACTGACAAGAGGTAACTAATGTCCTAGTTGATGGACATAATCAAATGTGACATCTTTGCCAAAAATGAAACATCTGCTAGTAGCATAACTTAAGCTAGTACCAATTGTAATGGTATGTTGATACAGAAAGTTTGATTTAAAAAAATATAAATGTAATATATAATATATACATGTATAATACAAATAAAATCTTTATATGATATGCTGATAGTCTTTGGACAGAAAATTGATTTATATTCAACATATAACAACATTTACCATTCTAACTTTTAAACTACAATGTACATATCATGAAAAAGTGTTTTGTCTTTTTCAACAATGAGAAGTAGTGAGAGTACGTTTAATAATGTGAGTGGACAGCTTCTCGGGACGTTATGCTATGACCTGCATCATACGCAAATCTGTTAGGTATTTGCTCTCATATACTGACTTATATTGGCAAGGTAGCAATTCAATTTCTGTGGTCTAGTGGATAGCGCGTCGGTCTGGTGAACGGCAGAGTCCGAGATCGCATCTTCTTCAGTATGGAATCGTTATCTCAAGATTTTAAGATCTATAGCTGAAGTGCGTACACACATATTTTGAAAATATTTATATTATTAGATAGATATTGTACATTTACCTGAATCATTTCAAAATGTATTTTACAGTACTGAACTTTTGGCTCAACATACCAACAACATTTGTAATATAAACTTTTGAGGAGTAGAGCTCAGGGCAGAGTTTAAAAATATAAAAAATTGTTGAACAATAACTATTTGTTAAAACTGTAAATTGCTTATCATAATATGTCTCTAATTAGCACTACTGATGAATGTGACTCACCATCTTGTGACCTATAAAGTTCTTTCAGGGTTGAGAAACCATTTATTGTATCGGCAGTACATCCTGGAAGCTGTAACAGTTATGGAGCATCTCACAATGCCAAGTCATCAACAACATGTTGGAATTAATTAACAATTAAATTAATTATCAATTAAAATTGCAAAGCTCTCATTTCATTTCTGCTATTCAGTATGATGACCTAAGAGTTATTAGTTCTCCACATCTTACATACAGTCATGCCTCGATACCCGAATGTCCCAACAGACAAGAAAATCGAGATACAAGAAAATTGAGATACAAGCCAAGTTCCGAGCCTGTTACTGCCTTGAGATACGAAAAAACCTTTGTGATACGAGCCACCTCTCGATGGCCATTAAATGGGCAAGCATGCGAGAGGGCACTTTCAAAAAAAGCATAGCTCAGTTTTTTGTCATATCAGTTTAAACAAAATTTTAAAAGTTAAAACTTATAGTGAAAGTGAGGCAAAAGAGCCGTAAACTGATAATAAAAAATTAAGATGATACCACAATTAAAGTTAAGTAAAAGATTAAAACTTACTTCAAGTGTGTGTTTAGTAAAATAAACTCATTGAAGTTAAACTCAAAGTTTATGTTGTGTTATGTAGCGTGACAAAAGTCTAGAGTGTCAAACGTGTTGCTGTCAAGTCTCTCACACCGTCGTTAGTCACTATGTATGTATCGAGGGTATGAACTCCGTGCAGTATTGTACATAGTAATGTTACATTTTATTGGATATCAAGAGCTAACTAGGTAACTGTTTTGTTTTGTGAGCGTAGGTACTTTAATACAAAAGCTAAAAACATGTGTTCCGATGTAATGTCCTGTGATTAGGTGATTTTTCAATGTATGGGAGCTGATTAATTTTTATGTAGTTATTATATATAGGAACTAGTGCCTTGAGATATGAGCGCATTAACATACGAACGCAGTCCCGGAATGCATTAAGCTCTTATGTCGAGATATGAGTGTATGACGAGTTCTACCAGTTTCATTTAACTCTCCATTTTGTTTTTGCAAGTCAAGACTCTAAAGCAATTAGCCAAGTGTGGTACAAAATACAACAGAAATCTAGTATAATAGAGAATATAATAAAACATTACACTGAGAAATCTACAAAAAAGTGACCAGCTGCAAGTTGATATTTACCTCAGGATGAAACGCCCAGCCGCCCTCCACTCTCTTGTAGCTTACAATATCAAGCGAAATGGTCTTCTGTAAGCCTTTGAGATTTCGTACTATCATAGTCCTGTTAGCCCAAGGGCAACCATAGCTAACATATAGGTGATACCTGCCAGCTTCTGGAATAAATCTTGTACTACCATCAGCTAAAAAATTTCAAGGGTTTATTGAATCGCAAAAATTGAACATACTTGGAGCCGGAAAGAAGAAACTAAGGAAATCAAACTGGAAGAAGGAAGCTTTGGTGTGGAGGCTACAGCTCACTTTTGCATAAATTTATGTAGCCAGTTTTTGCATGCATCGCGCCATAACAAATTCTATGCAAAGGGCACTACGTTTGATGTAGCAGAAAGTACAATAGTTACACGCATATATGTATATACTAGCTAACAGTGCAATACTATTATTCCTGACTATTCATAATAGCTAAATATAGTGAAATTATTACACTATTATATTATTACTATTATATTATTATTATTGTTTCTAGCGAAATGCTAGTATTGATTTTTTGCTTTCTTTACGTATTTTCCTTTCGCTAGCTTTGTTTATCTATATACAGTCAAACATGGATAACTCGAACTTCACCGGACCGAACGAAAGTGTTCGAGTTATCAGAGCGTTCAAGTTATCAGAGCACTGTCACAAGTCCATGTATTTATTTATTTATCAGTAGATACATGTACATATACAAACTATAATACAAATCAAACGCATAAATGGCTTGTTTCAAATTAAATGCTTCTAATGTAAAGTTTAAAACTTTTTTTTATCAAAAAGTATAGAAATTTTTCTATCCCTTGAGATTGGTTTGTTGTTTGAGGTGATGTTATTGCCAGGACGTTTTTTAAATTAAAATTGGCAAAACTTGATCGTTGTTGAAATGCTCAAAGACATTTTTTTCTTTTGAGCGTTTTAACCAAGATCAATTTTCCCGATTTTTCTTGAAGTTTATGCGAAGGTTACCCCACTTTTCCTTGCTTCCGAAGGGCCATCGCTAAGCGGATGTTTGGTAAAAATCAAATTTTACCAAACCTTTAGAAAAGTCGTTGACAAAAATATTTAGCCGATGGTGGTAATAACGACGCTTAGGAATTACGAAAAGTTGAGGTCTACCTCTATGGCTTGGAATAAAGTGATTTTCTAAAGCGATAACAACCATTTTGGTAGCCATTGGGCAAAAAACTGTTCGAGTTAACAGAGTTGAGGTCGAGTTATCTAAAGCAATTTATCATTACGTGGGAACGGACCAAAGAAACCGTTCGAGTTAACCATGTGTTCAAGCTATCCGAGGGCGAGCTATCCATGTTTGACTGTACGTGGGAACGGACCAAAGAAACCGTTCGAGTTAACCATGTGTTCAAGCTATCCGAGGGCGAGCTATCCATGTTTGACTGTATATATTTCTCAAAGTCCATGTGTTGAAAATCCGTCTGGTGGAAATCCGGCTATAGCTATTATTAGAACAGCTGAGCTGGACAACAATACAGACTCAAAGTCATGGCTTACCCTCATTGGAAGCCTAACCTTATTAACTAGCTTAGTGGAGTTTTCCATTGGCAATATGCCAGGCTACTAGCTTGAAAGGTACAGTTGGTTGACAAAGTTTTAAAACCTTTACAGTTGCTTTTATTTTTGTACTTTGAAATTTATAATGGCAAATGTTGTTATATGTTAAATACAAATCAATTTTCTGTCCGAAGACTTCTATTACACGGGCAACGCCAGGTGGCACAGCTAGTCAGAAAATAAATCTGGCAACACATAGTATGTAAGCAGATGCTTCTTTATTGAAAATGGACAACAATGCTGAATCTCCCCAAGTAACTATGCTGATGGAAATACAGTAAGAATAGACTGAGTGTTTTAGATTATAAAGTATACTGCAGGTAACTGTAAAATGCAGCCATTTCTGAGCATGCACACCATATTACCCAACTGGCATCATGCATATAATTGGTTGAAACAGACGATATGTCGTTTAAGGCTGCATTGATAAGTACACAAAACAGAATTATTAAACACCAGATATCTGCTCCTCAATTGGAAAGATATTTCAGCTAGGATACATGTTGTTACTTTAAGAACAGCATAAGGAATTCCCTACGAAACGACATCATAGCCGAAGATGCATTTGTAAGGCTGGTCTGTGCTAGTGTATATGCATAACTTCTGCTTTGGCTAAGCTAGTGCATACTGTATTCAGTAAACTGTTTAAAATAGTCAGCAAGAAGTGAACTTAACCATCTAAATGGCAGCCTATAGGTTAGCAGGCTGTTGAAATATTGAAAACTTTCTCCCTATATTATCTACCGCAACTAAACAGATACTACAAAAGCAGTAACATTCAATTTTAAATTGTATGAATGACTGTCCAGCATGACAATCATTGCCATCATTGGAATATGCAGTGTCTTTATATGGTAACAGATCTACACCATTGTGTGCAACAGCCATGAACTGTTTAGAGGTTATAGTATTACTACCAATGTAGCAGTTTCATGCAGGCATGGTGTAACTTTTCTATTACATGTATTTCTATTTGAGGTTTACAAAAAACTCCTAGGTCCTAACCTTAAAAGACTTTCTGTAGCATTGTACTACACATTCAGCCAATTGTCTCCCATTCGTGACAGAAGAGTGTTTACATGCATCAAAACAACATCGTTTGTCGAGAAACACTGATTTTTGCAAAATTGTAAATAAAACAGTATTTTTAAACTGCTTAAAAAAAGTATTTTCAAAGGAAATTTATTATTTAATTGATTGGATTTGTTCGTGCCAACCCTGCGTGATAATAGCCTACTAATTTCCTACGTCTTGAAATGAAATTACATGTACAATATATTGATACCAGAATGGCAGAACACTCTTCGTGTGCGCGTTATTGTCAGAGCACTTTTGCACTTAATCACATTACTAGTTTCATTAAATGTGTTATTACTTATATAATTAAAAAATACTCTATCGATGTACACTAAAACGGCAACAGCCTACTGAAGTAAGCAGAACACGCGCTTTATGATCTTAAAATTTTATTATGCTTACCCCACACGTTTATAATTCCTCACATAACAAACAACTTAAGATAATTCGTGAGAAACGTTACCACATATTGCACCCATGTGATACCAAAACATCTAACATGAGATCATGATAATAGTTACCTTTTATCCAATCACGAAATATAGAGTCGAATCTTTTAAATGCACCTTTTTCATCAATCGGTGGGCCTTTTTGCACTTGAGACATAGCAGACAAGTGTGGCAGCAAAATGTGTTTGAAATGAAATGACCGCTTTCAACAGAGAAATGCCACTAAACCATACACTTCTTAGTCATCAAGGAACCAAAATGTTTAGTAACATTTCAAACGATAAACGGCATCGTGGGTGAGAGGCGTGTTTGCAAAACCCGTCTTAACAGAACCTATGAAGATAGAGAAAAGCTATGCAAGACACGCCTGTTCGTGGAGATGTCTGGTAGAAAGCGAAATGGTGGAATAAACATCAGTATGGAGCGAAGCGACATAGCCCGCTAACGTTCAATGGATTTAACTTCATGAGTAAGCAACTCCGCTGATTGATTAATCAGAGCCGGGTAATTTGAGACGAAAGGTTCATGGACCAAATTTTATTGACTGTTACGGGTAAACAAACTTTACTGAGTTGTTTCGTTAGATTATAAATGAACATAACATCATATACGAGTGTATTTTAACAATCAATTCTTTTCAATTCTCTATTATGTTGAGAGCTTCAATATCAACCTACTGAAAGAAAACATTCAGATTTCAAGCTACAAATACCTATTCTAGAAGTAGCCAAATTATAAACAACAAATGCACAACATGCACTATTAGCAGTACTGCTTGGCATAAGCCAACACTCATATGCATTGAGCTACCAAAATACTAATATTTTAGGCTTACGGCAGAGCATTACACCAGCAACAAGGAAAGGTTAGCTTATAAAAAGACATACTACAAAAACTGTGCTTTTATAAAATATTAAACAAACTAGACATGTATTTCTGAGCAGTCATAAGCTTATAATTTAGAACAGATTTCAACTAACCATACTAAAATTAAATTAAACAGTGTATTTTTTACTTTACAACAACGTTGATCATAACATATGAATTTGTGTCACCAGAGCTGAAATAAAAGACGTTATTCCAAATCATCATCTTATAAAACATGACATTGGTGACGTGTGAATAAACATAGAGATAATTATTAAATATACGCTGAAGAAATTTGGGCACTAGTATGCTCGAGTGACAATTAAAAGTTATTGCGCGCGCGCACACACACGTGGTTGAGAATCTCTCATCTAAAGCTGTGAAGAGTCAATGAAAAGGCAAGTACATGTACATATAATTATATACTATTATAATATATCTACTATTAGTTGTGAACATACTGTGTCATAGGTAAGTTTGGTGTTGAAAAAAATCAACATTTCTTTCCCAAAAAAATCTACACTGCGGAATCTACATAATGGCTGGTGCTTATGACATGTCTGATTTGAGAGGCCCGGTAAGGTTTAATCTTGATGGTTCTGCTAGTGAAATTAGTGTTGCATGGAAAAATTGGTTGGAAGAGCTTGAGGTTTTTGCTGATTGTAAAGAATTATTTAACACCAAACCTGCTGACACAGTTCAGGATGATTGGGTTAATCAGAGAAGCCAACGTAGAGCATTATTATTGTATTGTGCTGGGCCTCAGGTGAGAGAGGCATTTTGTTTTTTCACTGATACTGGGGCCCTGATGCATATGATAAGGCCATTGCTAAGTTGAACGCCCATTACATTGTCACTCCTAATGTAACTTTTCAAAGGCATCTGTTTTGCAAAGCAAATCAACTACCATCTGAATCGGTTGCTCATTTTGTTTCTAGACTACATAGTATTGCTGAGGGATGTTACTTTATTGATATAAACAGAGATAAAAGACCAAGTGGTTTCTGAGTGCCAGTCAGACAGACTGTGATCAAAATTACTTGAGCACGGGACTGACTTGAGCTTGGCTAAAACATTGTCCTTGGCCGCCACTTCTGGAGCAGTTGAGTTGCAAATCAAAGAAATGAATCTTAGTGCTCAAGTTAATAGGGTTCAATACCGCGAATCTAGAACAATGGTAACCATGAGCCTAACTTACAATCAAAATCAAAGGGGGATTTTTCAAATGTTGAATGTTACCATTGCGGCCTCAAGGGTCATGCTGGAAAAAACCCATCTTGTCCTGCAAAAGGAAAAATGTACAATGTTTGTGGAAGAAGAGACCATTTCGGCGTAAAGTGCCGCAGTAGGAGAAAAACGGACAGTAAAGTACACTAGTTAATTGCTGATGACGAACATGATGAAAATAATGCACCGGGGTATGTGTTTCTTTGTAAATCAAGCGATTCAGTTACCAGGATCAGTGTCAGCCTTAGAGGGGTAAAAGAATTCTGGTAGCAACTGCAACATAGTAAGCAAAATTTTGTGGGAAAACCTGAAAAAAGCAAAATTTATGTGCATGAGCAGAAAAAACCCGAGGGAAATCTTTCTTTGTACATTTCTGACAAGACAATCAGAACACTGGGTTCTTTTCATACTGACGCCTCTGTTAATGATCAAATTATAAATGCTGATTTCAGTCATTGACCATGAGGTTCTGAAACCAATAGTTTCTGAAATAATAGATTTTGAAACCGCTCAGGCTTTGGAGATTTTGAAAATGGAGCTTAGTATCAATACATGTGTCTCCTCTGAATACTCAGAGTTGTGTGACAAATACAAGGAAGTTTTCAATAGTGTAGGGTAGCTAAAAAATAAAAGCATCATGTTGACCATGAATCCTCAAGTGAAACCAGTGGTACAACCATACTGCAGGGTCCCCTTTGGTTTAAGAAAAAAGTAGAAAGTAAGATAGATGAATTACTTTATTTGCGCATTATTGAGTCTGTGGATGGTTCATCTACTTGAGTGTCACCCGCTGTTGTAGCTCCAAAGCCAAATGGAGAGATTAGACTTTGCATTGATATGAGACTAGCCAACAAAGCAGTTTTAAGGGAACGACATCTCATACCTGCTATGGATGAGATGTTGTTAGACATGAATGGCTCAAAAGTATTCAGTAAATTAGACCTGAAATGGGGTTTTCACCATTTCATTGCTGCTGCACCCATATTGGCATGTACCAGTACAAGAGACTGATGTTTCGGATAAGTGCAGCCCCAGAGATATATCAATATGAGATACACAAAGTAATACAAAGTATATCAGTTGTTGCAAATATGTCTGACGACTTAGTCGTAGACATATCAATACGAGAGGAGCACAATGCCAGGCTTGAACAAGTGTTTCAACGCATTAAACAGCATGGGCTCACTCTAAACAAAGAAAAGTGTGTACTGGGAGTAGCAGCAATAGAGTTTTTGGGGCATAAAGTGTCTGAAAAGGCATAGACCCTGGTAAAGGTAAAGTGGAATCTATCCAAAATGCTAGCCAACTCAAAGATGCAACTGAGGTTAGCAGTTTTCTTGGTCTCGTTGCATATTGTACGAAGTTTATTCGTAATCTCTCAGAGCTGGCGGAGCCTCTGCATCATCTGACCAAGAGTCTGACCAGGACAGGTTCGGTCCTGAACAAGTCAAGTCTTTCAATGACCTAAAATCTGCAATGACCCACTGTGACATTCTCGGGTTTTTTGATGCAAAAGCTGAAGGTACAAAGGTCATTGCTGATGCAGGCCCAATTGGTTTGGGTGCTGTCCTTGTACAAGTCATCTAAGGTCATCATGTATGCTAATCTCATGTTGTCAGATGTGGAGAAAATATTTAGCCAAACTGAAAAGGAAGCTTTGGCAATAGTGTGGGCCTGTGAGCGTTTTGAAAGCTGTTTAATTGATATTAAATTTGATTTGATCACGGACCACCAACCCCTTTTGGTTATATACCCGCCCAAGTACAAACCTAGTGCTAGAATTGAGTGCTGGGTTCTTAGGCTCCAGTCTTTTGATTTTAACATTGTCTTCAGACCAGGGAAGAACAATATCGCTGATCCTCTTTCACGTCTGATTCAGGTGCAAACTTGTGGAACAGTCACCAAGTATCAGTTGGAGGATTGTTTCCATGTATATTCTTTGACTGTGCGCTCTACTCCATCAGCTGTGACTACGAAACATATTGAGCGTGAATCAGACCGTGATAGTGAACTGTCGAGTGTCAGAGAGTGTTTGTCATATGGAAATTGGAAAAATTTTACTGGGGAAAAAGGCTACTTAGCTGTGTAAAGTGAATTTTACTCTTTAGGTCAACTGGTCATGAGGGGGTAACAGAATAGACGTGCCAAAATGTTTGAGACCTAGGGTTTTGACTTTGGCGGATGAAGGTCACCTAGGCATAAACAAAACAAAGCAAAATCTCAGGTCTAAGGTCTGGTGGCCAGGGGTAGATCGTGGAGCTGAAAAGCTGTGCCTGTCTTGTCATGGGTGCCAAATAAGTAGCTCTAGTCTTAGTCCAGAGCCAATGCGCTCAACCAAATTACCTTGCGGGCCGTGGGAAGACCTGGCTGCTGATTTTTTAGACCCTTTCCCTACTGGGAAATACGTGTTTGTCCTTAAAGAATACTATAGCAGATATTACAAGCTGGAATTTATGAAATTAATCACAGCAGACAAGACAATTCAAGTGCTTGAGAATATGTTTTATACTCAGTTTGCCTCTTTCTCTAAAGACTGACAATGGTCCTCAATTTGTTTCTTCAGAATTTAAGAATTTTTGTGAACATTTTGGGATCCAACATGTTAAAACCACACCACTATGGCCCCAGGCTAATGGCCAGGTTGAGAGACAAAACCAGAATCAGAATTGCATTCAGTGAAGGGTTAGATTGGAAATCTGAGTTAAGAAAGTATGTTATAGGCTAGTTGCCCACCCTAGCACTGGGCAGTCACCAGCATAGCTGCATGGTTAGGACGAAATTGCCCTAACTTATAGAATCATTTAGGGATTTAGCTGTGTCTGACAGGGATAGCATGGTTAAAGGACTTAGTAGGTTATATACTGATCAAACTAGAGATGCCAAGCCATCACAGGTTGCTTTGAGGGATCAAGTACTGTTGAAAAATGAAAAAAATCCAAGGTTGACACGCCATTTTGTAAAGATCCTAGGGAGGTGGTTGAAAAATGTGGTAGCATGATCACTGTTAGACTGAAAAATGGTCGTAATTACTCCAGAAACAGTACTTTTGTTAAACCATATTTGCTGCCGGAGTCTGGTGTTGTTTTTAGGCCTGACGAGGCAGGTGATATGGTGGCTGTGATACTGGTGTTCCCTAATGACATTGCTGCAGATGGAGAAGATATTATAAGTGAACCAGCACCAAGGAGAAGTAGCAGAACTTCTAATCCACCCGCTAGATACAAAGACTATATCACATACCAATGTATTCCCATTTCAATATTACTAGTGCTAATTTAGGCGTTTCAGTTTGACTATATCTAGTTCTAGAAACGTTCACGAGAGTTGAATTACTAACAATTTATTATTTTACATTGGCATTATTTTGCATTTGCGCTTGTACAATCTAGCAGCTTACAGAGTGTAACATGACTGTTGAAGAAGAGGCATGTTAAGTTTAGACATTGGAGTTATTCTCTTGATATCAATAACTGCTGTGTTATTTTATAGTGTGTAAATGTGCGCACTGATGTCAAGGAGAAGTACTATGACTTCTAGATTGTTTGGCCCTTAGCATTTGAATGCGAGCATGACAAGTTGTGTTATGTATCACTAGAGCTAAAATAAAAGACGTTATTCCAAATCATCATCTTATAGAACATAACAAAACAGTGTATTTTTTACTTTACAACGACGTCGATCATAACATATAAATTAGCCATACATGAACACTGGACTGAATTTTTTGTAAATAAAGACTGGTGAGTTGTCTCATCTCTGTTCACATATTCTCTCTGTGATGAGGCTCCTCAAAGTCCAGTATGGGATTTATTGGTACAATGCCATAAGGGTTGATGTTTGTCTGAGAAACCTGTTGGTATCAGTAGCTTAATAGAGCAATGGCACAAGCCAGTAATTAATGCAATCAATACCGAATAAATCATTTAGAGCTAGCTGTAAGACATTACTGCTATTTGATGCAACAAAATCCATTCAATCACAATTTTGATACACAAAATAAAGTTTTGGCATGGAAGATATTGCTATTTTGCATGGTTTTAGATAATAACATAAGTTAGTATGTTGAAGTAGAGTTGAGAATTTTGCTATTGCGCTCATGGTCATGGTCGCATATGTAGGATACGAAACAAACACTAAATACTCACAAAGTAACTTTTGACGATATGCTCCATGTTGATCGTTTCTTTGACTTCCGGGATTTGGTAGATATCTCTAACATATGGCCACAAGTTTGTATAATCTGTAAACAGTTGGATGAACAATGAAGTTTTGAAGAAACAAGAATACAATTCATTGCATCATTTAAGAGCCTTCACACTTTGCCACTCATCCAACCTCTGTAGGTCAATCACTCCTTTTGTCAAATCAAGCCAAACAAATGCTATAAAGTAGTTTGTAATATTTACACAGAATAAAATGAAAATTAGGTATATAGTCTAGCTTAGTTTTACAAGATATATAGTTTTAACTTTGTTTTTTTGTTAAATGACATTTAAGTTTTTCAATATTGATGGAGCAAATTTTTGAGCCAACTATTTGTTCACGTAAAACTATATTTGAAAACCCTCTTAAGAGTTGTCACTACCTGACTCAAACAAATCGTTTACCGTTACAGAACCTTAACGACCGATTAACCAATTAAAAGATATCTACTCCAATGCATTTTATACCAACTTTAAAGGTATACAGGCAAAGAGTCTGACAGGTAGAGACAAGTGTCTGGATTCAACAGCCTTTACCCTTGTAGAGTAGGAAAAGCATACATTGTATATGACATGTGACTAAGGAGAGTGATTAACAGAGTTATATAACTCTGGTGAAAAGAAACCTACGGTAATGGCTAAAACACACCCTGCATTATGCAGAAGTAGCAAGTGGAGTGGGCAATAGCCCTGTCCAATATATTTCAGGTAGGGTTACCCCAGCAGACCCCAGTTAAACTTCAAACATGGTCCAGTGCTATCCAAAGCCTTAGTTCCAAAGGTTCCTTACACAAAACATGTCGTGTATACTAACCAAATCAAGACAAACCGATGATCTCACTTTTGAAAAAAGAGTGTTAAAATTCATCCTGTGCAAATATTTGTTAATTTTGCTACTTTTAAACCATCTAAGATCCTAATGAATCGCATCTACTCTTTCACAACATTTGATCACAAACTGTTCGAGCATGTTTAGAACAAGCCAAATTTACTGTCAAAAGAAATTGCCTGACAATCAGGAAAAGCCCATAAACATTTAAACTCCCGTAACTTGTTCTAAAGAAATCATGAGTAACAAACAGCAGACGCCATCAGAATCATCACATTTTCATGGGTCAAGGAACTAATTTTGAGCTACATATATGCAGATATAGCTCTGCTCGTTTCAACTGTTACCATAACATAGTAGCAGTTGAGACGTCCTACAAACTTTATAGAGAGCCCTTAGCACAGTTAATGTACAAATACATGTACATTTCAAAATGTAACCCTGAGCTGGTTTAGGCAAACAATTTTAATTTTAAAACTCACATGTAAGTTCATATAGCATTTCAATTTACAGAAAATTGTGTAATTAAGAAACAATTATTTTTAAAGATGTAATTGCCATTTTATGGTAGATTTGGTTGACTAGTCTGCTTAAGAATACTCTGTTACACAGGCAGCAGTTATTATTTGTAATGGCGAGAGAGGAAAATGTAATAACCGTTACCTGTAATTCTTTTTCTATTACACTTGAAGTGCTGAACATAGACCATGTCAAATCTAATAAGGGTGACAAACAGTCTCACATCGGCTTCCGTAAGTTCACTTCCTGTCAAGTACCTCGTCTTACTCAGTATTTCCTCAGCCTGTCAGCAGAGAAAGCTCATCATAAGATTTGTTAACTCGTAGCTGTTTGTGCAAATTACGTAGTGTTCAAAAGGCTATTATGTATTTCTTTAAAACTGAATTCTTATAGAAACCATCATAGAGCAGTGTGGATGGTGCAGTTGGCTTTTATAGGCTCGAAATGTCATACTACAATTGGCATGGTCGATGCTGCTGACAATATTGCTGACATTGCTGATACTGCTGTGCTGCGGTTGGCCTTGCTAAAATGCTACTAATCATGCTGACACTGCTGCCAAGATTGTCGACACTGCTGCCAAGATTGTCGACACTGCTGCCAAGATTGTCGACACTGCTGCCAAGATTGTCGACACTGCTGCCAACATTGTCGACACTGCTGCCAACATTGCCGACACTGCTGCCAACATTGTCGACACTGCTGCCAACATTGTCGGCACTGCTGCCAACATTGTCGGCACTGCTGCCAACATTGTCGACACTGCTGCCAACATTGTCGACACTGCTGCCAACATTGTCGACACTGCTGCCAACATTGTCGACACTGCTGCCAACATTGTCGACACTGCTGCCAACATTGTCGACACTGCTGACAACATTGCTAATACAGTAGACGCTCCTATAAAGAACCCCTCCTATAACGTAAATTCCAGATAATGTAAAAAAATTATGTAAAGTTTGTGCTTCCTATTACGCAAAAAATTCCATATAACGTAAAGTGTCGAGTCAGGTGAGTTTTTAAAATCAATTGAATGTTAGTTTATTTTGCCGCACTTGTGCAAGAAAGAACGGGTGCAATCAGCGTATTATTTATTATACATGTACATGTATATAACTTTCCTGACATTCTAGTTCATCGTAATAGATCGTTAAATGTGTCGACAAAAAGGTGAACAGGATAGCTGCACAATTGTTCAAAAATACAAAGGTGATGGTAAGTGTAGCTATTACAGCGTCGGTTTACCAGTCTTAATGTCACGAGTTGAAGTATTGTTGAAAATTATCTTTATCTTAGCCTTGACCCCTGGATAGTAATAGACGACGAACAGGTAGAACTGCTTTTTATAGTAAAAATATGTTGTTATTTTGCCTTATTGTAGTCGTTCAAAATATTTGTTATTAGCTATACTTTGTAGAATAGACTTTGCTGTTTAGAAATATAAGCAAATCGTTGTAAACGAACGTCGAAAATGTGCAGTTTCTATCAACTTGTTGTAAATTGACCGCAATCATGGTCTATATAACCAGTGAGATTGATCGTAAAAAGGAGAAAGTTGTTGATGCAAACCAATAATTCTGCAGTTGCGGTACAGCCCACAAATTAAAAGAGTTAAGTAAAGTTTTTTCCTTTTTGCATGACCAAAGGGGTGAGTTTGGAAAGATCTCGAATGGAATAGGCAATTTTAATGTTCTTATAACGTAAACGTTCCTGGAACGAATTATTAACGTTATTAGAGCATCTACTGTACTGCTGTTGACATCGAGGAAACTACCTCTATTACAGAATATATATAATGTAATAAAGATACCTCCACATGCCGTTTTTTCTCCAAAGTACGGCAAGAGAGAAAGCGATATGTTTAAGGCTCACTATATCTCGCAATTCAAGTTGAATTTGAGAACTTGCACCGACTTGATGACATGAAGCAAAAACTATTTATTTACTCTACATGTAAGTGGAATTCACATAAAAGGAGGTTAACATTGTAGGAGTGTTTACTGTATACTCATAATCGTTTGGCAAGCTAAACCATCACTTCTGCCTTGTGGATACCTCAAAACAATCTAGAATCTAATTTCAAAAATGAACTCTCACTCTGTCAAGTCCATTGAAGACATCATTGGCCGCCAAGTCATACGGTTCTTGAGCTCGTGCAAATCCAGCTTTGTACACACCAACATTTATGGACCTGCACATACAAGTAAATGCTGTTTTACATAAAAGAACGTGAATAATTCTATCATTAACTGCTGCCAAGCCAAATAAGTACGGATACAGAATATAAGCTTCGGTCTGTTTAGTACGAGATAACCCTAGACATGCTGAGTGGTTTAGTCTGTTTACTACAAGCTCAATAGCAACCACCACAAACAAATACATATTTAAGGTAAGCTTAATAAATTGAGATATTTCTACGATATGATAAAACTGGATACACTAGAATGTTAGGATGATCTGTTGCCATGAACTAGAGAGATGAGGTGTCGCAAGCACAAATAATAAACAGAGATAGCAATAGAGAAGGTAACTTACAATCTACATGTAAAGAGCAAATCAAAGAATATCTTACAAATAACTCAACACCAATCATGGTCCTCAAATTAAATTGTTATAATGCATTGGAAGCTCACGGGAATATCCAGCCATTAAGTGAGTCTATGTCAGCCCTCAGATTCTCTGGATACAGATCTAATTTCTTCTGCTCCTCCGTCTCACAGAATTCATTAAACTCAGAATTGAACATGCGAAGGATTTCACTGGACTCATTGCTGACAATCTCCTGGTTTTTCTTGTCAAACAGAACTGGCACGGATACTTTACCATTAAAAGTGTCTATGGGAAGAGAATGATTAGGATGAAACTATAGATTTTTGACAAAATGCCATGCCAATACGTATGTTATATTAATTTTAAAATGCTTCAATCTTGTATTGATTAATGTTAATGAAAATTTAAATAATTGAATAAATAATTCACAAATAATGCAACAAGGAATAATCTCATGTGTAAAAATAGTGACACTGGTGAATTACCCCAAATGCAATAACTTAACATATAACTAAAATATATGGCGCTTTACAGTGCCTCCATTGCGTGTTCACAACTCGAGTTGTACAACTCGAGTTGCTGAGTTGTACAACTCAGCCTGGGTTTTTGATGAACTCGAGTTGTGTTACGCAAAACTAACACGGGTTTGTAAAAAAAGCAAAGTGAGTAATTGGGGTGTCTTATTTACAGAACATCTACAGAAATTTAATAATAATAATTTAAATATATAGACACATTTAAATTATATATATTGGCGATACTTGCGCATATTTATTTTTATAAATATAACGAGACAAAAACAACTGTAGAATGTAAAAGCAAACTAAAAAACAATCTATGTGGGAGCCGGGCAACATTTTTTTCAAATGAAAAAAGAGTTCTCTTTAGAACCTGACAAGAAACTGAATAAACACCGAAAATGAACATAAAAATTATTTCAGCGGCGTTTAATGATGCATCAAAAAAAGTCCATCTAGAAAATATAGCTAGAGAAATGAAATGATGAGATGTTCTCAAGCCGAGTTGTTGAACTCGAGTTGTTGAAAGAACTCGGCTTGGGTTTTGATGAACTCGAGTTGTGCAACTCAAGTTGTACAACTCAAGTTGTAAACTCGGGACACTATAATTCGCCATTAGCTTTAGTTTTACAGTACATACATACATAGTTTAATTTCTATTAGCTAACGGGTGCCTATTGCTGGCATTGTTAATATAGCCAGATCTACGGTTATGCTACCGTAATACCAATATATTGCACCTTACTTTTACAAAGTCCCGTTGCGTGTTCACAACTTGAGTTGTGCAACTCGAGTTGTGCAACTCGAGTTGTGAACACGCAACACGAGGTACTGTAAGGCGCCATAAAAATACTATCGCGGTAATAATCTAGGTAGTAATAAATTTTTTATCAAATCGTTATAATTTTTCTCATGCTATTGTATTAGATTATTGCAATTGCTAGGTTATTGCATCTTCACAAAAACCTAAACAAATAATTATTTTGTAATGCATTCTCCATAACAATAAAAAAAAAAATTTTTTAGTTTTTTACTTTCATGTTCCAGTAAATATCATTAAAATCAAGATGTCAAAATAACTTGAACTAACTAAAATTTTAACAAAAATATGTTATTACATAAAAGGTATGACATAGGATTTGTTTATCATTATAATTGTTATAACTACACATAATAGTCTGCTCAAATGTTAAGCCTACTGTTGATATACCACAGACTGATAACTCCAACTCTCTACCACACCTCTTTAAAACTCGCAAACTCATAGTAGGTAATGTTGAAAAGATCTGTTGCTATTATCTTACCAGATTTTTGATAGCAAAAATAAATAATGAGCAGATCACTCCAACTCTCTACCATTCTTTGCTTTGAAACTCCTTCAAATTAGATTAGCAAATGAAATGTTTTGAAAAAATTAAGTTGACAATTTTTCAAACTAATTCCTAACAACAAAGTGCACTAAAAACTATTATAGGGTCTAAAAACTATTATAGGGCACTAACAACTATTATAGGGCACTAACAACTATTATAGGGCACTAACAACTATTATAGGGCACTAACAACTATTATAGGGCACTAACAACTATTATAGGGCACTAACAACTATTATAGGGCACTAACAACTATTATAGGGCACTAACAACTATTATAGGGCACTAACAACTATTATAGGGCACTAACAACTATTATAGGGCACTAACAACTATTATAGGGCACTAACAACTATTATAGGGCACTAACAACTATTATAGGGCACTAACAACTATTATAGGGCACTAACAACTATTATAGGGCACTAACAACTATTATAGGGCACTAACAACTATTATAGGGCACTAACAACTATAAGACACTAACAACTATTATAGGGCACTAACAACTATTATAGGGCACTAACAACTATTATAGGGCACTAACAACTATAAGACACTAACAACTATAAGACACTAACAACTAAGAGTACTAACAACTATAGGGCACTAATAACTAAAGACAGTAACAATTAAAGGGCGTTCACACTAATACTGATGGAAGCTTTTTGCCAAGTACAAAGCCAATATTGCTTTGCTAGTTTAGAATTCTTCAAACTGCAAAAACACATGGGGACACAAACAGGCTCAAAGCCAAAAAGATCTTGCTCCAAAAATTTCTTATCTGAAGACTTGATGAATAACTTTTGTCAATCTGTTTGAGCGATTTAATCAATTATTTTATGGCATCCACAACTACTCGTAGCTAGAGAACTATTAGCTTACCTCCACCATGTTCTACATAAACCTGTCTCAGGTGAGTATAGCCATGCACTGTATCTGGTGTGCAGCCCTCGACCTGTCAAATTAAAGTATGTACATACATATACCAAGTACATAACTATAGGTGTCAAGTTACCACATTTTAATCTTGTCAGAAAACATACCTCTGGATTAAAATACCATCCCTGGCCACCAAGGAACCAGTGAACAACGTCTACTGATATGACTTTTTGGAGGCCCTTCAGATTCCTCAGTATGAGTGTTCTGTTTGCCCAAGGACAAGCATAGCTCACATAAAGGTGATATCTTCCTGGCTCTGGAGCAAATCTTGTGCTTCCATCAGCTACATGAAAACATGCAGAGTAAAGTTTAGCACTCTGTTGAAACAGCTCTGTAGCATATCGCTAATTGAAACACAGGTTGTCGTTGATTGACGGACCTATGCGACTTATAACTGACGGACTTTACGACGGCTGCGACTATAATCTATAACCTCTTTATGAGACTGTGCATACATATAGTTAGCAGTTAGTAGAGTACCAAGCAGATATGTCATGCCTGGCAGTGCAGATCAATTATGCTGCATCGAGTACGAAAGTTTGGCTCAACAACAGAATACTTTTAGCCTATGCGATAGTTAGTCCACTGAAACAAAAATGTTCTCTGGAATAAATAAAAAGAAAAATGTTTTCAACAGAAATTGTGTGGTACAGCCAAATATAGATACAATACGATTTAGGAAGATGAAGGCTTTCAAACTATTTGTGCAGATGTTGCAGCGAGTACGAAGTTCACTTGGCCACGCCCATTCTTGTGGTTATGTATTCAGCGCTAGACCCAACATAAAAATGTATATAAAATATGCGGTTCGCAGTACATGGTGTCAGGAGTTTGGTGGAGGTTAAATTCGAACTCAAAGAGTCGGTAAAAAACTGGTCAAAACTTTAGAAGAAACACTAGCTGATCTTGTGAATCTTGTCTTGTGAAGATTTAGTTTTGAATTTTCCCTATTGCTTGAACAGAGTTTTGTAATATAAATGGCGAATTTTAAAAAGCGAAGACACCAATACATAACTGGAGCAGAGAGCAGAGTTAGAGGATAGAGAAAATTTGAGATTGCTATCATTGGGGCAGGACTGAAGCAGAAAGACCTCGAATGAGCTATGTCTAGGAAAACATCAGCAGGAACAGTGATAGTTACCTTTAATGTTGAACAGAAAAAAGTATCATTCTTACTAGACAGCATGGGTGAATATGGTATGAACATATTTAATACATTGAATATAGAGGTGGCAGAAATGCATTATCAGAGACCTCGACAAGCTTTCGAAGAACGTTTCGCAAGTAAAAATATTGCTCCAACTAGACACCTTTTTTGTCTTTGACACAAAAAAGAGATGAGTGCTTAAATCAATTTATAGAAAGAGTACAAAGACGTGGAAATACATGCAGATGGGGGGACCTAGTAAATGAAATGATGATACAGGTTATTATTAACGCAATGCAGATTGACAAAGTCCGGAATGAGTTGTTAAAGAAAAAAACTTGAGTTTAAGAAAAATAAAACCATTGAGTAGCAGATATGAAGCAACTAAAAGAGCCTTTTTCATTTTCAATAAGTCTAGCATAAATTCCGTATCAGAAGTCAATTTAGTTGCGGATCAAGAAAAGAGCAAAAATATTAGAAAGAAAATTAGTATATATTAAGTGGAGCAAGTGAAAAAGGATTCAGTTATGCAGACCGTAAAGAATTCGAAGAGAAGCAGAGGTAGAGGCTATTGGGCGTGTGGAGGATTCGCACATGACTAAGAACATGTGAAACAAATCAGAGAAAGGAAAAATCAAAGTTGACAAATAGCAGAAATTCCTTGTTTGTGGAGAGACGACTCACTCCAGCAGAAACTGTCAAGGATTTAGCAAAATGATGTAAAATCTACGATGTCAATTGTGTTCGTCCTTTTGTCTGGACGTTAAGTAAAAAGATTGCATCTCATAGAAATCGAACTCATACATTCAGCAGATGCATGGTTTTGAACCCAATTGCAGTACCACTAAGCCACGCAGCTAGCTTGCCACAGCTTGGAATAAATGCACTCATAATTGTTTCACATCATGATCTCTTACGCAAGCGTAATCTACAAGCATGCCAGTGTTGGTGCTAATTATTTCATAGTATGGCAAGGTGGCTGCATGGCATAGTGGTTAGCGCGCACATGTTTGCCAAACCAATGTTTCCCGAGTTGAATTTCAGTGCAAAGCATTTTCTTCCTTTATATGACTTTATGGCTGTAACTGGACTTGTGGACGACAAACAAAGACTTAAAATTAATTATAGGTTTTCATTCCGCGATGTGGCAAGGTGGCTGCATAGTTTTGTGGTAGCGCGCTTGGCTTCACATTTGTGTACACATACCCTTCACAACCGAATGTATGAGTTTGATTCTTGTGAGGTGGAATCTTTTTCCTAATGCTCTTAGCTGGCTTTGGACAAACACATCTCTTATTATAGTAAAGACTAGGTGAATGCCCTGAGTTGCATGGGTAACAACATAATTACCCAATGAACTCACCTGGTAAGCTAGTAAAATCTTGACTATAGTAAAAACTATGTCGCAAGCTAGCTTAGTAGACACATGTATGTGACAGTGATGGTCAAGAGCTCTAATTAATAACCCGATGGGTGAGTATTTTAATCAAAGTAATGACTTTGAGCACAAATAATCCATTGTAACGCAAGTAGTCCGTGTGACTTAACAGGTAAACTCGCTACCTCCAGAACTGGTGGTGCCGAGTTCAAACAGTGCGAAGTGCATCTTTCATTCCTAAAATTATATCACTATAATTGGACAGTCGAATGACAAACATTGGAATTTATAGACTATAACAAACGTTGCACGAGTAATTATCACCCAATGAACTTGAATAATTTACCTGGTAAGCTTGCAAAATCTTTACTTTGTTAGAAGCTAAGTCAGAAGCTAGCTCCATAAACGTTATGGTATATGTAATGATTAAGTGTGCTAGTTACTAACACCAAGTGCTTTAAGAGTGAGTATTTTAACTGATGTAATGACTAATAGCATCCATTAATCCGATTAATCCATAGTATCACAAGATGCCCGTGTGGTTTATTGGGTGAGCTTGCTGCCTTCAAAACTGGACATGCCGAGTTCAAATTCGGCGTGAAGCTTGTTTTGCATTTTCTAAAACTTTATCGCTATATGTACATGTAACTGGACATACAGACAAAAAACAGACAAACAATCACAAGAAGCTCGTGTGACTTAAAATGGGTGAGCTCGCCGCCTTCAGAACTGGACATGCCGAGTTCAAATTCAGCGTAAAGCTGGTTTTCATTTTTTAAAACTTTATCACTATATGTACAAGTAACTGGACATACAGACCAACAAACAGACAAACACTGAAATTTACAAATATAGTCTAGCTGAAAACTCGGCGTTGCACTAGTAATGAAGAAAATTTTGCACAAAAGATTATTTGCAATCAAAAAATACAATATTTACCATTTACATTTTAAATGTAGATCTATTTTAGTTTATTGTGTTTATTTCTGTTTACTGTTTTTATTTCTGTGTAACTCATACCATACCAGCTGCAGTGCCTACTACAGATCTATACTGTAGCAAGTGAGTTCAAGTACATGTATTTTTAATCCCATATGGGCACTTTTTAATGCTAGCTGCAATGTTGAGCGCGAAGCCATGAAAGATTGGTATGTGCCCAATTTATTCCATGGTATAGCCAGCTGAAAAGCGTAGCGTATTGGACGAGTGCTTGTCTGCAGAACTAGAGATTGCGAGTTCAAATCCAGTGTGCAGCAGAATTTTAATTCTTAATTTTATTGCTAACTGGTAACTCTATTTATATACACTAAAACATTAGCTGAAGTTGCTCAGACTTATTGAGTAAAGAAACTTAGCCAGTGGCAACTCCATTACCTGCCACTGTTTATAAGGTGTTTTTAATCTTAAGAAATGTGTAGCCTATGAAGTAAGACATGTTTTTGAACAATCTGTTTGATCTGTCTTTCGATTTCGAATATTTAAATTGGTCATTGACCGGACACAAGCAGATATAAACAAATGTGGTGAAACATCTTCATGTAAAAGTTACAATGATAAATGTTGTACATGCTGATTAAAAATAAACTTTCTATGCAAAACCTTTTTACTTCCATTCGTAACGCCAGGTATTCAGTGGTACAATACATGTAATCATGTATGTTACATGTATATACACTTTGATATATATTAAAAACATGGTTACACTTCGATATTATATTTTAACATTCAACATCGTCACATCCAGACAGGTTTACGACCTGTCGGTCGGAATGTAACGATGTCGTAAGTTGACAACCTGAACTCAGCAAATTCAAGGTTTGTACGAGTACTGGTCGCTTGTCATATGAAGTCTCTGTTAGCTATTTCAGACAGTAATTTTCAATGTATGGCTTACCTTTGATCCAATTGCGGAATACAGAAGGAACTTTTTTGAATGCTCCTGTAGAATCAATAGCTTTATCTAGAGACGATTTAGACATTGTATGCCTTTACGTTTCCGGAGAGAGAGCTTTCTGTTACAAATACACTGCTTCACTATTAGCAAGCCTGCTTATAATGAGGGCAACAAAATGATCACAACTTACTTATTAGAAAAACAGCCCATAACCTTGGTTCCACACGCTTAAAGTTCATTTATAGAAGGGACGGGCTATGTTTATATTTCTACAGTGAACGCCCAGCAATAATTATTCATTAAACTAGGCTAGACACGCCCACATCATTAAGCATCGTTTAGGAATCCTCCATTACAGGCCACAGAAAAGCTGAATAATTGAGGAATTACAGATTATCAAGCCTACAAAGCAGGTCTGCAAGATAACCAACAATGCTCTGTATCAAACCAACAAACTAGTGAATGATGGTGTGACTGTAGTAATATTACATGTCGTTGTTTGATTGTGTATTGGACGCATCAAAACTAATACATGTACTGATCTCAAATTAGATTATTTTAAATAGGCAGCTATTTTCTTGAAAAAGGAATATGCAACAATCTAGCTTAACTAAGGAGTGATAGCGCAGTGAATTCATTTGATTTCAATCTTGGTAAGGAAATCAATACCTGACTAAGAGGTGTTCTTGTTCACCAAATATTTGCTAGATAAAACCCTGGTGCTAGGCACAACCCTGGTGCTAGACACAACTCTGGTGCTAGACACAACCCTGGTGTTCGGTACAACTCTGGTAATAAGCGCCACACTAGTGCTGCATACAACACCGGGGCTGCATACAACACCGGGGCTGCATATAACACCGGGGCTGTATACAACAACGGCGGCATGCCCAACACTGGTGCTGCACTACATATCATGAGAAAAGTGTTTTGTGTAGTTGAAATAAACTAACAGAGAAAATAAAAACAACTGTAAAGGTTTTCAAACTTTGTCAAACAACTGTAACTTTCAAACTTCATATAATACCAGAAAGTTTTGTGAGAGACAACTAAAATAAAAATAAGCAAAACAATTGCAAAGGTTTTTAAACCACTGTAAATTTAAAATTTCATAACTTTCAGCGACGTATATCTTTTAATAACGTACAGTGGAACCACGGTTCGAAAACCGAGTTGTTCGAGATCCGAAACAATTTTTCCCATTAGAATGAATGTAAGTAAATTTTAATCCATTCCAAGGAGAGAAAACAACTCCAGTAAAGTATTTTACATTTTACACCATAAACTGTACTGTATACTGCACACTATAAATAAAAACGGGTAGATATGTGTTTAATTTTAATAAAAGGTTTTCTATTAATGATGATGGGAAAAGAAAACAAAAGTAAACATTCCGTATGTTTTGCTCTTAAAACACCAAAAACATTAAAGGTTAAGATACAATGACCAAAATTGGGCGGAAATTGATAATGAAACAACAAAAAAATGCAACAGATAAGTTACATCAAAAATCGTAGGAAAAAGAAAATATAAACAGCAATGGCACGTTCACTATACACCTTTGAAGGAGAATCCTCCTCCAAAACAATTTAAGGTAACTCATCTGGAGGGTTTATCTCTCTAGCAAATCTATTCGGTAAATCTCTTCGTCCCAGATGGTTCCTCCCTTTTTGTAAAGAATTTATGAAGCGTAAATTGCTTTTCCGTTTGTTAATGAATGTTTTCATGGTGTTTCCGGAGCTGTTTCAATTTCAATGCCCATGCTCTCGAATTTACGTTCGAGATCCGAAACGAACAAATCTTAAAGTCTGGTTGATAACCGAGTTGGTCGAGAACCGAAGCGTACAAGAGCCAAGGTTCCACTGTATATAATCGGTACACAAATCGCCAAATTTCAAGTTTGAGATAAATTACTGTCGATACCGTGGAGCTGAATAAATTAGCCCTA
Source organism: Watersipora subatra (assembly GCF_963576615.1). Lineage (NCBI taxonomy): Eukaryota > Metazoa > Bryozoa > Gymnolaemata > Cheilostomatida > Watersiporidae > Watersipora > Watersipora subatra. The sequence goes on from NC_088716.1 coordinate 53,627,923, forward strand.
TCGAAAAAGACGAATAAACACAGCGTTGCATATACTTAGGTCCCAAAATATTATTGAGCAGAAGCATAGTAACTCGTGGACGAAAGGCTAAAATAATTAGCACGTGTATGGGCTATGTAGTATTTGATAGAGTAATCACTCTGTTGTGCTGGCTCAGTGGTAGGGCATCCAGATGAGAACCGGAGTGCCGAGACGCAGTTGCTGTGAGTTCAAATCCATCAGAAAACAGAATTTTAATATCAAGATTTTAAGATCTATAGCTGGTGAGACACACATATCCACACACATACTTGGAGAAATATATATACATGTATATAGATGGACCTATAACTAATCACCCAATGAAGAAGTTCACATCACTCAGTGTGAGCATGGATTCAACAAATGATTTAAGCATAAGCAAGTTTCTGTTTTTTTTTAGAAAGTCAGCAATACGCAGAGTGTACAGTGTAAGTGACAGTAACTTGGGTTGTATATAAAACAAGAAAAAGCATCTGAGTAATACATATTTAAGCAATATAGAACGTTTCTTTAATTAGTTATGTCTTAATATAATATGTGAAATATATTTGTGCCATTTTGAGCAGCCCTACAATGTTTTAAACAATAGTTCTACAATTTGACCTTTACCTAAAAGAACAGCTGTCTTATCAGAGATCATCAGGTTTGTCAACTAAACCAGGTTCAAGATCTACTTGTAGAGCGTCAGAGCATGTAGGTACCTTGTCATCTATGTCAGAGAATAACTTCCAAAATATCGACCAGATTGCAACTGATTGTGATAAAAGCAAGAGATAGTAAATATATAATCAAATATGAGGAGTGGATGCCTCATTCTAATGGTAGGGTGTGGCGCAATCCATGAGTTGTCGCCCTTTTCCTTTGTCTGTGACAGATGAATTTTTGTCTCAAACCAAGGAAAGAGTCAATCAGAGCTCTTCACTATTCCATGGATAGTTAAACTTAGCAAGCCGGCGGAAAATAAGAGCCCCCATCAAGACACCTATGATGACAAGTGCCCAGAGCGTCACATTGTCTAAGCACGACCTTGACCTAACAGGCTCTGCAGCATTCTCTGATCGGAGAGAGTTTCTAGAACTGGTTTGGTTATTATTAACCGGGCCTGCCTCATTACTAGTAGCACTGGGTTCATTACTAGTAGCATTGGATGTGTTTGTGTTCCTTTGTGTGGTAACTGAAGCTGGAGGCTCAACAACAGACTCTGGAGGAAGAGCAGATGATTCCTTTTCAGGAACTACCGTAGCATGATCACCGGTATCAGCCTGCAAGAAAACAGTCGATAGTATTTAACTAACAGAGATTACCAGGTCGTAGCCACAATCCTTCAAGGCCAAAAGACATTAAAATGTCATGACAGAGCACAGTCAACATAAAAGGATGTTGATATTTTAGAAAGCTTGTCTAATTCTCCAGGTAAAAATATAATTATATTAAGCTTCAATCATCCAAAGACTGAATATTTGAGATACAAAAAAAGATCACATGTAGCCTCAAGGTCAAGAACTGTTACATGATGACATGCCTAATAACATTATTTATCTATTACAGGATTTGGCAAATTGCCAAAGTGTCGCTAAAATGCAATCTCATGTTGGGCTAAAATTAATCTGCTCAAACAGTGTGGTGACATGACATCTTAGTCTGAAACGCCTACAGAGCGTAAAATCATGCAGCAAATAATTTTGCATATAACGGACTCCTGTTTTCATATAATGAAGTTGCAACACAAGCGGTAATCGCATTGTCTTATGATGGTACAAACCACTCAAAATTTCTAGCCTCAAAAATATTTACAAATAGTGTTTCAAAATTACCCTTTGACGCACCTGAGACTGCGCGTCTGGCAGCTTGACCTTTTCACCTGATGCAGTTGGCTTCTCACCAGCCATGGACAATTGGGCAGCGAGTGCGGCTATTTCCTCCTGCGTCTTTTTAGATTTGTCAGTCAAAGCTAAAACTTTTCCACTCGTAGGTCCGCAAACCTCACATACGAAGGAGGTTGATCTGCAACAAAGTCATATGAAGATATATCTCCAACTATTTAGCGAACAAAAATATATCCAAGTGGCTCAGAGTTGAAGGCATAAGTTTTTTGCAGTGTGTTGAATTTCTAGTTTTACAAAACTACTTTGGTGTTTTGGTTATAATGTAATTTTTTATTTGAACTCCGCATGTAATTATCTTTTCTGGAAAACTGTAATAATCAAGATACATGCCAACAGACACGAGTAATCTCTGGAACGCAGCATCCTGGAGAAGAATAGGAGGAAAGGTACCCATGATGTCATACGAGGCGAAGTTAAGCTCAAATGAATAGAGAGTAAACGACTCATTACTAGAGCTTGAGAGTAGATTGTGATATTAAGTATAGCGTCAAAGACGTGCTGAGAGTCGTGGTTCAAGCAGTAACGTGACTAAAATAAATACTACATGAAGCAGTCACTGGATTATTTGACTATACTAACATCTGGCAAACTAATTTAAAAAATAGATTTTTTCAAAAAAATTGACTTCCAATTATTAACAAACTAGGTATAAATGCAAACTGAGAGTGCACCAATTTACAACTGTTTCGATAACCTTACGTTATTTACAAAGATTTGCTTCCTTTTTCTAAGAAAAGCATTCACATGGGGCTAATAGTAAAATGCAGGTCTATCAAACTAAAAGTTTACAGTTCAAAACCCACTCATAATAATCTTTTATTTCAAGCTGTAACAGAGGATGAAGAGCGTGACACTCAGCTAATGAATACACACTATTGTATCATATATAGAATACTGACAAACGAGTGCAAGTCTTCCTAAGGACATACGGCGTAGCAATCATGGTGAGACCAAATACTTCACATAAGATCACATGAAGTTGTTTAATGATCAGAACTGACTACCAATAACAGTAACTCTATGAGAAAATGTGCTCGATACATAGACCTATTAACCATACAGTTTAGTTAATAGGCCTATGGCTCAATATGACGAATTGAGTAGGTCACCCTAGGAACCTTTGCGCCAAACATCATTACCTAGTCGATCCTGGTGTCATTTAGCTGCAGATTTATGTGGGAAAGAAGACCCATCATGCTATATCATAGATGTTTATTTGCATAGGCGCACTGTAGTAGTAAAGATAGACATATGTGAGTTCAAGAACTGAGATTAAGTATTCTAAGATGTTATGTGCACAGTGAGAATTCTACTGACTTTAGTGACAGACAATGCGGGCCACTTAAAAGATCAGAATTAAAAAAGCTTTGAGGGTTAACAATATTTTACAAGTCACATCCGCACTAAAGAACTCGCAAAATAATAGACATGTAGAGAGAACAGGTCAGAGAGTTGAAGGATAAACTTTGACTTGCCAGCAGCACTGCGTAACTACAGAGCGGTCCATCGGAGTACGGGCCTACCATGCTCAACTGATCTTCAACTTCGACCTCAATTCAATTCAGTTAATAAGCAAAAATCTCTCAGCAGAGAGATGCAAACCAAACGATAACAAGCAGGAGAAGACACAACAGATATCAGGTACAGGCTACAAATCTCCTTCAACTCCTGCAGCAAGATTGAAATGGTATGAAGAAACCAGTTTTTGGCGCTAATGACAGGACAGTTCTTCTCGACAATGACGAGATCTCAAGTCACAATACTGCTAGTTTATAATGTCAATAAACTTGCAGAAATAAATAGAATAGAACAAAATAAAAGCTGCAGAAGTGTCCAGTTCTCTGAGAGAACAACCTCTCCATCTTTAAAACCAACTGCATGAAATGTTCTATCAAGTATACCGACCTCTGAGGAGTCGAACATGTATGGCGAGTCCACAGTTACTACATTGCCATTCATGACAATTTTAAACAAGTGCGCTGGATTGAAAGACTTAAGTCTAAGAACCTAAACGAGTTGAACCTTAAACGAGTCTAGAACACGCTAGCGCCGTTCTAATGTAATAAGACTCAAATGCTCCTGCACACCGGCTACTTGAGATTACAGTGTCAAGACTACCTGCCAGCAGCTGTCATATCATGCTAGGTAAGGTGGAGCAAACAACATGACCAGACTACCTGCCAGCAGCTGTCATATCATGCTAGGTAAGGTAGAACAAGCAACATGACCAGACTACCTGCCAGCAGCTGTCATATCATGCTAGGTAAGGTAGAGCGAGCAACATGACCAGACTACCTGCCAGCAGCTGTCATATCATGCTAGGTAAGGTAGACCAAGCAACATGACCAGACTACCTGCCAGCAGCTGTCAGATCATGCTAGGCAAGGTAGAGCAAGCAACATGACCAGACTACCTGCCAGCAGCTGTCATATCATGCTAGGTAAGGTAGAGCGAGCAACATGACCAGACTCCCTGCCAGCAGCTGTCATATCATGCTAGGTAAGGTGGAGCAAGCCTCCCTTTGCTCCCTAGCCTCCCATCTCCACCCTTTGTTGTTATTTAGCTTGTGAGTAACATCATTTATCAGCCCTGTTATCATTTGTACTACAGAGCTATGTAGAGAAACTTGAACATTTAGAAGAGATCTCAAGTAGAATGCAAGTGCTTATGACATCACAGCTTAACACAAGGCACAAGGGAGGAGCTCAAACAATAAGAAATCAACTTTGTTTAATGACATCAGGCAAAATACCGCATCTACCAAATCTGCCTTAACTAGAACTAGGCTAAGACTAGGAAACAAATTTAACAGGATGATAAAAACCTCATTTCACCACAGCTATAATTACATTATAAACAAACTGAGACGTTTGCAATTGTGCGGGCACTTTGAATAACAATGTGTGGTTAACCATGTAAGTCCAACTCTGGGCTTTGTTATACATAGGCCTAAGGCTAAATGAGAAATAGATCAAGATGCTTGCGCAAAAGTGTAAATAGTGAAGTGCAGTTGCAATCTGTAACGATAGATGCTCAAGTCAAAAGTTTAGAAATGATCAAGCTCCATCTGTTTGAATTTTATTACCTGTTGAGGAGAGTTGACCACCTTCATGCAATAACAGTCATATGTGATGCCGATGCAGGAATGGTAAAAGTTATGAGTATTGTAACAGCGCCACGCTATTATATCGCTAAACTAAGGAGGGAGCGTGATGTACGGAAGTGGCCATCAGAACGGAAATGCACGGAGTTAAAACTAAAATTTAATTTGTAAACTCAATCAGAAGAGATGTAACTTTGGCCTGCGCATTAGTGTTTCTATATATTAATACACAACCAAATACTACTAATGATCTAAAAGTAAATAATAATATGCATAGTAGCACATGTATCTAGTGAATGCTTGGTCCACAAATATATGATATCTTTCACAGCGTATATTATATTATTATATTATATCTGTTGTCAAATAATGGCTTGCTATACTTGCAACAAGTTTGCTAAAATTTTGTACAAAACTCTATAGAGTTACATGACATGAGAACAGTTGACCAGAACAGCCTTATCAACATTGACTTATAAACAATAACAAATAACTTGAATCTTACATTGTCTAAAATGCTATTGATAAAACCTAACAAACAATTACTTTTGAAGAAGTATGGTAACAAATAAATATTATAAAATTTGCTTTTCATTAAATAATCCCATGAAAGACTATTTTACTATCAGTATATTCACAACAAACAAAAGCAGCTGGTCTAACAAACGTACCAGCAGTGAAAATAGCAATAAAATGACTGAATAATACTTTAATATCTAACACTCTAGCAATAAAATTGCACCAATACATTAAAATTTCATATAGATGAATACAGATATGTATAGTACATTGATGTGTTTGTTACAGATAAATATAGCGTGTCATCATTTTATATTAAGTATAGCAGACACTGCAAGAGACATCAAATAATAATGAAACTAACAGCCAACAGAATTCAATATTTACTATAGCGCACATAGCATGAATATTTGTGTTCAAATTATTTGAATATCCATAATTATTCGTGACAACGTACCTCTAGATCACGGATGTCAAACTCAATTTTACAACGGGCCAAAATTGAAAACACACTTTAGGGCGCGGGCTGAACAGGATAAACATTTATTTAACACACTAAAACTAAACGTTTTTTGGAATATAAACACCGTATGAATAAAAACAGACAGGGATATTATTCAGAAGGAATATAAACACCGTATGAATAAAAACAGACAGGGATATTATTCAGAAGGAATATAAACACCGTATGAATAAAAACAGACAGGGATATTATTCAGAAGGAATATAAACACCGTATGAATAAAAACAGACAGGGATATTATTCAGAAGGAATATAAACACCGTATGAATAAAAACAGACAGGGATATTATTCAGAAGGAATATAAACACCGTATGAATAAAAACAGACAGGGATATTATTCAGAAGGAATATAAACACCGTATGAATAAAAACAGACAGGGATATTATTCAGAAGGAATATAAACACCGTATGAATAAAAACAGACAGGGATATTATTCAGAAGGAATATAAACACCGTATGAATAAAAACAGACAGGGATATTATTCTGAAGCAAACTTGAGCCTCAAATTACTTCTATTTAATTTTTTGCTCTTCATAAGAATATTTTGTGAAAAACAAAATTTCAAATTCCTTTGCTCCTATGTTAATGTATATAAAAAATGACTTGAATATCCCAAAAAAATTTTGCTCTCCTTAAAAATATATCTTGTTGAAATTATACAAGTTAGAAATATGAGCATGCTAAAAAACCTGGAAATATACATAAAATGTGTGCTTTTCAGCAACAACAATTTAAATCATTCAGTTTTCTTTGCTCTTATGACGCTGGTCTGATTATATGCTCTGACCGAAGCCGGCTTCTTTGCATATTTTTTGGCAACAAATTCGTGTTCTGTGTTATGGAGATTCTTGAGATAGACAGCAGGTGCTCATCAGGCTAACAACTATTTTCGTAATATCTTGTAATAACTAAACCTAATTAACGTGAGAAGTACGCGGCAGGGCAGCTGGAGTGGTACATTACGGGATCTACAGTTCTGTGTGGTATTATGTTATCAGCGCTGCATATCTATGGGCCATGAACAACGATAAGGTAACCAGTTTGCGGGCCAGATAAGATTTCAAGGCGAGCCAGATGTGGCCCGCCGGCCATGAGTTTGACACATGTGCTCTAAATGATACCATGAGGTGCCAGATTTAAAATCAGTTTAGAAAGTTTTGTACAACTGTGTTAAAACCTTGACATATCGCAACTTTATATGGATGAGTGCCGATATCCATGTTCACCTGGACTGAGTGAAGGAATCTATAGTTGGCACCGGTAAGGTTTTTTAAGGACCCATTCATGTAGTAAGAGACACGATTAGGTATATGACCTACCTTCTAGACAACTTCACTCTCTCCCCTGATGTGTAGTCTAAAGACCCAATCGCTCCATGGCCTGGGGAGGGCATGAATCCTATTATGGCAAGAAGGGCTGTTCTTACTACAATATGAAGCGGAGGACTTGAGCAAGTATATTTCACTTCCAAATATTCAGTATACTCAAAAATAAGTAATAAACACTTGAGTCACTGTGTTAAACGATTAAAATATAATAAAATTTGGATACAATATTAAAATAAATTTTTTCTTTTAAAAGAAATTTTTTTTTTAACTATGCGCAAAGATTGTTTGCAGTTTTTCCATAAAATTTGAATGTATAATATTAAAATGTAATTTCTTTTCACAAATACTCACACATCAATAAATGGAGATAGCTAGCATTTTAGTAACAAAAGAATTAGTGCCTAGAACACAGTGTTCTGGTAATAGTGCAAGTTTTTAAATAAAAATGAAGGCAAATTGTAAAACTTTTTTGTCTTTTCTGAGAAGTTTAATAACTTGTTGATTGAGATATGTTTAGTCAAATGTAGACTCATGAATCAAAATAGTAAAAGGGCAGACCATGTAAACCAAATCTGAGTGAAAGAAAACCGAGAAAACTCAAGTAAAGCAAAATAAAAGAGGTGATAGCAAAAATGTAAACGAATGGAGACTGATTTAGTAACTCACTTGACCAAGATGGCTGCCATGACTCGGGGTGATGCTTGCTAATGCTTAGACAGATCTTAGTGTGGCAGTCAAATCTGCCATTTGGGGTAAGAAACACTATAGAAGGAGGCTTCATCGGGTAATCAGGAGGGAGTATAATACGCCCATGATATATTCCTCCACTAAAGTCGGAATCATCCGGTCCTCGGATAGTAAAATGCCACTCAAACAAATTGTCCTGAAGAATATGAAAACACAATTGAAAAACCATACAATAAAGGTTTTCAATTAACGCCACTCCCGTTAATCAGCTCTGCAACTGCGAAGTAATCAGTAGGTTTAAACAGGCGTAGCTATGCTCACCTCGAGTGGCTGAGCATAATACTGTTCTGTTGGTTCAGCCAACTCCTGCGCCTCCCTCATTAGCCTCTTAACAGCTAAAAATGTATGAGACCATCTACATTAACGGCCACAAATTTTTAGAATATTGAGTGACCCTAGCATAACCTTTTCTTTCACCACAAAAGGTTGTCCAAAGTGGTTTAATGATTTCAAACCACACCCAATGGTACGCAAGCTAACAACAGAGACTTTTAGACTTCTGGTCACAAAAGAATAAGGATATCACTCACTCACCAGGGCTGCGGAGGTTGTACCGTCCTTCCATAAGGTCAGTTGTGTAATTGAGTCAAAATCTACAACATAGAACCTTATAACTTACTGAGAAACATCGGCTGGTAAAATTTCTGTAGATCAAAAGCTATGAACTATTAGACCTAGTCAGTATATGCAGCATTAGAATTTTAAACAAACATGTCTCCATCAGCAGGTAAAATATGGCAGATAAGATGCGATTACTGTGTTGCATATTTCTTTTCTGAGAAGTCTAAAGAATACAGATAGCAAAAGATATGATGAGTTGTGAGAGGATGTCTAAAAGTGAAGATAAAAGTGACTAGATCAGAACAAAAAATTTGAAAGTTTATGTAAACACACGTGTTGCTAAGTAACCCATTTAATTTAAATAAGTTAGCTGACAAACATAAATACATTGCACGCCCAGGTTACAATTTTCTTGTTATACGAATTTTGGCCC